>NC_141826.1:15887500-16212500 GCF_982586985.1 Callionymus lyra
AAACAAACAAAAAGATAAAAAAAAAGTAAACTTAGTTTTAGGAACAGAAAGACGAAGCATGTTTTGATATTCATGTTTAGAAAGTATTTTGAAAATAGAACTAACTTTTTATACAATGAGGACGAGAGGATACAGTCGACTTCAATATCTTTTAAAGCTGATGTTTGATCATATTTTGATTTCAAAACAAAAGTAATCAGTTACGACTTCGTCAAGAGTCATGTGGTCTGTAAATTCTGCAACACCAGAGTCAAGTACTCGACAATACTACAAATATATCCTTGTTACTACAGTATCTTAATATATCTTATCGTCTTCCCTCTATCATAATACGTATCTCGGCGATATGAGAAGGCGAAAATGCAAGAAAGAAAACACTATTAAAAGGAAGAAATAAGGAGGGAGAAAGTAAAATTGTGAAGTGACGCAAAAAAGATAAGAAGGAAGACGAGATTAGAATATCACGTGTCGAGATGACGCAACAGAATAGGGAGAATAATGTGGAAACGAGAAAAATATGCAGTAAATCAAGATGGAGTGTGAATCAGATTAGAGAATGAAAATAAAGAAATAATGGGGAAAATAGGAGCAGATGAGGAGAAAAATAAGAGAAAACTTAAGTAAAAATATGAATAATAAACAAGTTTGAACAAGGGAATAAGAGATTAATTGATGAATAAAATACAATGGGAGGATGGAATTCTGGATTGCAGGCTTCACCAGTCAGTAATGAGTCCTGGAGGACAAGGATTTCTTATACGGAGTCATCAGATTTGAGCTCAGACAGGAATGTTGCTCGACAAGATTCCTCCATCAGCTGACTTGTGTTGATCCTCACAGTCACAACCATGTTGTGGAACCGCACATCCAGGTTTACACACTCGTGTGTCCAACCTGATATCAAAACTAGTTTTTTTGTCTCTAACAAATATTCCTAAAAAACACCCTCAGCGCTTTCGAAGTAATACGTGGAGCAGTGACTGTGTTGTGTAGTCGTGAGGAGGGTGTGTACTCCACCCTGTGTCGACCACAGAGGGGAACCCGTTCGCTAACAATGGTGATTAATCCTAATCCACGGCTGTTGAAACGACCGAAACATGACAAACACAACGTGAGGAAAAACAGCAGGAGGCGTCGCACGTCACGTCAGTCATTTTGAAACAATGCTGTAGATCTGGGGGATCCCGAGGTGTTTACTAACCAGAGTGGAATCTCCACCGACGTGCTAGATGTCGCACGCAAAGGTTAAAAGACGAATCTATAGCGATTTAAACCGGCGATGAAGGGTGTGAAAAAAAAGTTTAAAAGGTTGAAGCAGAGAAAAGGGAATTCAATGGAAGAAGGGATGAAATGAGATGCATTTCGAGAGAGAAAAGTTTGTGCGAGACAATTTCAAGGACAATTTATAAGACAAAAACAAAACTGTGAAAGTGAAAAACTGATAAAAACGACATCTTAAAACTTCCTTTATAGAAATGAAACTTAAAAAGGTGCAACTTCCTGTCTTCGCGTGAGGATCGGACCGATAACCGTACATGTCGGATCAAAAACATCAGATCCGTGTGAGGTTTCTACTTCATGTGAAAGCAATAAAGTTATTTTATCGTTTATACTACAATAACGTTTGTTTTAAAATAAAATAATTCTACTTTTTATTTCCGATAAACAAATATTCACACGGTTTGTTTATTTATGTGTTGCGATTAAACTTCCCGGCCGCTAGATGGCAGCGGTCATTAGGTCCTCCGAAGCCAAAAGAACAATGGAGTCCTGCGAGATCTCGTAGATGACTGAGGGCGAGAGGATACAGTCGACCCAAAGTTCAAAAATAACTTTGCAGGACGTCAGAAACGAGCTTTATATAAGAAACAAAAGGGTTAGACAGTCAGTTTTTTGCATAACTTGTCGTTCGATCATTTATTCTCAAGTAGCTACTCAACGAAAATCTACTTCCAGTCTTTATCTGTACAACAACATCAAGGTTCTCACACAAAGCATTATAGTGTTTCTCATCAATTTGAATTGACTGACTTGTCAATTTCATTTTTTTAACACTTTTTTTTCATTAAATTAGCAGCTTTCAATCAACACTATAAATAAACAATGTCGAAAAAATTTAAGCCGTTACGACTTCATCAAGAGTCATGTGGTCTCGTACTCGAACAATACTATCCTCGTTCCTATAGTATCACATTATATCGGACGATACTACAAATATATTCCTGTTTTTGTTGCTTTCGAAATGTAGGTTTATTTGACTTTTCATTTGAAAAAACAAACTGCTTTTAATAATAATGACTAATGTGAACAAATTAAATTAAAGAAAATGCATTTTATATTTATTAAGAATAAGACGCCAAAAAAAAGTGTAATAATTTATACAATAAAAAAATAGGAAACTTGGATCACAACAGCCGGATTACAATAAAACAACAGCTTAACGTTTTAAAACTCTGCAAAAATAACTAACTCAAGTATAAGTGAGGCTTTATTTAGTCCGTCGTTTATATCGGTATCAGGTATCTTCGATATCGTGGTCTTGATATTCTTCTGGTGTTTTCTTACTAATTTCAAGACCAAATCTTTTGTTGAAGGAGAACGCTGAGGTTATGGGGGAGGGGTGTCTATTTTATATTAACACACATTTATTCCATGCCAGGAAGCGAGACTTTGGAGAGATGATCCTCGTATTTGTACATCACACGACACACTTCGGTCGTCCGGTCTTCTCTGAGCCAAGACAACAAACACAGCGACGAGTGAATCCCTTCTCAAGACTTATTTCAGGATTTAGTTTCCAGGAAACAGAAAAAGTCGGGTCGACTTGTTTGACTAGTCAAGCTACAGAGAAAAGAGGAAATCTTATATACCTGAAAGAAATTATATGTTTAACCGAGAGTTTTAAAATCATTTGTTTTGACTGCAATTTAGTAGTTAAATGATGTTAAATGATAGATAATATCTTTGATAAAGAAATGGCTGGTTAACTGTGAGTTTTGTTACAAACACTAATATTACACCATAATGTCAAACTTGACAAAAAATTTTTTTTCGGAGAATTGAGAAGCTTTTACACTAAAATTAAATTATTATTTAAAGTAATTCATTTGTAATGTTCTTCATAACACAAGTGTTGTGCATTTAACAAATGCAATTTAAATTATTGTTTTCTTAAGAGTAGTAAAACCATTATCCATGTTATTTTCTTACAAAACCAATTTGACATAAGAACTTAGGAAAAGGTTTAAGCAATTTACAGAAAAATCTATTTTACAATCTATTTTTAAAATCTACCAATTTTACAAACCTTCGATCAATTGGCATTAATCGCAAAAACGAAAGAAACGAAGTTCAACAGACGATTACGATAAAATAAAATTTAAATTTAAAATTAAATTAAATTAAAATATATCTTCAGTTTACGCATTAATCTTCAGTTGTGTGTCCTTTATTTGAAAAAATATCCCAACAGCGGTAAATAAATGCTGTAATAAAATAATGTTTATGTTATGATTTTGATTTATGACGATTTAATTGTGTTATTCTATAATATTAAACCAGCATATCCTGTAAAACAAATGACTATTACTTTCTTACTTGTTCAATAGGTTTTCTTAGAAAACTGAAGCAGACTTGGTGGTTAACCACAATTTTTTCTTAAACTAAAATTAGCCTCAAAGAAAAGGGAAGATGTTATCAGTGTGATTTCCTGTTTAAGACTCAAGATCTCTGACGTAGACACACACATGATAAAAAGTGAAAATGCTTCTTTTATATTTAACAAGTCACGTGATTCACCTGCTATTATTAATGATAAAGACAGAGTCATTTACATTTTTTTTTGTTTACAAAAATGACAATATATATCCAATATACAAAATAACAAATTAACAAAACAGGTAGAATTTAATAAATACTGTAAATGAATGTTAAATTCGCGCCACATATACTGGTGACATCATCATTCCTTGCAATTAAAACACAATAAGGTAAAAAAAACACACATTTTAAACCACGTATTAATAATAAAAAAAAGCCATGTTTCGATTCAACGTGTTTAAAGAGGCTTTTCCAACGTAAAATATTCCACAATATCTACAACGAGACGCCATACATGAGACATTTACAGTCGGTTTCTTCGTTTTTCCTGTTCGGTTTTTCTAACATTATTCTTGAATAATAAACGTTACCATCGTGTGTGTGTGTTTTAAATCGCTAACCTGGTGTTTGTTGTCCTTCCCAGTCGTGTTTCTCAGCCAGAGGTGACGCTCGCACCTCACCTGTTGTCAGGCACAGGTGCGTAAAGCTTCCAGTGTAACTACCCACATCCGCTATCCTTCAAAATAAAAGGATCCTTTGATATAAAACATCCGTCGTTTAAAAAGTACAATTCCTAGGATGGCGAGGACGAGAGTATGTTGAATTATTTTAATTTAGACCAGGGAGCAAATTATTTTCTTCAGGGGCCACATTATACACTGTGACTGTGACTGACCTTAAAGTTGAAAGAAATAACGGACAAACCCCTTTTTTTTACGATTTTATATTATATCATATTCCTAATTTATTTAATTTTAATTATAGAAGATCATAAAGGAACACATTTGATTTCATGTTTATTTTAAAATTAAAATAAAATGCGGAAAAGTGTAATTTAGCAATGTAAAATGTGATATAAAAGCAATTTCGTTTCAAAAAATGTAAACAACGTTACCCATAATGTATTCAGAGTGAAAGTAAAGAAAATTCACTGTGGTGTTAAAAAAAGAAGAAGGTGCGCCTCCACTCCACTCCACTAGGAGGCGACAACGCCGCCTCTTATGTTGTCAACAGTGAACAGTCTGACAGCGCCACATGTATTTTGTTTTTACTCCTTCACAATCACCATAGCAACTCCAATTTGTCACCTAGTAAATTGTGCGATGTGTATTTTACTAAATAAAAAACGTGCTGACGTTTAAATACGATTATCGTGTAGATAATGGAGAGTCTCTGCTCAACATTAGGCAGGACTTGAGTTCAATTCCCTGCTGGAACATTTTAACGTTCAGAGCAGAATTGTTCATTTTAGTTGGATAAATATAAGAATCAAATGATCACTCATCTGGCTGAATAGCTAATGGGGATGAACTCCTGCATCACAGAGTGAAGATGAACTCCCACATTTTTATTGGTGCAGGCTTTTCCCTGATTTTCTGAGACTCCTGTGTTGTTTTCGGTGTTATTTTGACCTTTTAGGTATATGTTTGATTGAGTATTGTTTTGATTTTTTAAGCACTTTGTGACCCTGGTTTGGAAAAGCGTTCTATAAATATAAATTACTTACTTACATAAATTAGCCTCACTTTTTCATTCATAATTGTGATAAGTAAGATAAATGCAGACATCTTTGTGTTGAATTAGTTTACTGGCATAGACTCCAGCAGTCCATGCGATAGGTTGCAGGTTCGACTACTGCTCTTGTCGTACCTGCTTTTATTACTTCCATCTTAATGTTCAACATAAATGTGTAAAAACCAAATGTTTGAGGGGGAACAACTCAAAGACCAAAAAGTCCAGGCTCAAGTTTAAAGTCCCCTGGGTTGTGAGTTCAAATCCCGCTCCTCCACCAAAGGGAGGGCAAAATGTTCACACAAACAACTGAAGTCTCAGCCAGAAGCTGAGAGAAGGATGGGCTGATAGATCAACAGAGTTGGTGAAGGATGAGTCGAGACAATGACAGATGCTAAATCTATTTAAGATTCTGCAATCATTGTTGTTATGCACCAGTTTTTAAAATCATTCATAAAATTAAAAAAACATGTTTACATCACAACGGTGAACATTTTCTCTGCTAACACAAGATGAATTCTTAAACTGTGTATATGTAATCGCAAGTATATTTGGAATAATGAAGTCATCTTCAACCAGCTGGTTAAAAAGTAACTTGTCAGTCAATAACATAGAAAAAAACGATCATAACATTGGCGTTATGCTCATTATTAGCATTATACTAGCTCATCATTCACATTAGTCAAATAACAAAAATACAAGCAGTTTTTGAATAAATACTTACAGGCCTTACATAAAAACAAATGTGGCTTTGTTTTCAGTTCTTTTTTTATTTATTTTATCACAAAAATATATACACACTTTCAGAATGTTAGTATCAAAATGGTGACGAACACTGTAGCATCCCTCGCTTCACTCGTCTACCGGTCCATGAATCTGTAAGAATACGTGATAAATAAGTATTTTTCCTACAGTCGACAAAGAAGACACTTACGGCCTCTGCGAGCTCCGGCCAGTCCATGGCCATGACGATGGTGTCGTCGGAGTTCGGTGGCGTCTCCATGTTCCAGTAGGTCAGCTTGTTGAACACGGTCGAGACCTTCAGCGTCCTGTCCTGAGACACGTGCAAATCTTATAAGAACAAATCTAATACTATACACTGTATTAAAGTCTGTAATGCCATAAGTGTATTAAATTCATGCTATTATTTTTGTTTAATTGTGCTTGGATTCAAATTTAAAGCTATATGCTTCACTAAAAAGTGGATAATATAAACCATAACCATGTTTTTTCGACATGATTCACCTCTTGGTCAGATTTGGGCTTGTTGATCTCCTTCAGCACCAGACCACTGTAGCCCTGTGGACAGTTGAGCTCCTGACCTTTGAGCCCACGACCTCTCAAGGACACAGACTTCTCTGCAAAACAGGATTACATTTGGTGATATTGGAACATCCAATGACCGTGGACCTTAACACAAAGTGTACCATGCTTGCGCTCCTTGATGGCGGCGGTGAAGAACTGCGAGACTTGGGCGGGTCCGTCGTGTTCCATCTCACACGGGATGAGGTGGACCGGCTCCCGGACCACTTGTCCCAGCGACGATGCGAGGACATGCGTGACATTGCCGTTGCAAGACATCCTGTAAGAGAGACGTTAAAAAATAAATGATAATCAACATGTCTTTACTTTAGAAAAATTAAATAAAATGTTTTAATTCTCACCAACATCTTTATTCATTTTTCTTATCAACACACGTGTAATTTTCTACATATATATTTTATATTGTTAAATCAGACCATGCCACTCTAGCTAAATAACAATAGTTATGTTTGAAAATCAAAAAGTGAAAATAAACGCGTTTCAACATTCCGTTATTATTATTATTATACAGGTATTAAGCGTTAAAATGTCGTCTCAAGGTATGACGCAATAACGCCCTTTTTCTATAAAATAAAAACCTACATTTGATGCTTAAACATGTTGTAATTTTAAGTTACAACTGAGCATCATTTACCTCGCGTTTGTTGTCAAATGCACAGTAAAAGCTTCCGATCGGACGAATTCTTCTTCTACACGTCAAAACAGTTTGGCGCGTAAAATCCGCGCACTTCCTGTATGTGCTGCCTCTATCGGCGAACATTTTCACTTTAACTCTTATTCATATTTAGTCATTGATGCATTGTTTCGTAATAAAATATTTTCCTGTGACTTTAATCTCGTACTAATTTTTTTTTTTTGAGTGGCCATAATACTCCGTAGTAGTAATGAATTTTACATTATTTTCATTTGATTTTTTACTTAAAAACTATTGTTTTAATTGTTTAAGCGTTTTGTGACCCTGGTCTGGATAAGTTCCCTATAAATATAAATAACGTACTTACTTACATTTTATTAGTATTGAATTAAAAACAGAAGACTATTGCAAGACGTACATAAACAATTTTAAATGCTTCAATATTAACCTGCCTTTTCAGCACGTGTACATTGAAATTATTTAAACAAACTGTAACTACAACCGTTTTTTATGTTGTTGTTTTTTTTAACATGTTATCTAATGATCTTATTACTTTTACTCAGGGGCCATATTTACAACTGTGACCGCCAAAGACAAATGGAAAAAAAGGTTTAAAATTATGGGAAATATTAACCAAAATAATATTTAGTAAAAGGGAGAAAATGGAGATTTTTTTGACATTTAAAAAAGAAGCTGTGGGTTTATTCAAGTGATTATTATTTAATTTAATAAACATGTTATCTGGATAGAACAACTTCGGATATACATTTCTTTAAAAAAGATTTTTCCCCAAATAATTTAAATAATAAAGGCATAGAACGATTTAAAAAGTGATAAATGGAATTGAAGTAATAATGAATCGTCAAAGGGGTAAATTTCGACAAATGTTTACGTATAATAATTATGCGATCCCTAGCCACGTAAAAAGAAATAACTGTTAGACAGACAACAGTGACCTCTGGTGGTGAATTTATTTCAGTCAAATGCCTATTACACTTTTAAACTATAAACTATAGACACGTTGTTAGCAATATATGAAAGATTGGATCAGCCAATAAATACAGCATATTTAATCGTACATTTAAATACCGTGAAATGTTATGTAATAAAAAATATTGCGACTTGAGATAATAAAATAGTATTTTTCTAAGTACATGTTAACTGTCTTGGTTCAAAATACTACGCCCCAAATATAAAGTTGTATCTCACAAACCCTGATACTGAGGTACATATCGGAGTTTACTTGATGTACTTGAACGCATCGCTCAGTCATGCCGTTCAAGCAAGGGGGCGTGGCCTGACTGGGAACGGAGCCAACTCTACTTGTTGATTTTCATTCATCATTTATTTTTAAATAAAAAAAGTATCTCATTTAACTCTTTAACTTTATTTTACGGTTTTCGGTCAATTCTACTGCGTTTCGAAGATGCTGCTTGTGTTGTTGCTGTTGTTCGCTGCCTTTGGTGTCGGTGAGTGTTCGAGCATTGCTAGCATGTCAAGCTAACAGCTACAATAAATATAGTTAGTTAGTAAAGGTTATTTCTAGCGTGTCTTTCTAGTGATAGTATATCTCGTAAAGTGTTGCTAGAATGTCGTCAACTAAGCTTCAATTTAAATTCTGATAACAGCTGCACAATATGTTAAGTTAACATGGTTGTAAGAGTTCCTACGGAAGAGGATTAGGGCCAGTGGGGAAAAATGCGATCTCAAAATCCTCATTTTATCACATAATTCTTTAATTTGAAATTAAAATTCTCACTTTACAGTTACATTATCATCAGAATTCTCAACTTAAAAAAAAAAAGCTGAATGAAAAGAATTGTGAATTTAAATACACTTTGTTATGTTGTCACTGCGTGTCATCAAACCTGGAAGTCTCCACCTCCAATGGACTCGTTGTATAAACAAAGAGGGGCGTGGTTACAGCTGGCTGGAGGAGGAGTGAAGCCATGTCATAACGGACTCTGCTCTTGTAGCCTCTTGTTCGCCCAGATTTTTCTTTTCTGTCTTTCCAGACTCGATGTATGGATTTACAAAAAAAGGCTATGGAGAAGATTTAAAGATACATCTTCTAAGCTCAGCCCACAAAATCACTTTCACGAACGACCATCATGATAAAAGCACCCTGTGGACGCTGGCGGGCGGATCAGTCAGCAGAGTTCCAAGATACCATTTGACGGAGAGTTTCTTTCTAATAAGGCGACTGACGCAGCAGGACTCTGGTCAATATCACACGTGGAATAGACATGACGTCCTGTTGTCTTCAGCGGACATCAGGATTGAACGTGAGTCATTTTTTCAATATGTAGTTTCTTTATATAGAAGTTCATCAGTGACATCAGAATATTGAATGGTTTAATTTAAAATAATTAATAATACAAGTGTTTTATTCCGATGTTGCAACTTTTTTATTGAAATATTTTGGGGATTTGTTTTCTTTATTTTGATTTTAATAATTTCTATATTGAAAGTAGTGGTGTTTGGGAATATTGATACAGCGATACATTGAAATGGGTTTTATTCATAATTCTGCATCAATATTTTACAGCAATATATATATATATTTTTGTGATTCCAATCATATATATATATATATATTTTTTTTTTTACTATAGTTCTTCAATGGTTTCCTGTTCAATAACGCATGTTAAAACATGAGGATTTCTTTTTTTAAATTTATTTTAGACATATTTTGGTTCGAAACAAATGAAAGCAGTTATTCAACAATACCACAAATATGTCCTTGTCCCGACAGTATCGCAATATATGGCAATATATGTATCATTACACACTCCTAAATGAAAGGTTTTTTTTTGTTTTGTTTAATAATTTTAAATTTAATATTTTGTTTTAGTCTGTAGTCCTTTTAATTCAATATATTACAGTTTGACAATAACGTTTTACCTTATATGCTAAAGTAATGCTAACATTTTTTAAATGTTAAAAAAGACTAAATATAGAATTTAGAAAAACAAGTTAGAATCAGAATATTTAACACTATATGTCAAACGGCCCCTTAACTGTATTTGTTTGGCCCTCACAAGGTCAAAAGAAAACTCATCAAACAAATCGTCTTTAAACTATCAGTTTTATTTTTATGTTTATTTGAATCATTTATAACTATTTCAACCTGTGACTAAAGGGTTTGTTGCTCTTGTGAGTATATATTGCCCTTTATGGAGATTTAAATGAATACTTAAAATCTCTGATGGAAAATCATTCAATATCAATTTAAGTAAAAATTTGTTTAAATTAAATTAAAATAAATGCAATAAAATAAAAAAGTTTTATCTTGATTAATTAGATTTGTTTTTCTGTCATTTATGTTTTTTTATTTTATTTAGTTCCTCCATTGTATGTAGACTTTTCCTGATGGCCCCTCACATTAGCCCCTGTATAGAACGTGGCCCCTGAGGAAATTCAATTCCTCTCCTATGCTATATGTTAAAAAGATGAATGCATTTTAAAAACATTGATTTTAAAATATCGAATTATTAAATAAACACTAACTGAACCTTTCAACAAAGAAAGGATTCAATTAAAATATCAAATAATACTACACTTGAGAGAAACAACAATGAAAAAAGTCAACATTTAAAATGTTTAAATCCAGTCACTTGATATTCAGATGACACTGATATACGTCCAGTTATTTTAATGTTCATTTAATGTCTTCATGTTCATGAGATCCTTTTATTTCAGCAAACGAACGGAGTCACCATTTGAGCGAAGGCGACTCGGTGAGCTTCGACTTTGATCTTCAACGCGACCATTGTAACGTCTTCTTCACGTCCCACTCCACAAATGAAAGGGTGCGAGTGGTTTATCGAGGCCGACTCGAAAGCTTTACAACCTGCGGAGCGATTCGTTTGAACACTTGCAAGATAATATTACACGCTGTTGAAACCTCGTGCCTCGGAACCTTTGATTTTACAGACGACAACGATGACGTCGCCTCAAAGGTCGCGGTGACTGTTGGTGAGGATTTTTTTTCTTTTCAATTTCAGCCTGTGATCCAACTGTGACCAGCAAACGAACAACAAATAGAAGCATTCTTAACCCGTGTTTTATCTCAGGGTCAAGGTGACCCGAAAGCCCAAAAAAATGTGCTTCTGGTATCCCTTGTGTTGTCTCTGGGTCAAGGTGAGCGACCTCCACCACCGCATATGTGTTTACAGAAGCCAGGGAGGTCGATCGGGTCACCTTGACCCTGAGATAACACGGGGGATACCACAAACACGTTTGTTTTCTGGCTTTTGGGTCACCTTGACCCTGAGATAACAGAGGTGATACCACAAACGCATTTCCTTTCTGGCTTGTGGGTCATCTTGACCCTGAGATAACAGAGGTGATACCACAAACGCATTTCCTTTCTGGCTTTTGGGTCATTTTCACCCTGAGATAACACAGGGGATACGTCAAACACGTTTGTTTTCTGGCTTTTGGGTCACCTTGACCCTGAGATAACAGAGGTGATACCACAAACGCATTTCCTTTCTGGCTTGTGGGTCATCTTGACCCTGAGATAACAGAGGGGATACCACAAACACATTTGTTTTCTGGCTTTTGGGTCACCTTGACCCTGAGATAACAGAGGGGATACCACAAACACATTTGTTTTCTGGCTTTTGGGTCACCTTGACCCTGAGATAACACAGGGGTTATCATCATAAATGAGCTTTGGATCGACACGTGTAAATACCAATCAAAATAAAGTGAATTTCCCCCATTTTTCTTAAGAGGGAAAAAGATTTTAAAAGTTACAAATAAAATTGTATGAATGACCCGTATCAATAAAGTTGATCTAATCTAAAAAAAAAGGTAGTAATTAAACTTGTTTGTTAACTATCAACTGTTGACTAGTTGTATGGCCTTGAGGGTCTGAATATAGTTAGAATGATTATTGTGTTGAGACTTTACTTTAATGAACAGTTTCAAAAATGGGATTTTTTTTCCGCTTAAAAAAAAAAAATGATTAGGGTTATTTAGAGATTTTTCTGCGCTTGAAAACAAAAACCAGAACGATGATTTTAAAAACAAGAATTCAGTCTGTTCTGACCTTCCACTTCCAGAGCCTGGACCTCTTATACCAGTTTACAGTTTGGTCGGCATCGGCGCCGCCGTCGCCGCCGCTCTGTGCTGCTGCGTGAAGTGCGTTTGCTGCGGGAAGACCAAGAAAAAAAAGGAGAATTTAAAAACCGAGGACGCCGTTGATGACGCTGAACTGACCCACGTGCACGTAAGCGCCTTAATCCGTGTCTGAATGTATACAAATGGTCGTTAAAATTAACTTTTTTTAACCAAAGGGTCCATGTTTGTTTGTCCATAACACGGTCCAACTGGGTCCAAGAGAGCTTGGGGAGTTTCCCGACTCTAGACCGCCCCCTGTAGCCCCGACCGCCCCATTGGTGACTTCCTTTTTTTTAACAAGTGCTTGTCTTTCATTAATACTCTGAATTAAATATCATTTCTTCTCAGATACACGACGCTCCGGTCGTTGATGCACCGTGTTTCGAGAAGGTACGACCGGCTGAATATTTGATTCTCAATGATTCTCCTTAATGACAGTTGATGTTTGTTGAGGTCATAGCAAGAGCCTCCAGGACCTCCAGGATCTGGGTTGAGCCATTATCTACACTGTCAATCAAAAGAAAGTGGAGATAAAAAGCTATTTTTTACAGTGGATTCAGTTATGATAAAAAAAAAAGTTTAAGTAGAAACTAATATTGTGAGTTACTTTTTTACATTGTTTTTTGGAGCTCTTGGTTCTGTTTCCTCACCTGACACGGAGATACCTTTTGAGACGTAACATTTAAAAAGTCGTCTCCAGCTTGTTTGCTCTGAGCTCATGTATTGATGACACAACACTCTGACAGTATCATGAGCTACATGAGGATAATACGCTTGTTGCCACAACTTTAACCTCTTCCCACCCTTTCCGGACCCGCAGGCCGTAACCGTGCCGACACCAGAAGGATCTCTTCCACCGCTCTCCTCCTCCTTCGAGTTCAGCGGCGTGAGGTTCTCGGCCGATCCTGGGCTCGGTTCGGAGGGGACCAGCTGTGAGGTCTACACCTCGGACAAACTCAATTTCCTCTGAGAAACATGGTCTTCGCCCGTGGTCATCTTCACTCTAGAACCCTTTGTAGAGGTCAAGAGGTGAACTATCCTCAACTTGGAAGCCCTTTTTTACTGATGGTGCCGCGACAACACTGTGATGCAAAGATCCAACCCCTTTAACCTAAAAGCCTGATACTAAGTTAATGGAAGCAACTGTTACATAAACCATAGTGACCTCAGTAAAACATTTCAAACTATCAAAGCCAGATGACACTAAAATCACTCTCTACGCCTTAAAGGTCGACTCATGTGAAACTCTCTTGACTCTCTTGTTTCAAATATTGAAGTCTTCCTCTCCAAGATACAGTAAGTCTCTCATCATGACCACGTTTTGAACTTAGTACTTTATAAAGTTGCTGAAAATCTGGGCGAACGAGAGGTTACGAGAGCGGAGTCCATTATGACGTAATAATGGCTTCACTCCTCCTCCAGCCAGCTGTGATCACGCCCCGCTTTGTTTATACAACAAGTCCCCTGGTGGTGTATTGATGACGCGAGGTGACAAACCTCGATGTTTGACCAATCACGGCGGAGTGGGCGTGGTTATGGTAAACAAAATGTAATCTCCAGAGAACCAGTGTTTTCAGTGGGCAGGGCTTTAGATCATTTTCGTAATATCAATATTTCAATGAAAAGAGAGTTTTGTACAAACAAACACACACTGATGATACAATACAGTCCAACATCTATTTAAGTCACACTTAAATCAACACACCAGTTGACCTTTAAAGAGTCTGATACCTCATGTTTGTAACACAATTGTTGTTATTGTTGTCGTAGGCGACATGAAGCTCGACTTCATATAAAAAAAATATGTTTATACAGCTTTTATATCACTTTATGAAGTCGTGTAAAAAGTCTTTAAATCACTACAGAGCACGACAACAAATGTCACGTAACGTCAAACTAATTTCATTAGTAATTATGTCGACTCTTTCATCTTCTTTATCGTAGCACAACTCATGCCAGCTCACCCCAAACATTATTGTCATGTATTTTTATCTTTTAAAGAACTAGAAAAAACGTAGCATTTCTGTTGGACCGGGGGTCGGTTTAATTTCCCTTCATATAAAGGAAATAGACGTTTGGTCAAGTTAACTAGACTATTAAGTAAAGTAGAGAAAATTAGTTAAAAACAAACTACCATAAGGAACCATCGCCGGGAAACCAAACGTATTTTTTTAAGAACTTTTTAACGCTCATATCAAAGGATAAATACTAGACTTAAAAACCAGTCAAAAGCACCTCAGTCATGAGGACAAACGTGGCTGAGATTCACCTGTCAGTCACTCATGTTTGCTCATGTTTGTTCCGTTTACGTCTCCAACTTTTCAACCACTTTGCTGCCTCTAGAACTCTTGATTGTATTTGTGTGAGATTGTATCTCGCTCAGGTCGTAACAGTGTCATGTACTGCAAGTATCTTCACTCAAACAGTGTTACAGTGATAGTGTTCCCAACAACTGCTGAAGATGCAGTTTGTACACAGAAGGAAGAATCGCACGTTTGCTTCGTTCTATTGTTCTTCTTAAAACGGTTGATAAGATCATCCGCCAAATTTTTTTTTTTTTTTTAAAGAAGGCATTAACTCAATGGTTAATATTATAAATAATTAAAGGTTATACAAAATGAGTGCAAGTGTGTAGCTAGTTTTTTTTCATTCTACAATTCTCAGGCATGTTTGTGTCATTTTTTTTTTTAACAGCTCATCTTTTTGTTTGTCTTTTGTGACGTTTGAGGTGTTTTTATTTTCATTAAAAACAACAATAAATCTGTGAATGAGCTGATTTTTCTCATGTTGTTGTCAAAAAATGCTGATATTATGAGGGGTGTTTATTGGAAATAATCTGTGGTGATACTAATACATATAATGATACTGGGGCAAC
This sequence comes from Callionymus lyra, assembly GCF_982586985.1. Taxonomy (NCBI): domain Eukaryota; kingdom Metazoa; phylum Chordata; class Actinopteri; order Syngnathiformes; family Callionymidae; genus Callionymus; species Callionymus lyra. The sequence continues at coordinate 15,902,794 of NC_141826.1, forward strand.
GATACAATATTTTTTGATACCGCAAGGATATATGTGTAGTATTGTCGAGTACTTGACTCTGGTGTTGAAGTATATACAGACCACATGACTCTTGACGAAAGTCGTAACTGCTTTCATTTGTTTTGAAACCAAAATATGTCCAAACATCAGCTTTATTAAAAGGAGTCTACTGTATCCTCTTGTCCTCAGTCATGGAAGGGATCTTGCAGAATTTCATTGTCGCTTTAAAGCTGCTATAGATGTAATGACTGCAGTTTAATTACTACCCGAAATTATTATTGTATTATTATGGCAGCAATTAAAATGTAATTTGGAAGCCAAAAACGCAATAGAACTTAATAGTTGCCGAAAAAGGACAGTTTAATGTTAATTTTAAATACCATTTATTTTAAATAAAATGTTACATCTGTCCATGGCTATGCAGCTGTTGATGTCCACTTTAAAAACAAAACAAAAAAACATGTTTACGTTTAAACTTTATGAGTTGTCAAGTACATAATCGTGACATGTTTACTGCCTCAAACTAATATCCACAAAATTAAACGTCACAAACCAAAACACAGACGTGTGGAATTTACGTGATGTCCTTGAACGCACCCAAGCGCGAGGGCGTTTCCTGACAGGAAACAGAGCTAACGCTGCAGAGATCCTGGTTTTGTTTACGAAATAAATGCTCCCTTAACTCTCTAAAGTGGATTTTAAACACCGTTTGGATTCAGAAGAAAAATTGTGTTTCGACTTCGAAGATGCTTTCGGTGATGTTACTGTTCGCTGCCTTTGATCTGGGTGAGTGTTGAAGCAGCGCTAGCATGTCAAGCTAACAGCTACAATAGAGTTCTATGGTCGTGATGCTAGAATGTCTTCAACAGGTATTGAATTGGAATCGTTTTTGATAAAAATCTAAACGTAATGTGATTTAAAGTACATTGAAGTAGCTTCATAAAGCCGCCTTGGTATGTGAACCTGGAGCAGCGGTCTCTGACGTAACTGGGGTCACCAGAGGTCAATTCTCTCCGTTTTTTTTAACCTTCTCAAATTCCTTTTTTATGTCTTTGGTGTTTATACTGTGAATATGGGACATTTTTTTAATTTGCGATTCTGAGATAATTTATTCCAATCCAATGGATAATGCATTATAAAATAACAATAACCGTTTTTTAAAAACAATAGTATTTCAGTTTACTTTGAAACACATTTGGCGTAAGTAAAATTAGATTCTTTTTTTTTTTAAAGTTGTTGTTTGTTTCTATTTAATCAGGAAAGAAGATTATCTTGTTGAGTTCGCCACATGAAAATGTCCTGGCAAGGAAAAATAAAACATATTTTTATGCCAAACTGAAACTTAGTGGATCATTTAATCTACTTCAATAAACGCAACAAGAAAACAATGTTTATTTTTTTGTGGAAGCTTTTTCAACTTAGTAAATGAGGATGTATGCTAAAGTATATTCATTATCATTGTATGTATTTTCTGTGAGTATTTGGGTAAAAAAAAAAGGGACTAGCATCAGGTTTGAAAATGTTGAGACTCGCAACTTTTATGAAGAACTTTCCGCTTGTTTCTCAGAGTCATTTGCTCCATTTAATTATTGTTAATATTTTTTCAAGTATATTTATTTCCTCTTTTTAGTACATATTAGCAATCTATTTTAATAATATAACATTATTCAATTAATTCAAATTATTATTGAGTATTAACGTTCTCGCTTTGTGCAAAATACAAGTCAAATATTGCCTTGTCTAGACCAGCTAAAGGCAATTGTGAATTTACCAAAATATACAGTGCCTTGCGAAAGTATTCGGCCCCCTTGAACCTTTCAACATTTCGCCACATTTCAGGCTTCAAACATAAAGATATAAAATTTTAATTTTTTGTCATGAATCAACAACAAGTGGGACACAATCGTGAAGTGGAACGAAATTTATTGGATAATATAAACTTTTTTAACAAATAAAAAACTGAAAAGTGGGGCGTGCAATATTATTCGGCCCCCTTGCGCTAATACTTTGTAGCGCCACCTTTTGCAATTACAGCTGCAAGTCTCTTGGGGTATGTCTCTATCAGTTTTGCACATCGAGAGACTGGAATTCTTGCCCATTCTTCCTTGCAAAACAGCTGGAGCTCAGTGAGGTTGGATGGAGAGCGTTTGTGAACAGCAGTCTCCAGCTCTTTCCACAGATTCTCGATTGGATTCAGGTCTGGACTTTGACTTGGCCATTCTAACACCTGGATACGTCTATTTGTGAACCATTCATTGTAGATTTGGCTTTATGTTTTGGATCATTGTCCTGTTGGAAGATAAATCGCCGTCCCAGTCTCAGGTCTTTTGCAGACTCCAACAGGTTTTCTTCCAGAATGGTCCTTTATTTGGCTCCATCCATCTTCCCATCAATTTTAGCCATCTTCCCTGTCCCTGCTGAAGAAAAGCAGGCCCAAACCATGATGCTGCCACCACCATGTTTGACAGTGGGGATGGTGTGTTCAGGGTGATGAGCTGTGTTGCTTTTACGCCAAACATATCGTTTTGCATTGTGGCCAAAATGTTTGATTTTGGTTTCATCTGACCAGAGCACCTTCTTCCACATGTTTGGTGTGTCTCCCAGGTGGCTTGTGGCAAACTTTAAACGAGACTTTTTATGGATATCTTTGAGAAATGGCTTTCTTCTTGCCACTCTTCCATAAAGGCCAGATTTGTGCAGTGCACGACTGATTGTTGTCCTATGGACAGACTCTCCCACCTCAGCTGTAGTTATCTGCAGTTCATCCAGAGTGATCATGGGCCTCTTGGCTGCATCTCTGATCAGTCTTCTCCTTGTTTGAGATGAAAGTTTGGAGGGACGGCCGGGTCTTGGTAGATTTGCAGTGGTCTGATACTCCTTCCATTTCAATATAATTGCTTGCACAGTGCTCCTTGAGATGTTTAAAGCTTGGGAAATCTTTTTGTATCCAAATCCGACTTTAAACTTCTCTACAACAGTATCTCGGACCTGCCTGGTGTGTTCCTTTGTCTTCATGGTTCTCTCTGCGCTTTAAACAGAACCCTGAGACTATCAAAGAGCAGGTGCATTTATACGGAGACTTGATTACACACAGGTGCATTCTATTTATCATCATCAGTCATTTAGGACAACATTGGATCATTCAAAGATCCTCACTGAACTTCTGGAGTGAGTTTGCTGCACTGAAAGTAAAGGGGCCGAATAATATTGCACGCCCCACTTTTCAGATTTTTATTTGTTAAAAAAGTTTAAATTATCCAATAAATTTCGTTCCACTTCACGATTGTGTCCCACTTGTTGTTGATTCATGACAAAAAAATTAAAAAATGTATATCTTTATGTTTGAAGCCTGAAATGTGGCGAAATGTTGAAAGGTTCAAGGGGGCCGAATACTTTCGCAAGGCACTGTATGTATTCTTGTGTATTTATTATCTTTTTTGAAATCGATAAATTTAACTGAAGTATATTTTTAATGAATTATTATGTAAACTGGTGGGTAAAAAAGTGCACAATTATATTGCGGAATTAAACTAGATTTAATCATTTAAAAAAAAGGTATTTAAAATAACATGGATCGCTTTATCAGTGACTGTGATCTAATATATTATCTTTTACAGTTACGGTGATTTCGGGAGTGAGATTACATTATGGAGAGTCTCACATGATAAGGCTTCAGAGTAGAGGCGTAAAATTCACTCACCGGAACGTGGTTGACGCGCCGGATACCCTGTGGACGTCCAAGAATCGCACGACCATCAAAGACCCCAGACACTCGTTCGATGGGATGTACTATACATTACATCAACTGACACAGAGGGACTCGGGTCAGTATGTTCTGTTGGACCGAAATAACAGGTTGTTGTCCGAAACGTCAATTATTGTTGAAGGTGAGTCTTTTCTTTCCCATATCTTTCATTCTAAACTCCCATGATACTGATGCGTCTTTCATTTCAGAAAATGAGGAGAACTATGATTTGATGGTGGGCGACCACTTGGACTTCCAGTATGGTTTTAAACCCATGAATTGCAACGTCAACTTCATCTCAGGTTACTCGTCAGAAAGCAAGGATATCGTTTATCAGGGCAGGCTAAAGGATCTTTGGTTCTGCAAAGGAATCGAATTTTACCAGCCCTGCAGGATCTCAATAGGATATGCTGATTTCTCGTGTGGCGGAGTCTACGAGTTCACAGACAGCAACGGAGACGTTGCATTACGAGTCGAACTGGACATCAGTAGTGAGGGTTTCTTTCTTTTTAAACGATTATAAATGATCAATCTTGTGGTTTAATAATTTTGTGAGCAGATTTTCCTTCAATTAACGGAGTTAAGTTCTTTTTTTTATAGATGGATGGATGAAAATTCTCTTGTCGAGCAGCAATAACACATCCATCTAAACAAACATCCATAAATACATGTAAAAACAATCAAATAAATACATACAAAACATATAAAAGACATGAACTAATAATTCAAAAGTTGCCAACAAAAAGTAATAAGTGCTCGTCATGCATGAGAGAGAGATCCTTATTGCAGAAGGAACAAAGGATTTCTTAAGATGTTCCGTTTTGCAGTGCATGGAGAGGAGCCTGTTGCTATGGTTACCCTAATGAGCTGCCATAGTGTCATGCATAGTGTGGCGAGGGTTAGAGTCAGTTGTAAGCTGGAAAATAATGATTAAAATATGAAAACATTTCTGTTAATGTGCTTGAAGAAGAAAATCTAGTGTTTAATGTTCGATGAAACACAAGATTATTTCATTTGAAATTTCATTTTGGACCATCTTGCCTTCATCAGTTTAAAAAAAAATACTAAAACAAAACAAGAATCCTAAGGAATTAAAATCAAGTATTCAAACTATTATGTTATAATCTTGGACTTTCAGAGCCGCCTGAAGAACCTGGAATGCCCAATTATGGTTGGGTCGGCATCGCCTCTGCCTGCTGCGCCGCTCTGTGTTCCTGCCTGAAGTGCTGCTGCTGCAAGAAGAGCAAAAAGAAGGACAGTTCTGACTCTGAGGAAGCTGCGGATCCTGCGGAGGAAGCTGAACTGACTGGCGTGCAGGTGAACACCTGTTAGTTCTTCATCAAAGTATATAACATGGTGGTTAAAATCAACCTTTCAATACAAGGGTGGCGTCCAGTTTGTAAGTGAGCCTGCTCGACTGGTACCAAGAGAAACCAGGGAGTTACCCTACCCTGCTGCGGCCCCTCAGCCCCCCACTGTCGCACCAAGCGCCACATTGGTGAGTTCTTCTTCAACAAGTGCAGGTTCTTCATCAATACTCTGATTTAAATCTCACTTCATTCTTCATTTCTTCACAGATACACGACGCTCCAACCTTCGATCTACCGTCCTACGAGGAGGTACGACCAGTTGAATATTTGATTCTTTATCTTCAAAAAAATAATTATTTAAGTTTCAATTCCACCTGATGAGTCACATAAGTACACAAACATGTTTGCTATACTTTGTCCAGCACATGTTGAAATAAAACTTAATTTAATATATTTTTATTTTTGTACCTGCAGGCTCTGGACATGCCGTCGACCGCCGACCCACGCTTCAACTTCACCGGCATGAGTTTCTCAGCCGATCCTCCGCTCAGTTCGGAGGCGACCGGCAGTGACGTCTACACCTCGGACAAACTCAACTTCCTCTGAGAAACATGGTCTTCGACTCTAGAACCATTTGTGGACGACAAGAGGTGAACTATCCTCAACATGGAGGCCTTTTTTACTGGTGGACAACTGTGATGCTCAAATCTAACCACCGACAGAACTCTCATATCTTTTTCTAAATCTGGTTAAAATCCCTAAAAGCCATATACAAACATGATGCAAAAAACTGTTACATAAACCACAGTGCCCTCTGGTGGCGGGTTCACAGATTACAGTCAAATGCCTTTACGACTCTCGTATCGCTCTCCACACTTTCAAGACTGTGCTACCTCAGACTTGTATACATTTGTATCATAATTGTTGTTGTACCAATGTTTTATTCGTCAGTTGTTGTACCAATGTTTAATGTCAGGGAATCTGAATCACTACAAAACATTTGTAGCCTTAAGTTTCTGTGAGGATCACGGATGATTTAAAGAGTTTCATCTCTGCATCAGTCCCAGACTCGGACTGTGTGATCATTGAACATTGAAAAAAACATGGACTTGTTTATATTTGTATGATAATTGTTGTTGTAGCAATGCTTTATTCAACACTAACGTAGAGATTCACATTCATTTAAAGGGCCAGGTTATGTTTTTATTTAGGGACAAGAATGAATGAAGGAACCATGGCTTGGTCAGCACTTAAGAACATGCAATGTGGTCCTGGTACCACTCTGATCGCCAATCTGACTCAATGTCAGGGAATCTGAATCACTACAAAACATTTGTAGCCTTAAGTTTCTGTGAGGATCACAGATGATTTAAAGAGTCCTTTCATCTCGGCATCAGTCACATACTAGGACTGTTTGATCATTGAAAAAAAAGTTTTTATTACTTTATAAAGGACTTGTAGAAAGTCTAAACCCATCGTAGATCATGACAGCAAATGTAGTTTAATGTGAAACTAATTTCATTAATACTAACTGACTAAAATGCCAATATTGGTTTTTACTCATCAATTATTCTCATTTATTTTTTATTTTAACAACATACATGGTTTAACACTACAAATATATATATATATATTTTTTTGTCATTAGGACCATTTATGAACACATCGTTGACAGAGTTATAAATCTCCACGATCACTCTTATTAGAAGTTTCTGTGTGATTGTTGACATTTTTAACACTGACATCTTTATAGATCGACATAATAATGGAGGAATTTAAAATATGTATTAAAAAAAAAAAACCAAGTCAAAGACACCCCTGGATTTGACAAGATAAACATTTCACACTCCAGGCAGGAGGGGATTAAGAGAAGCTAACATCACTTTAAAAAATGACCCCACATTTGTGTTTCTCAGTGTGTTTATGTTTTCTGCTCAAACACTTGCCTCTGGAACTCTTGATTGTATTTGTGTACTTGAAGATATCTCGACTCAAAATGCTTCTCTGTTACAAAACTCAGGTCATGAAGGTGTTCTCTGCTGCTTAGTTAGTCGTGTATCCTCTCATTCTCGGAAGCTGCTGTCGTAGCACTTTATGTTTTAATAACGACAACGGGACAAAGAAAATGTGCGTTTCTGCCTTTTGTGTACAAAAACATGATTTGATATTTTAAAAGTCACTCATTAAGTGTGCAGACGTTTGTCGGTGCCACGCTTTCATTCTCTCAGGTTCTTCATGCATGTTCATGTTTTTTCTACACTGATGTATCACAATTTTTGTGTATTCGCTGAAACGCAACAGTTGGGGACCTTTGATGCAACAGAACCATCTCATCATCCCTGATGTTTGAGGTGATGTTTAGACAAAAAAAAGGACTGTGTAATGTACATTTGAAATACCATTTATTTTAAATAAAATGTTACATCTGTAATTCTGCAGCTGTTGATGTCCACTTTTATTACATATTAAGTTTACGTTTAAACGTTATGAGTTGTCAAGTACATAATTGTGACATGTTTACTGCCTCAAACTAATATCAACAAAATGAAACGTCACAAACCAAAACACAGACGTGTGGAATTTACGTGATGTCCTTGAACGCCACCGAAGCGCGAGGGCGTGTCCTGACAGGAAACAGAACTAACGCTGCAGAGATCCTGGTTTTGTTTACGAAATAAATGCTCCCTTAACTCTCTAAAGTGGACTTTAAACACCGTTTGGAATCGGAGGGAAATTGTGTTTCGACTTCGAAGATGCTTTCGGTGATGTTACTGTTCGCTGCCTTTGATCTGGGTGAGTGTTGAAGCAGCGCTAGCATGTCAAGCTAACAGCTACAATAGAGTTCTATGGTCGTGATGCTAGAATGTCTTCAACAGGTATTGAATTGGAATCGTTTTTGATTAAAAAAAAAATTAAACGTAATGTGATTTAAAGTACAGTAAGTAAGTCATTTCCAGATCAGGGTCACAAAGCGCTTAAACTTTCAAACAATACCTAATAAAATATATACTTAAAAGGTCAAGACACATAAGACAAACACAAGAGTCTCAGAAAATCATGGAAAAACCTGCACGAATAAAAGTGTCTTGAGATGTTTCTTAAAGGAGTCAATAGATCATCAAACACAGAGTGAGAGGAAGATCTTTCAAAAGCTTAGGAGCAACAGTCTGGAAGGATTTCTCTCCTCTGGTCCTGAACCGTGTTCAGGAACCATCAGTAGATTCTGATCCACGGACCTCAGAGCCCGAGCTTGGGTGTAAGGCTGGATCAGATCAGTGATGTAAGGAGGAGTCTGACCATGAATAGATCTGAAAGTAAGAACCAGAATTTTAAAGTTGATCCTGAAAGAAAATGGAAGCCAGTGAAGAGATTTAAGGATCAGAGAAATGTGAGTTCTTCTACTAGAGCGGGTCAGAATTCTTGCTGCAATATTCTGTATCAACTGCAGGCGAGACAGATCCTTCTTGTTTAGACATGAAAACAAACTGTTACAATAGTCCAGACGAGAAGAAACAAACGCATGGATTACAAGCTCCAGATCATGTTGTGACAACATTTTCCTCAGTTTAGAGATTTTTCTCAGTTGAAGGAAAGTTTCTGGTCAGTTTTATGCAGTGTTGAACAAGAGACAAGTCTTTGTCGAATACAACACCCAGGTTTCTCAGGCTCAGTTTGACAGACTGACCTAAGTCAAGCTGAAGCAGGGGTCTCAAACTCATGAGGGGTCAGCAGAGGTCAATTCTGGTGGAGACTGGTCCTTGATTTGTTTTTTTGATTTGTTTTTTACTTTTCAAATTCCTTTAGTATGTCGTTGTGTTTACACTGTGAATACTGGACACTTTGGTTTAATTATTTATAATATTATTTTAAAAATTGTTTCCATCTTCACTATATAATCAAAGCTATGAAAATAATAACCTTTCCCGTTAAATTATATTTGTTCCTTAACCACCTGTTGTTGTACAAGAATGGAGCCCCGTGCACTGCATGTGTCCTATTTCGGTCCGGGTTATTCTGGTGGGGTTACGTCACTCGCTGGAAATGTGATCGTCTATTTATGAGGTTTTTGTTTTTTTTTTATAAGTGAAGGAAGCTTCAACAGCACGTTTGGAAGACACTTTGTACCACGTACAAAACGTAAAAAAAAAAAAATCTAAAAAGAAACGTAAGGTGTGATGTCAAACACTGCTAGCTAGCAACGGATAACAGATTTAATTTTAAAAAAAGGTATTTAAAATAACATGAATCGCTTTATCAGTGCCTGTGATCTCATATCTTATCTATTGTTTACAGTTACGGTGATTTCGGGATTCACGGATTTTGGGACTCTGAGATTACATTATGGAGAGTCTCACGAGATAAGGCTTCCGAGAAAAGGCCAAAAACTCACTTACCAGAACGGGGTTGACGCGCCGAAGACCCTGTGGACGTCCGAGAGTCGTGCGACCGTCAAAGACCCCAGACACTCGTTCAATGGGATGTACTATACATTACGTCAACTGACACAAAAGGACTCGGGTGAGTATGTCCTGTTGGACAAAAATCAACTCTTGTTGTCCACAACGTCAATCATTGTTGGAGGTGAGTCTTTTCTTTGCCGTATGTTTCATTCTAAACTCCCATGATACTGATGCGTCTTTCATTTCAGCAAATGAGAAGAACTATGATTTGATGGTGGGCGACCACTTGGACTTCCAGTATGGTTTTAAACCCATGAATTGTAACGTCAACTTCATCTCAAAATACTCGCCTGGAAGCGTGGATATCGTTTATGAAGGCAGGCTAAAAGATCCTCGGTTCTGCAAAGAAATCCAATTGTACCAGCCCTGCAGGATCTCAATAGAAGGAGCTGATCCCTCGTGCAGCGGAACCTACGAGTTCACAGACAGCAACGGAGACGTAGCATTACAAGTCGAACTGGACGTCACTGGTGAGGGTTTCTTTCTTTTTAACCGCTATAAGAAACGATTATAAATGATCTTGTGGTTTACTCCTCTCATATTGCGTTAACCAAGGTGTTGACATAGTAAGAATCATTTTGTGTGCAGACTTTCCTTCATTTAACGGAGTAAACTTCTTTTTTTTTTTATAGATGGATGGATGGAAATTCTCTTGTCGAGCAGCAATAACACATCCATCTAAACAAACATCCATAAATACATGTTAAAACAATCAAATAAATACATACAAAACATATAAAAGACATGAACTAATAATTCAAAAGTTGCCAACAAAAAGTAATAAGTGCTCGTCATGCATGAGAGAGAGATTCTTATTGCAGAAGGAACAAAGGATTTCTTAAGATGTTCCGTTTTGCAGTGCGTGGAGAGGAGCCTGTTGCTGTGGTTACCCTTATGAGCTGCCGTAGTGTCATGCAAAGTGTGGCGAGGGTTAGAGTCAGTTGTAAGCTGGAAAATAATGATTAAAATACGAGATGTGCTTGAAGAAGAAAATCTAGTGTCTAATGTTCAGTTAAACACAAGATGCTTTCATTTAAAATTTAATTTTGTTTTGGACCATCTTGCCTTCATCAGTTTAAAAAAAAAAAAAACTAAAACAAAACAAGAATCCTAAGGATCTAAAATCAAGTATTCAAGCTATTATGTTACGACCTTGGACTTTCAGAGCCGCCTGAACCTGAAGATGAAGATGAACCTGGAATGCCCACTTATGGTTGGGTCGGCATCGCCTCTGCCTGCTGCTCCACTCTGTGTTACTGCCTGAAGTGCTGCTGCTGCAAGAAGAGCAAAAAGAAGGACAGTTCTGACTCTGAGGAAGCTGCGGATCCTGCGGAGGAAGCTGAACTGACTGGCATGCAGGTGAACACCTGTTAGTTCTTCATCAAAGTATATAACATGGTGGTTAAAATCAACCTTTCAATACAAGGGTGGCGTCCAGTATGAAAGTGAGCCTGCTCGACTGATATCAAGAGAAACCGAGGAGTTACCCTACCCTGCTGCGGCCCCTCAGCCCCCCACTGTCGCACCAAGCGCCCCATTGGTGAGTTCTTCTTCAACAAGTGCAGGTTCTTCATCAATACTCCGATTTAAATCTCACTTCATTCTTCATTTCTTCACAGATACACGACGCTCCAACCTTCGATCTACCGTCCTACGAGGAGGTACGACCAGTTGAATATTTGATTCTTTATCTTCCTTAAAAAATAATAATTTAAGTTTCAATTCCACCTGATGAGTCACATAAGTACACAAACATGTTTGCTATACTTTGTCCAGCACATGTTGAAATAAACCTTCATCTAATATATTTTATTTTTGTACCTGCAGGCTCTGGACATGCCGTCGACCGCCGACCCACGCTTCAACTTCACCGGCATGAGTTTCTCAGCCGATCCTCCGCTCAGTTCGGAGGCGACCGGCAGTGACGTCTACACCTCGGACAAACTCAACTTCCTCTGAGAAACATGGCCTTCGACTCTAGAACCATTTGTAGACGACAAGAGGTGAACTATCCTCAACATGGAGGCCTTTTTTACTGGTGGACAACTGTGATGCTCAAATCCAACCACCGACAGAACTCTCATATCTTTTTCTAAATCTGGTTAAAATCCCTAAAAGCCATATACAAACATGATGCAAAAAACTGTTACATAAACCACAGTGCCCTCTGGTGGCGGGTTCAAAGATTGCAGTCAAATGCCTTTATGACGCTCGTATCGCTCTCCACGCCTTCAAGACTGTGCTACCTCAGACTTGTATACATTTGTATCATAATTGTTGTTGTACCAATGTTTTATTCGTCAGTTGTTGTAGCAATGTTTAATGTCAGGGAATCTGAATCACTACAAAACATTTGTTGCCTTAAGTTTCTGTGAGGATCAGGGATGATTTAAAGAGTTTCATCTCTGCATCAGTCCCAGACTCGGACTGTGTGATCATTGAACATTGAAAAAAAATGTTTTTATTACTTTATAAGGACTTGTAGAAAGTCTAAACCCATCGTAGAGCATGACAGCATCTGTAGTTTAATGTGAAACTAACTTCATTAATACTAACTGACTAAAATTCCAATATTATTTTTTAACTTGTCAATTATTCTCATTTTTATTTTAACAACATACAAGGTTTAACACGACAAATATATATATATATATTTTTTGTCGTTAGAACCATTTATGACCACATCGTAGACAGTTATAAATCTCCACGGTCACTCTTATGAGAAGTTTCTGTGTGATTGTTGACATTTTAAACACTGACATCTTTATAGATCTACAAAATAATGGATGAATTTAAAATATGTATAAAAAACAAAACAAGTCAAAGACATCTCTGGACTTGGCAAGATAAACGTTTCACACTCCAGGCAGGAGGGGAATAAGAAAAGCTAACATCGCTTAAAAAATGACTCCACGTTTGTTTTTCTCTACGTGTTTGTTTTCTGCTCAAACACTTGCCTCTGGAATTCTTGATTGTATTTGTGTACTTGAAGATATCTCGACTCAAAAGTGCTTCTCGGTTACAAAACTCAGGTCATGAAGGTGTTCTCTGCTGCTTAGTTAGTCGCATCTAAACAGTATGACAGCGATCGCCTAAGTCCTGTATCCTCTCATTCTCAGTAGCTGCCGTCGTCGCACTTTATGTTTTAATAACGACAACGGGACAAAGAAAAGGTGCGTTTCTGCCTTTTGTGTACAAAACGTGATTTGATATTTTAAAAGTCAGTCATTAAGTGTGCAGCCGCTTGTCGGTGCCAAGCTTTCATTCTCAGGTTCTTCATGTATGTTCATTTTTTTCAACACTGATGTATCAACATTTTTGTGTATTCGCTGAAACGCAACAGTTGTGGACCTTTGATGCAGTGATTCTACTTTCATTCTCTCGTGTCAATCTTTCAACAGAACCATCTCATCATCCCTGATGTTTGAGGTGATGTTTAGACAAAAAAAAGGACCGTGTAATGTACATTTCAAATACCATTTATTTTAAATAAAATGTTACATCTGTAATTCTGCAGCGGTTTTACTTTTATTACATATTATGATCACATTTAAACGTTATGAGTTGTCAAGTACATAATCGTGACATGTTTACTGCCTCAAACTAATATCCACAAAATGAAACGTCACAAACCAAAATACAGACGTGTGGAATTTACGTGATGTCCTTGAACGCACCCAAGCGTGAGGGCGTGTCCTGACAGGAAACAGAGCTAACGCTGCAGAGATCCTGGTTTTGTTCACGAAATAAATGCTCCCTTAACTCTCTAAAGTGGACTTTAAACACCGTTTGGATTAGTAAGAAAATTTGCGTTTCGACTTCGAAGATGCTTTCGGTGATGTTACTGTTCGCTGCCTTTGATCTGGGTGAGTGTTGAAGCAGCGCTAGCATGTCAAGCTAACAGCTACAATAGAGTTCTATGGTCGTGATGCTAGAATGTCTTCAACAGGTAGTGAATTGGAATCGTTTTTGATAAAAATGTAAACGTAATGTGATTTAAAGTACAGTAAGTAAGTAAGTAAATTCAAGACCAAGGTCACAAAGCGTTCAAACTATAAAACAATACCTAATAAAATAAATACTTAAAAGGCCAAAACAAGACAGAACCAAACACAAGAGTCTCAGAAAATCAAGGAAAAACCTGCACGAATAAAAGTGTCTTAAGATGTTTCTTAAAGGAGTCAGTAGATCATCAAACACAGAGTGAGAGGAAGATCTTTTCAAAGTTTAGGAGCAACAGTCTGGAAGGATTTCTCTCCTCTGGTCCTGAACCGTGTGTGAGGAACCATCAGTAGATTCTGATCCACAGACCTCAGAGCCCGAGCTGGGGTGTAAGGCTGCATCAGATCACTGATGTAAGGAGGAGTCTGACCATGAATAGATCTGAAAGTAAGAACCAGAATTTTAAAGTTGATCCTGAAAGAAAATGGAAGCCAGTGAAGAGTTTTAAGGATCGGAGAAATGTAAGTTCCACTACTAGAGCGGGTCAGAATTCTTGCTGCAATGTTCTGTATCAACTGCAGGCGAGACAGATCCTTCTTGTTAAGACATGAAAATAAACTGTTACAATAGTCCAGGCGAGAAGAAACAAACGCATGGATTACAAGCTCCAGATCATGTTGTGACAACATTTTCCTCAGTTTAGAGATTTTTCTCAGTTGAAGGAAAGTTTCTGGTCAGTTTTCTGCAGTGTTGAACAAAAGACAAGTCTTTGTCGAATACAACACCCATGTTTCTCAGGCTCAGTTTGACAGACTGACCTAAGTCAAGCTGAAGCAGGGGTCTCAAACTCATGAGGGGTCAGCAGAGGTCAATTCTGGTGGAGACTGGTCCTTGATTTGTTTTTTTGATTTTTTTTTTTACTTTTCAAATTCCTTTAGTATGTCGTTGTGTTTACACTGTGAATACTGGACATTTTTGTCTTTGGTTTAATTATTTATAATATTATTTTAAAAATCGTTTCCATCTTCACTATATAATCAAAGCTATGAAAATAATAACCTTTCCCGTTAAATTATATTTGTTCCTTAACCACCTGTTGTTGTACAAGAATGGAGCCCCGTGCACTGCATGTGTACTATTTCGGTCCGGGTTATTCTGGTGGGGTTACGTCACTCGCTGGAAATGTGATCGTCTATTTATAAGGTTTTTGTTTTTTTTATAAGTGAAGGAAGCTTCAACAGCACGTTTGGAAGACACTTTGTACCACGTACAAAACGTAAAAAAAAAAAAATCTAAAAAGAAACGTAACGTTTGATGTCAAACACTGCTAGCTAGCAACGGATAACAGATTTAATTAAAAAAAAAAGGTATTTAAAATAACATGAATCGCTTTATCAGTGACTGTGATCTCATATCTTATCTATTGTTTACAGTTACGGTGATTTCGGGACTCACGGATTTTGGGACTCTGAGATTACATTATGGAGAGTCTCACAAGATAAGGCTTCCGAGAAAAGGCCTAAAACTCACTTACCAGAACGTGGTTGACGCGCCGAAGACCCTGTGGACGTCCGAGAGTCGCACGACCGTCAAAGACCCCAGACACTTGTCCGATGGGATGTACTATACATTACGTCAACTGAGACAGAGGGACTCGGGTCAGTATGTCCTGTGGGACAAAAATAACATCTCGTTGTCCACAACGTCAATCGTTGTTGAAGGTGAGTCTTTTTTTTCTTCCTCCCATTAAACTCCCATGATACTGATGCGTCTTTCATTTCAGCAAATGAGAAGAACTATGATTTGATGGTGGGCGACCACTTGGTCTTCGAGTATGGTTTTGAACCCAAGAATTGCATCGTCGACTTCATCTCAAAACACTCGCCTGGAAGAGTGTATATCGTTTATGGGGGCAGACTAAACGAACCTCAGTTCTGCAAAGAAATCCAATTGTACCAGCCCTGCAGGATCTCAATAGAAGGTGCTGATCCCTCGTGCAGCGGAACCTACGAGTTCAAAGAAAGCAACGGAGACGTAGCATTACGAGTCGAACTGGACGTCTCTGGTGAGGGTTTCTTTCTTTTTAACCGCTATAAGAAACGATTAAAAATGATCTTGTGGTTTACTCCTCTCATATTGCCTTAACTAAGGTTTTGATATTCTAAGAATAATTTTGTGTGCAGACTTACCTTCAATAAATGGACTAAACTGTTTTTTTATAGATGGATGGATGGAAATTGTCTTGTCAAGCAGCAATAACACATCCATCTAAACAAACATCCATAAATACATGTAAAAACAATCAAATAAATACATATAAAACATATAAAATACATGAACTAATAATTCAAAAGTTGCCAACAAAAATTAAAAAGTGCTCGTCAAGCATGAGAGAGAGATCCTTATTGCAGAAGGAACAAAGGATTTCTTAAGACGTTCCGTTCTGCAGTGCGTGGAGAGGAGCCTGTTGCTCTTCTGAGCTGCCATAGTGTCATGCAAAGGGTGGCGAGGGTTACTATACGAGTCAGTTTTAAGCTGGAAAATGATGATTAAAGTACGAGAATTTTCTCTTTGTATGTGCTTGAAGAAGAAAAGCTGGTGTCTAATGTTCGATGAAACACAAGATGCTTTCATGCTACATTTAAAAATTTCATTTTTGACCATCTTTCCTTCATCAGTTAAAAAAAAATGCTAAAACAAAATGAGAATCCTAAGGATTTAAAATCAAGTATTCAAGCTATTATGTTATAATCTTGGACTTTCAGAGTCTTCTGAACCTGAATATGAAGATGAAGATGAAGATGAAGATGAACCTGGAATGCCCACTTATGGTTGGGTCGGCATCGCCTCTGCCTGCTGCTCCACTCTGTGTTACTGCCTGAAGTGCTGCTGCTGCAAGAAGAGCAAAAAGAAGGACAGTTCTGACTCTGAGGAAGCTGCGGATCCTGCGGAGGAAGCTGAACTGACTGGCGTGCAGGTGAACACCCGTTAGTTCTTCATCAAAGTATATAACATGGTGGTTAAAATCAACCTTTCAATACAAGGGTGGCGTCCAGTTTGTAAGTGAGCCTGCTCGACTGGTACCAAGAGAAACCGAGGAGTTACCCTACCCTGCTGCGGCCCCTCAGCCCCCCACTGTCGCACCAAGCACCCCATTGGTGAGTTCTTCTTCAACAAGTGCAGGTTCTTCATCAATACTCTGATTAAAATCTCACTTTATTCTTCATTTCTTCACAGATACACGACGCTCCAACCTTCGATCTACCGTCCTACGAGAAGGTACGACCAGTTGAATATTTGATTCTTTATCTTAATTAAAAAAAAAAAAATTAAGTTTCAATTTGCCTTGATAAGAGACACATAAATACACAAACATGTTTGCCATACATTGTCCAGCACTTGTTGAAATAAACCTTCATCTATTATCGCTGATTTTATTTTTGTACCTGCAGGCTCTGGACATGCCGTCGACCGCCGACCCACGCTTCAACTTCACCGGCATGAGTTTCTCAGCCGATCCTCCGCTCAGTTCGGAGGCGACCGGCAGTGACGTCTACACCTCGGACAAACTCAACTTCCTCTGAGAAACATGGCCTTCGACTCTAGAACCATTTGTAGACGACAAGAGGTGAACTATCCTCAACATGGAGGCCCTTTTTCTGTTGGACAACTGTGATGCTCAAATCCAACCACCGACAGAACTTTCATATCTTTTTCTATATCGGGTTAAAATCCCTAAAAGCCATAAACAAACATAATGCAAAAAACTTTACATAAACAACAGTGGCCTCTGGTGGCGGGTTCACAGATTACAGTCAAATGCCTTTATGACGCTCAAGATTGTGCTACCTCAGACTTGTTTATATTTGTATGATAATTGTTGTTGTAGCAATGCTTTATTCAACACTAACGTAGAGATTCACATTCATTTAAAGGGCCAGGTTATGTTGTTATTTAGGGACAAGAATGAATGAAGGAACCATGGCTTGGTCAGCACTTAATAACATGCAATGTGGTCCTGGTACCACTCTGATCGCCAATCTGACTCAATGTCAGGGAATCTGAATCACTACCAAACATTTGTAGCCTTAAGTTTCTGTGAGGATCACAGATGATTTAAAGAGTCCTTTCATCTCGGCATCAGTCACAGACTAGGACTGTTTGATCATTGAAAAAAATGTTTTTATTACTTTATAAAGGACTTGTAGAAAGTCTAAACCCATCGTAGATCATGACAGCAAATGTAGTTTAATGTGAAACTAATTTCATTAATACTAACTGACTAAAATGCCAATATTGGTTTTTACTCATCAATTATTCTCATTTTTATTTTTTATTTTAACAACATACATGGTTTAACACTACAAATATATATATATATATATATATTTTTTTGTCATTAGGACCATTTATGACCACATCGTAGACAGTTATAAATCTCCACGATCACTCTTATTAGAAGTTTCTGTGTGATTGTTGACATTTTTAACACTGACATCTTTATAGATCGACATAATAATGGAGGAATTTAAAATATGTATTAAAAAAAAAAAACAAGTCAAAGACACCCCTGGATTTGACAAGATAAACATTTCACACTCCAGGCAGGAGGGGAATAAGAGAAGCTAACATCACTTTAAAAAATGACCCCACATTTGTGTTTCTCAGTGTGTTTATGTTTTCTGCTCAAACACTTGCCTCTGGAACTCTTGATTGTATTTGTGTACTTGAAGATATCTCGACTCAAAATGCTTCTCGGTTACAAATCTCAGGTCATGAAGGTGTTCTCTGCTGCTTAGTTAGTCGTGTATCCTCTCATTCTCGGTAGCTGCTGTCGTCGCACTTTATGTTTTAATAACGACAACGGGACAAAGAAAATGTGCGTTTCTGCCTTTTGTGTACAAAAACATGATTTGATATTTTAAAAGTCACTCATTAAGTGTGCAGACGTTTGTCGTTGCCACGCCTTCCTTCTCAGGTTCTTCATGCATGTTCATGTTTTTCTACACTGATGTATCACAATTTTTGTGTATTCGCTGAAACGCAACAGTTGGGGACCTTTGATGCAACAGAACCATCTCATCATCCCTGATGTTTGACAAAAAAAAGGACTGTGTAATGTACATTTGAAATACCATTTATTTTAAATAAAATGTTACATCTGTAATTCTGCAGCTGTTGATGTCCACTTTTATTACATATTAAGTTTACGTTTAAACGTTATGAGTTGTCAAGTACATAATCGTGACATGTTTACTGCCTCAAACTAATATCCACAAAATGAAACGTCACAAACCAAAACACAGACGTGTGGAATTTACGTGATGTCCTTGAACGCCACCGAAGCGCGAGGGCGTGTCCTGACAGGAAACAGAACTAACGCTGCAGAGATCCTGGTTTTGTTCACGAAATAAATGCTCCCTTAACTCTCTAAAGTGGACTTTAAACACCGTTTGGAATCGGAGGAAAATTGTGTTTCGACTTCGAAGATGCTTTCGGTGATGTTACTGTTCGCTGCCTTTGATCTGGGTGAGTGTTGAAGCAGCGCTAGCATGTCAAGCTAACAGCTACAATAGAGTTCTATGGTCGTGATGCTAGAATGTCTTCAACAGGTAGTGAATTGGAATCGTTTTTGATAAAAATGTAAACGTAATGTGATTTAAAGTACAGTAAGTAAGTAAGTAATTTCAAGACCAAGGTCACAAAGCGTTCAAACTATAAAACAATACCTAATAAAATAAATACTTAAAAGGCCAAAACAAGACAGAACCAAACACAAGAGTCTCAGAAAATCAAGGAAAAACCTGCACGAATAAAAGTGTCTTAAGATCTTTCTTAAAGGAGTCAGTAGATCATCAAACACAGAGTGAGAGGAAGATCTTTTCAAAGTTTAGGAGCAACAGTCTGGAAGGATTTCTCTCCTCTGGTCCTGAACCGTGTGTGAGGAACCATCAGTAGATTCTGATCCACAGACCTCAGAGCCCGAGCTGGGGTGTAAGGCTGCATCAGATCACTGATGTAAGGAGGAGTCTGACCATGAATAGATCTGAAAGTAAGAACCAGAATTTTAAAGTTGATCCTGAAAGAAAATGGAAGCCAGTGAAGAGTTTTAAGGATCGGAGAAATGTAAGTTCCACTACTAGAGCGGGTCAGAATTCTTGCTGCAATGTTCTGTATCAACTGCAGGCGAGACAGATCCTTCTTGTTAAGACATGAAAATAAACTGTTACAATAGTCCAGGCGAGAAGAAACAAACGCATGGATTACAAGCTCCAGATCATGTTGTGACAACATTTTCCTCAGTTTAGAGATTTTTCTCAGTTGAAGGAAAGTTTCTGGTCAGTTTTCTGCAGTGTTGAACAAAAGACAAGTCTTTGTCGAATACAACACCCATGTTTCTCAGGCTCAGTTTGACAGACTGACCTAAGTCAAGCTGAAGCAGGGGTCTCAAACTCATGAGGGGTCAGCAGAGGTCAATTCTGGTGGAGACTGGTCCTTGATTTGTTTTTTTGATTTTTTTTTTTACTTTTCAAATTCCTTTAGTATGTCGTTGTGTTTACACTGTGAATACTGGACATTTTTGTCTTTGGTTTAATTATTTATAATATTATTTTAAAAATCGTTTCCATCTTCACTATATAATCAAAGCTATGAAAATAATAACCTTTCCCGTTAAATTATATTTGTTCCTTAACCACCTGTTGTTGTACAAGAATGGAGCCCCGTGCACTGCATGTGTACTATTTCGGTCCGGGTTATTCTGGTGGGGTTACGTCACTCGCTGGAAATGTGATCGTCTATTTATAAGGTTTTTGTTTTTTTTATAAGTGAAGGAAGCTTCAACAGCACGTTTGGAAGACACTTTGTACCACGTACAAAACGTAAAAAAAAAAAAATCTAAAAAGAAACGTAACGTGTGATGTCAAACACTGCTAGCTAGCAACGGATAACAGATTTAATTTTAAAAAAAGGTATTTAAAATAACATGGATCGCTTTATCAGTGACTGTGATCTCATATCTTATCTATTGTTTACAGTTACGGTGATTTCGGGATTCACGGATTTTGGGACTCTGGGACTACATTATGGAGAGTCTCACGAGATAAGGCTTCCGAGAAAAGGCCAAAAACTCACTTACCAGAACGGGGTTGACGCGCCGAAGACCCTGTGGACGTCCGAGAGTCGTGCGACCGTCAAAGACCCCAGACACTCGTTCAATGGGATGTACTATACATTACGTCAACTGACACAGAGGGACTCGGGTCAGTATGTCCTGTTGGACAAAAATCAACTCTTGTTGTCCACAACGTCAATCATTGTTGGAGGTGAGTCTTTTCTTTGCCGTATGTTTCATTCTAAACTCCCATGATACTGATGCGTCTTTCATTTCAGAAAATGTGAAGCACTATTATTTGATGGTGGGCGACCACTTGGACTTCCAGTATGGTTTTAAAGCCATGAATTGCAACGTCAACTTCATCCCAGATTACTCGCCAGAAATTGTGGATATCGTTTATCAGGGCAGGCTACAGGATCTTTGGTTCTGCAAAGAAATTGAATTGTACCAGCCCTGCAGGATCTCAATAGAAGGTGCTGAGCTCTCGTGCAGCGGAACCTACGAGTTCACAGACATCAACGGAGACGTAGCATTACGAGTCGAACTGGTCGTCACTGGTGAGGGTTTCTTTCTTTTTAACCGATTATAAATGATCAATCTTGTGGTTTACATATTGCGTTAACCAAGGTGTTGACATAGTAAGAATCATTTTGTGTGCAGATTTTCCTTGAATAAATGGACTAAACTTTTTTTTTTATGGATGTAAATTCTCTTGTCGAGCAGCAATAACACATCCATCTAAACAAACATCCATAAATACATGTAAAACAATCAAATAAATACATACAAAACATATAAAAGACATGAACTAATAATTCAAAAGTTGCCAACAAAAAGTAATAAGTGCTCGTCATGCATGAGAGAGAGATCCTTATTGCAGAAGGAACAAAGGATTTCTTAAGATGTTCCGTTTTGCAGTGCATAGAGAGGAGCCTGTTGCTATGGTTACCCTTATGAGCTGCCATAGTGTCATGCAAAGGGTTAGAGTTAGTTGTAAGTTGGAAAATAATGATTAAAATACGAGATGTGCTTGAAGAAGAAAATCTAGTGTCTAATGTTCGATGAAACACAAGATGCTTTCATTTAAAATTTCATTTTGTTTTGGACCATCTTGCCTTCATCAGTTTAAAAAAAAAAAAACTAAAACAAAACAAGAATCCTAAGGAATAAAAGTCAAGTATTCAAACTATTATGTTATAATCTTGGACTTTCAGATTCGCCTGAACCTGAAGATGAAGATGAACCTGGAATGCCCACTTATGGTTGGGTCGGCATCGCCTCTGCCTGCTGCTCCACTCTGTGTTACTGCCTGAAGTGCTGCTGCTGCAAGAAGAGCAAAAAGAAGGACAGTTCTGACTCTGAGGAAGCTGCGGATCCTGCGGAGGAAGCTGGACTGACTGGCATGCAGGTGAACACCTGTTAGTTCTTCATCAAAGTATATAACATGGTGGTTAAAATCAACCTTTCAATACAAGGGTGGCGTCCAGTATGAAAGTGAGCCTGTTCGACTGGTACCAAGAGAAACCGAGGAGTTACCCTACCCTGCTGCGGCCCCTCAGCCCCCCACTGTCGCACCAAGCGCCACATTGGTGAGTTCTTCTTCAACAAGTGCAGGTTCTTCATCAATACTCTGATTTAAATCTCACTTCATTCTTCATTTCTTCACAGATACACGACGCTCCAACCTTCGATCTACCGTCCTACGAGGAGGTACGACCAGTTGAATATTTGATTCTTTATCTTCCTTCAAAAAATAATAGTTTAAGTTTCAATTCCACCTGATGAGTCACATAAGTACACAAACATGTTTGCTATACTTTGTCCAGCACATGTTGAAATAAACCTTCATCTAATATATTTTATTTTTGTACCTGCAGGCTCTGGCCATGCCGTCAACCGCCAACCCACAGTTCAACTTCACCGGCATGAGTTTCTCAGCCGATCCTCAGCTCAGTTCGGAGGCGACCGGCAGTGACGTCTACACCTCGGACAAACTCAACTTCCTCTGAGAAACATGGCCTTCGACTCTAGAACCATTTGTAGACGACAAGAGGTGAACTATCCTCAACATGGAGGCCTTTTTTACTGGTGGACAACTGTGATGCTCAAATCCAACCACCGACAGAACTCTCATATCTTTTTCTAAATCTGGTTAAAATCCCTAAAAGCCATATACAAACATGATGCAAAAAACTGTTACATAAACCACAGTGCCCTCTGGTGGCGGGTTCAAAGATTGCAGTCAAATGCCTTTATGACGCTCGTATCGCTCTCCACGCCTTCGAGACTGTGCTACCTCAGACTTGTATACATTTGTATCATAATTGTTGTTGTACCAATGTTTTATTCGTCAGTTGTTGTAGCAATGTTTAATGTCAGGGAATCTGAATCACTACAAAACATTTGTTGCCTTAAGTTTCTGTGAGGATCACGGATGATTTAAAGAGTTTCATCTCTGCATCAGTCCCAGACTCGGACTGTGTGATCATTGAACATTGAAAAAAAATGTTTTTATTACTTTATAAGGACTTGTAGAAAGTCTAAACCCATCGTAGAGCATGACAGCATCTGTAGTTTAATGTGAAACTAACTTCATTAATACTAACTGACTAAAATTCCAATATTCTCATTTTTATTTTAACAACATACAAGGTTTAACACGACAAATATATATATATTTTTTTTTTGTCGTTAGAACCATTTATGACCACATCGTAGACAGTTATAAATCTCCACGGTCACTCTTATGAGAAGTTTCTGTGTGATTGTTGACATTTTAAACACTGACATCTTTATAGATCTACAAAATAATGGATGAATTTAAAATATGTATAAAAAACAAAACAAGTCAAAGACACCTCTGGACTTGGCAAGATAAACGTTTCACACTCCAGGCAGGAGGGGAATAAGAAAAGCTAACATCGCTTAAAAAATGACTCCACGTTTGTTTTTCTCTCTGTGTTTGTTTTCTGCTCAAACACTTGCCTCTGGAACTCTTGATTGTATTTGTGTACTTGAAGATATCTCGACTCAAAAGTGCTTCTCGGTTACAAAACTCAGGTCATGAAGGTGTTCTCTGCTGCTTAGTTAGTCGCATCTAAACAGTATGACAGCGATCGCCTAAGTCCTGTATCCTCTCATTCTCAGTAGCTGCCGTCGTCGCACTTTATGTTTTAATAACGACAACGGGACAAAGAAAAGGTGCGTTTCTGCCTTTTGTGTACAAAACGTGATTTGATATTTTAAAAGTCAGTCATTAAGTGTGCAGCCGCTTGTCGGTGCCACGCTTTCATTCTCAGGTTCTTCATGTATGTTCATTTTTTTCAACACTGATGTATCAACATTTTTGTGTATTCGCTGAAACGCAACAGTTGTGGACCTTTGATGCAGTGATTCTACTTTCATTCTCTCGTATCAATCTTTCAACAGAACCATCTCATCATCCCTGATGTTTGAGGTGATGTTTAGACAAAAAAAAGGACCGTGTAATGTACATTTCAAATACCATTTATTTTAAATAAAATGTTACATCTGTAATTCTGCAGCGGTTTTACTTTTATTACATATTATGATCACATTTAAACGTTATGAGTTGTCAAGTACATAATCGTGACATGTTTACTGCCTCAAACTAATATCCACAAAATGAAACGTCACAAACCAAAATACAGACGTGTGGAATTTACGTGATGTCCTTGAACGCACCCAAGCATGATGCAAAAAACTGTTACATAAACCACAGTGCTCTCTGGTGGCGGGTTCAAAGATTACAGTCAAATGCCTTTATGACGCTCAAGATTGTGCTACCTCAGACTTGTTTATATTTGTATCATAATTGTTGTTGTAGCAATGTTTTATTCGACACTCCCGTAGAGATTCACATTCATTTAAAGGGCCAGGTTATGTTGTTTGACCGTGGCCTGGGAGGATGATGCAGAAATACAGATGAAACCATTTTCATTTTGAGGGACAAGAATGAATGAAGGAACCATGGCTTGGTCAGCATTTAAGAAAAAGGAATGTGGTCCTGGTACCACTCTTTGTCTTCCGATCGCCATATAAGTTCATGTCAGGGAATCTGAATCACTACAAAATATGTGTAGCCTTAAGTTTCTGTGAGGATCAAAGATGATTTAAAGAGTTCCATCTCTGCATCAGTCCCAGACGGACTGTGTGATCATTGAATGATGATCTTTAAATAATAAAAAAAAATTGTAGACAGCAAATGTAGTTTAATGTGAAACTAATGTCATTAATAATAACTGACTAAAATGCCATTATGGATTTTTACTCATCAATTATTCACATTTTTATTTTAACAACGTTTCACACTCCAGGCAGGAGGGGAATAAAAGAAGCTAACATCCCAGACATCCGCGACACACTAAAAGTTACTCCACGTTTGTTTTTCTCTCTGGAACTCTTGATTGTATTTGTGTACTTGGAAAATATCTCGACTCAAAGTGCTTCTCTGTTACAAAACTCAGGTCATGAAGGCGTTCTCTACTGCTTAGTTAGTCGCGTTCAATGTTAGTCGTTTATGTCTCGTTTCCTCTCGTTCTTAGTAGCTGCTGTAGTCGCACTTTATGTTTTAATAACGACAACGGGACAAAGAAAAGGTGCGTTTCTGCCTATTCGCTGAAAGGAAACAGTTGGGGACCTTTGATGCAGTGATTCTACTTTCATTCTCTCGTGTCAACCTTTCAACAGAACCATCTCATCATCCCCGATGTTTGAGGTGATGTTTAGAACAAGCTACAGTTTTTAAATGAGTTTCTTTTTTACTTTGTGCTGGAAAATCTTCAGATTCGTCTCCTGAAACGTTCCTGTTTTTGTCGTCTATACAAGGGTAGATCAGATGCAATAAGTGGCAAACCTTTCATGTTGAGTTTTTTTTTTTAAATTAAATCACATGACATATCTTCAAACTCTGCAACTGTCCACTTGTTTAACACCAGTTTGTTTTGTAATAAAACATTTTAACATCAACAGTGTCTGTGATTATTTCCTTTGTTACAATGTGTAAAATTGTGCTTGGATTCAATTTTTTTAAGTAAATATTCGTGAGATAATTACCGTCTTGGTTCAACATACAAAAATAAACAAACCAAAATACAGACATGTGGATTTTACGTACTGTCCCTGAACTCACCGCCCAGTCATAGCGTCAGAATTAGAGGGCGTGTCTTGACAGGAACCTGAGCTCAGTAATGATAGTCTTTATCCATGTTTATAAAAGGCTCACTTAAGTGTCACTAAGTGAACTTTAAATATATTTTTTAATTGTTTCCACTAGTAAAAAATACGTTTCGCCTTCTAAGATGCTGTTTGCGTTGTTGCTGTTTGCCCTTGATCTGGGTGAGTGTTCGAGCATCGCTAGCATGTCAAGCTAACAGCTACAATATATATCTATGATCGTGAAGCTAAAAACTTCGTCAACAGGTCTTGAAATGTGGCTTTAAATGTCTCCTTCAGTAATTCTACGGAAGAGGATAAGGGCCATATCACAAAATTATCAGTCTGTGCAAAGAACTCTGGGAAATATTCTGCCGTTATCAACGTTATTTATGTTCTTAATGAACCAACAAAAACATTGTATTACAACAATAGATATTCTAAGATCGAATCTCCTTCTGCAGAAATCTATTTTGAAGGGTAAAATATATTCTTGTGCTCCATAGTATTGTAATAATAATAATAATAATTGTATTTATATAACACTTTTTAAACCATTGTTACAAAGTGTTTAAAAGTACATAAAAGCTACGTTCAAGGAAGATATTATTAAATAAAATAATAAAACACAGAAAACAGGAGAGTAAAAGCCAATTGATGAACCTTGAAGGGTTAAAAGGCGACTTCACACAAAAGCCAGTCTGAGAAAGTGTGTGTTTTTTAAAGAAGGCACAGACTCGGCTAGTCTTATCTCCTCGGGCAAGCTGTTCCAAAGTTGAGGTGCCCTGATGGACAATTAAAACATCCAAATACCCACACACTGACGAAGAAAAGCCAGATCGCGACTGTTGTATTGACATTAACTTCTTTCCCATACTCCCAAAAAATCATGGATTATTCTGAAAATATTCTCTCTACCCTTAGTCAAGATGAGGGGGAGCAGAAAACGGGTGACATATGGTTGAACGATCACTTAAATTTAATCTGACTTTCTCCATTTTTGCCTGCATTTCCAGGCGGGTCTTATGGGTACGAGAGATTACATTATGGAGAATCTTACAAAATAATTCTTCCAAGAAGATCCCACATTATCACCTACATGAACCGGCCGGATGACCAGAAGATCCTGTGGACATCAGTGAACTCCTCAGTCATCAAAGATCCGAGACACTCTTTTGACGGGAGTTATTATGCGATGAATCAGTTGACGCAGAAAGACTCTGGTCAATATGACGTGTGGGACAGATATGAAGTTAAGCTGTCCTCGGTAGACATCATTGTAGAAGGTTAGTATTTTCTTAATCTGCTGTTTCAGACTGAGACCTGTGCATCTTTCATTTCAGCGAAGGAGGAGGACTACCAATTGAAACTGGGCGACGACGTGGATTTCCGCGTTGATCTTCAATCCAAAAATTGTAACATCTTCTTCACCTCACAACACTCACAAGAAAGGGTGGAAATCGTTCATCGAGGCAGACCCAACTATCATCAGACCTGCAGACTGACTAGATTCAGTGGGCCTTGTCATTTATTAATAGAAGATGTGGATCAGTCGTGCAACGGGGTCTACGCTTTGACGGACAACGACGGAGAGATCGGCTTACAAGTCACATTGGACGTCACTGGTGAGGGTTTTTTTTCTTTTCAATTTAAAATGTTTACCATATTTTCCGCACTATTAGGCGCACCAGATTATAAGGCGCACCTTCAATGAATGGCCTATTCAAGAACCGTTTTCATAAATAGGGCGCACCAGATTATAAAGGCACATAGAATAAAAGATACAGTCAAATGTTTGACTGGGGTTGTGTTATGCATCCACTAGATGAATCTGCACTAAAGGGAATGTCAACAAAACAGTCAGATAAAGTCAAACTTTATTAAGCGTTCTGACTGCGCAGCAGAGAAGTTAAGCGTGTATATGACAGCTAGAGCGCCCGTGTGTATGACATGTTGAATGCACGTGTATGACTGGTTTAGCGTGCAGCGGAATGATTTTGCGCAAAAAAAAATGTTTTGAAGTATACAACAACCAAGAAACACTCGGTGGCAGTAATCTTACTCCATAGACGTCCGCCATGATGTGACGTGCGTCAATTCCACCCACGGCGTGTCGGTTTAGTCGGCACAGAGTCATGAAAGTGTTTGTAAACAAGTCACCCACCAAGTAATGTTCATATATAAGGCGCGCCGGATTATAAGGCGCAATGTCGTTTTTTGAGAAATTTAAAGGCTCTTAAGTGCGCCTTATAGTGCGGAAAATACGGTACATAAACGCAGAACTTTGTGGTAGAGATGACAAAATCCAAGTATAAAGCACACAGAACAAAGAAAAAAAATTACAAAATAAAAAGGATACAAAGATTAACATGTAATAGAATCATCTTTTCGCTCCACTCCTGCCCCCAAGCTCAGAATTAAACCAATAGCACGAGGAACGAATGAGTCCCTGAGTCTATTAACAACAGAAGATGCTTTATGCTAAATGTAGTCTGCAGCAGTTAAAGTATTCATGGTAGTATCTTGTGACCTTCGACTTTCAGAGCCGTCTGAACCCATTATATCGACTCTTCGATGGGTCGGCCTCGCCCTTTCCGTCTCCTCCGCTCTGTGTTACAGCCTGAGGTGCTGCTGCAGCGGGAAGAGCAGCAGTAAAGACGGTTCCGACTCCGAGGATCCTGTGGAACCAACTGTCGTGCAGGTAAACATCTATTTTTATTATAATACAGAGAAAATGCGTTGAACCCTCCTTGTGCTCTTTATAAACCTTTCCCAAACTTCCATTAACCTTTTCCACATTGTCACACAGTTTATACTTTTAAAAAAACGACATAGTTTAAACAAAATTAAATAATTAGTATTTTAGAGTAAATGGACACAACATGAATTTGAAGTTGCAAACTCAACGTTGCATTACGAGGTGCCATCCCTCTCAACAACCCTCTCCGTAACTGTGACCTGAACAGTTCCCACTATGCTTTGCCGCCCAGCCGACCCATGACCGCTGTCGATGACTTACACATTATGACAAATTGTCGAGCAACGTAGAATTAAAATACAATATTGTAGCGACCAATCAGGCTTTACTAAATAGAGAAGTTTATAGAAAGGCATCATGGGAGTTTGTTATGAAGTTTATCTGCTGGAAGACTAAACTCAAAATGCTGGTTATAATCAACTTTTTCACTACAAGGGCGACGTCCAGTATGAAAGTGAGCCTGTTCGACTGGGACCAACACAAACTGAGGAGTCGCCCTATTCTGCTGCGCCCCCTACTGTAGCCCCAAGTGTCCCATTGGTTAGTTCTTCTTCAAAAAGTACAGGTTCTTCATTCATACTCTGAATTAAATATAATTTCTTCACAGATACACGACGCTCCAGTCTTCGATCTACCGTCTTACGAGGAGGTACGACCAGATCATTATTTGATTCTACAGCTTAATCACATGATATTTGTTTAGACAATATCAGGAGAATCTAGGACAGGGTCAGTCAATTATTTACATCATAAGTCAAAAGAAAGAAAAAAATAGCCTTAATACGATAAACTAAGACTGGGGAAAGATTAAAATAAAATTAATCGCCTGATTTCCCAGATTCATCACGATTAATTACACAAAATCTAATTCCAATGTTCTTCTACCATATTAACTCAAGGTCGAGGGCATTTATTTTGCCAACACTCTTAACTATACTTGACAGCATCACAGATTCAGTGTAAATCCTAAAGGTTGTAAAAAATAAAGGCTCATTGACTCTGTCAGGGAATTTATGTTATAATTGTAACTCAATCCTCTCAGTTTTAGAGATACAGTGCCATCGCTGTAGACGAGATTATTCGGGCAGGAAACGAGTTACAAAAGTAAAGCGCTTTTCCAAAATAAAACACTATTTTCTATTAGAAATTCACCCGGTAAGGCACGTTAAGGGGCAAAGAGAAGAGGACTTTATATTAATCTGTCTTCTTTGGTATTTTATGAACTGAACGCGCTCCGCAATCGCACAGAATGAGCAGAAGCGATCAACCCTAAAGAAGAAATCCGGCAATAAATTGGGCCCTAGACCACATCCATTATTCAAACATAATCCTGCAATAAGGCTCAGCAGACTTGAGGCACACTGTTGATTTTTGAGAAATAGAATGTGCGCGAAAATACGGTAATCCACACTTTATGAACACTTTCGTCAACTCCTACTTTTACACACGTTACAAAACTATTCGTCAACGCCACAAAACAAACTTTCATCATTATTAGAGATCCAAAAATGAATTGGAAATCTTTCTCTTTAAATAAGTCAACAAGCTCGTATATGAGCAACATTTCACACGATAGAAGAAACAACGCATTAACTTGTCCAAGATAAAACATAAAATGTGTCCTTTTATAAGACTTTTCTTCACATACAAGTCAAAGGTGCAAAAGTAAATATACAGTAGATGCATAATAGGGTGTTAACTATTTTATTTTAAGGGACTGTTATTAGTAAAAGAAAGACATAAACAAAGGTAATTTTACACTTGATCTAGTAAGGATAATGTTTTTTTCCAAGTAGAAAATAATATTGTGAGTTATTGTCATATACATTTCTACATTTTATATATATATTTTTATTTGTAGTTCGACCATCACGAGGGCCACATAAATAGACAAGCGGTGGGCAGAGGTTTTCATCTAAACCGATTTTGATCTTTCTACCTGCAGGCTTTAACCATGCCGAAGCCAGAAGGATCTGGTCACCTGCTCTCCTCCGCCTCCGAGACACGGTTCGACTTCACCGGCACAAAGTTCTCAGCCAGTCCTCCGCTCAGTTCGGAGGTGACCGGCGGGGACGTCTACACCTCGGACAAACTCAACTTCCTCTGAGAAACATGGTCTTCAACTCTAGAACCATTTGTAGACGTCAAGAGGTGGATAGTTCACCTCAACATGGAGGCCTTTTTACTGGTGGAGCCACGACACCGCTTATATAAAGATAATAGAAACAACTGTTACATAAACCACAGTGCCCTCTAGTGGTGTGTTTAAAGATTACAGTCAAATGCCTTTACAACTATCAAAGCCAAACGACACTGATATCGCTCCATCAACCTGTATGAGTCTGCTACCTCAGAGTTGTATTAAAGAAATGTAATATAATGGGTGTAAAATAGAGATAAAACAAGGATAAAAAATATTCATTTGATTTTGAGAACTCAAAAATAATCTTTTAATTATTAAACTAAAAACGTAAGCAGACTGCGAGTTAAAATAAAAAAATAAAAAAATACTTTTTATTAATATGACTCATTCAAGTTGTAATTTAATGTCAAAGGAATTCTATATGATCAGTTTAACGTTGCATGTTTTATAAGTACTTTGATGTTCATGTCAAAACATTAACACTAGACATGACCAACTTTACTAAAGGGAGAATTTAAATATTTATCTTTGTACAGTGTGTATATATATATATATATAAAGACGCAACTTTAACACATAGTTGCTACATAGTAATTGAATAAGAGAAGCTAGCCTGACATCAGCAACACAATCACTGAAATTCACTGTTTTTTCTCTCTGTGTTTGCTGCTCATCTTCTTGACTGCCTACTACTGATTGTATTTGTGTACTTGAAAATATCTCAACTCAAAGTGCTTCTCAGTCACGATCTCTCGCTCAGGTCATGAAGGTGTTCTCTACAGTTTATCAAGCCACTAAGTTATTATCTAACCTAAATTATTTTCTCAGTAGTGGCTAAACCTGCACTTTTGCCTTTTAGTAATGACAACAGAACAAAGAAAATGTGTGTTTCTTCCTAATGTGTACAAAGAAATGATTGATATTTATTAGTCACGCACCAAGTGTGCGAATGTGTAGCCGTTCGTCATGTTTTGTGTCATTTTTTTTTTTAACACGTACTGTTGTATCACAGTTGTGTACATCCTGTCAGCCTTTAAAAAAAACAAAACATCATCATTCCTGACGTTTGAGGTGATGTTTAGAAAAAAAATAGTCCGTAAATGAGCTTTTTGTCGCTCTGTGTCAGCTACAGATGTATCTCCTGACACTGTCCTGTTATTGTCACTATATAAGAGTAGTTCAGGAGCCATATATAAGACTGTTTAATGTCATTTTTAATTATTTATTATTTTATTTTCATAACTCAACAGTGTAGGTAATTACTTCCTGGTCTAGCATTAGCTAATTGCTAAAATTGTGTTTAAATTAATTTAGTAGTCGAGGCTTAGAATAATGAAATATATAAAGCTAAAAACTACAATTACTCAGGCCAGTCTCTTTGTGCCTTATTGTTTAAGCATGACAATGAAATCCAAATTATTATTTATTTTCAGTACATAATCGTGACATATGTATTGTCTTGCTTCGAAATAATGTCCCTAAAATGCAAAAAAATAAACATCCCAAACCAAAATAAAGAAATTGAAGTATTGTCCTTGAACTCACCACTCGATTCATGCCGTCAAAGCACGAGGGCGTGTCCTGACCGGAAACGCATCTCTGCAATGATCGTCTTTTTCCATCATTCGTTCATAGAAATGCTCCCTCGGCTGTCACATTATTAAACTTTAAATGATTTTCGAATTATTTGCATTCAGTAAAAAAATACGTCTCGCCTTCTAAGATGCTGTTTGTGTTTGTGCTGTTTGCTGCCCTTGATCTGGGTGAGTGTTCGAGCATCGCTAGCATGTCAAGCTAACAGCTACAATATATTTATACCATTATAATATGCTAAAAACTTCGTCAACAGGTCTTTGAATTTTGGTTTAAAATCTCCTGCATGAATTCTACGGAAGAGGATAAGGGCCATATATACACATTATCACTTTGTGCAAAGAACTCTGGGAAATATTCTGCCGTTAATATCGTATATATAAAAAAAAAGTTATTAATGTTTTTAATAAATCCTTAAACGAAGGGTTTTCAATATGCACCAAAACATTGTATACAAATAATATTTATTCTGAGATCGAATCCTATTCTGAAGAAATATACTCCGAGGTTAAAATATTGTTCTCCATAATAAAATATCAATAACTGCCCTTCAGTTCAACCAAAATTCAAACTTCACTCATTTTCTGCTCACTCTCATGTCGACTAAGGGTTGGGATAATTTTCAGAGTAATCTGTTCTTTCTCAGAGTTTTATTCAAAATGTTTGTTCATATGATGGTTGCGTCAAATTAAGGAAACATTTGGTTGAAGTACTCAGTACTTCCACACTTTTGTCCCCTTTCCGAAAACAATTGTGCTTAATATTTGTATAACGTTGAGAAAATTGCTCCGAAATTTATTTTTGTTTTGTTTTTTGGCTCTAATTTCCAGGCTGGTCATCTGACTATAAGATAATATTTTATGGAGAATCTTTTGACATAAGGCTTCCAAGAAACTCCCACTCCATCACTCTCATGGACCTGTCTGGTTACCGGAAGACCCTGTGGAGATCAGGGAACCCCTCAAACGACAATGATCCCAGACACCAGTTGGACGGCAGTTACTTCAGAATGACTCAATTGACGCAGAGGGACTCGGGTTACTACAACATTTGGGACAAAGACAACTTTGGGTTGCAGTCGTTGTACCTGGTGGTTGACCGTGAGTGTCTTCATGTGATGTTTCACTTTTTAACAGGCGTGTTCATGACACCGGTGCATCTTTCATTTCAGCGAAAGTGGAGGAATACTATGCGAGTGTGGGCGACTACGTGGATTTCCACGTTGATCTTGAACCCAAAAATTGTAACGTCTTCTTCACCTCACAACACTCGCAAGAAAGGGTGGAAATTGTTCATCGAGGCAGACTCAACTATCCTGAGACCTGCAGAGTGACTCGATTCAGTCGCCCGTGCATGGTATTCATAGAAGGCGTGGATCAGTCGTGCAGAGGAGTCTACACGTTTACGGACAACAATGGAGACGTGGCTTCACAAGTCACCGTGGAAGTAGTTGGTGAGAGCTTTCTTTCTTTTCCATTTGTAACTTGGTGGGAGGAACTCATTTCCGCACCCACCTTGCTTATGTTTCCAACAACACAACAGTGAACTCCCATGATGCCTTTCTACATGCTTCTCTATGAAGTGGCGGCTGATTGCTCGCTACAATGCTCCATTTATATTCTATGTTGGCAGGGCAAATGTGATCGAAAGGTGTGGTTGGTTGGCTGGGCGGCAAAGCTTTATGGGCGCTTATCTTGCATCATACAACATCATGTATTGTTATTTTTCTGTAATCTATGTTCTTTATCTTTAGATTTAGATTGTATCATCTTGTTCCTTCTCTTAATTTCTCTTTGTTCTTGTTCTTATTTTATTTTTATGAATAATTGCTGTATGGCTGTGGCTAATTGGAAAAAAACATTTTCCCGAAGAAGACCTCCTGAGCGATCAATAAAGTTCTACCTAACCTAACCTAATCTACGAGTCAGAGTTACAATAATAATAATAATAATTTCATGTTTTAAGAGACAATGTGGAAATCGTTTATAATGGTAAAGGTTTATGACGAGTGAAAAGAGGGATTATAAAGAGGTTATTTTACTGGGATTAGAAAACATTTATTATTATATAAAGAGGCCTTAACATGCATTATAATATGTAGAAATTAATTGGTCTCTACTTCACGCATTTAAAAAAAAGTAACCCTCACAATAAAAGTGTGAAAACTTTACTGATTAAAATGACTAAAAACTGAAGGGAATGTTTTGTAATAATAGGAGAATAGTGGTACAACACACGATGATTGATGCTAAATTTAGTCTGCAGTAGTTGAAAGGAAAACGGATATTGCATACGGTTTTGAAACAAAGCAAGAATCTTAATGACGTGATACCAAGTATTCATGGCACTATCTTCTGACCTTCAACTTTCAGATCTGTCCAGTATTCCGTCTTATGGTTGGGTCGTCATCGCTTTTGGCGTCTCGATCGCTCTGTGTTACTGCCTGAAGTGCTGCTGCTGCAGGAAGAGCAGCACGAAAGACAGTCCCGACTCCGAGGACGCTGCGGATGATGCCGAAGATGCTCGACCGACTGCCGTGCAGGTGAACACCTTTTACTTAAAGTAAAGTGTTCCCTCGTTCATTCTGATACTCCTCGTATTATCTCAGGGTCAAGGTGACCCGAACAAATGTGTTTGTGGTATCCCTTGTGTTATCTCTGGGTCAAGGTAAACAACCTCCCTGGCTTCCATAAACACATATGCAGTGTTGGAGGTCGCTCAACATAACCCGAAACAACACAAGGGATACCAAAAAAAACATACGTTTTCGGGCATTTTGGGTCACTTTGACCCGGAGAAAACACAAAGGTTAATCAAAATCTGTGAAGTAAAGTCTGTTCTCATACATGTTTAGGCCTCATAATACCTCACGCTCTTTATAAACCTTTTTCCAAACTTTCATTATCCATTTCCAAATTCTCACACAGTTTATACTTACAAAAAAAATGACATCATTTACACATTACATGAAATAATTAATAATTTGGACAAGAAGATGGACGAGAAGATACATTTGTGTGCAAAATATCATCAGTGAAACACGAACCACAGCATGGCGACGGAAACTCAAAATGGTTGTTTGATTCTACCTTTGTAAAAAAACAAGGGGGCCCCGCAGCCTGCAAGTCAGTTTGTCCGAGTGAGACCTAGACAGACCGAGGAGTTACCCTACCCTGCTGCGCCCCGCCCTCCTCCTCCTGCGCCCGCTGCAGCACCAACAACCCCATTGGTGAGTTTTTCAAATGCAATTTAAGTGTTTTTTCATCATCAATAATCGGAATTAAATGTAATTTCTTCACAGATACACGACAATCCAGCCTTGAAGCCACTGTCGTACGGGGAGGTAGGACCAGATGAATATAGGATTATAAGAGAAAGGAAAATAGCCTTTGTATGATAAACTACGATTGGCCGACGATTAAACATTTTAATCGTGATTAATCGCATAATTTCCCCACAATTAATTGCATTGTATACACAAAATCCAATGATGGATTTAAAGGTGTAAAAGTGCAGTTGTTTTTCTGCCAAAATAACTCAAGGGCCAAGACTTTTGCCAACACAAACTTCAGCACTTTATGGTAACATCAATTTAACTCTTGGATTATCTCAGGGTCAAGATGACCCCAAGGCCCGAAAACAAATGTAATCTTTTTATTCCAAGGGATAAAACAATTACGTTTGTTTTTGGGTCCTTAGATAACGCAAGGCTAAAAAAGTAAACCAAATAAATCAAATGAATAAAGGCTCTGTCGGGACATTCATGTTTTAATTTTCTATTCCAGTAACACATCATTTTTAAGAAGTTCACAATTATATATACACTTTTATTTTATGGGGGACTTTAACTCCATAAAGATGGTGATTAAGAAACACGCCTCAATCCTTTCAGCTTTAGTGTACACTTCTAGCGACATCGCTGTAGACGAGATCATTCGGGCAGGAAACAAGTTAAAAAAGTGTTACCGGTCATTTTCCAAAATAAAACACCATTTTCTATGAGAAATTCACCCTGTAAGGCACGTTTAGAGGAAAAGAAAAGAGGTATTTATATTAAGGGTCTTCTGTGGTATTTTATGAACTGAACGTGCTCCGCAATCGCACACAATGATCAGAAGCGATCGACCTTAAAGAAGAAATCCTGCAATAAAAGGTTCTTATTTCTGTGTACAATTAAAACCCGATCTTCAATGTAAGTAAGTCATTTTTATTTATATAGCACTTTTCCAGACCAGGGCCACGAAGCGCTTAAACAATCAAAACAATATTCAATAAAGTATATATTTTAATATATAATGTGAGCAACATGTGTTAATGCAGGACAAATTGATAGTTTCATAAAATTAATACACGTAGTAAAAAAGACTTAATATTGTTTAGATTTTGTTTATTTAATAACGCTTCTTCAAATGTAAGTTGAACAAGGACAATGGTGCAAAACATGTCAATATAAACAAACGATAGAGATAACTATTTGTTTATTTATTTTAAAGAACTGTGAAAATTAGGGAAATGCTTTAAAAGATTCTCATAAATTATTATTATAGTTATTTTTACACATATTTTATTATGTACAAAACAATTGAGTTATTGTGAGACACATTTGTACAGGTTTCAGTCTCAGTCGGACCTCATGACTTTCTATCTTAACTCACTGGTTTTTCTTTTTGCACCTGCAGGCTGTCACCACGCCGATGCCGGAAGGATGTCTCCACCTGGTCTCCTCCACCTCCGAGCCACGGTTCAACATCACCGGCATGACTTTGTCGACCGGCTCGGAGATGACCGACGTTTACACCTCGGACAAACTCAACTTCCTCTGAGAAACATGATCTTCCACCGTCCTCATCTTCACTCGAGAACCCATTTGTAGACGTCAAGAGGTGAACTTTCCTCAACACAGAGGCCTTTTTTTTTTTACTGATGGTGCCACGACAACACTGTGATGCATTAATCTTATCTGACAGACTATGGTTCTCAGTTAAAATCTCAACCTAAAAAGCCATATTCTAAGATAACCGTTACTTGAACAGTGACCTCTAGTGAAGTGTTTATAAATGACAGGCGAATGTCTTTAAAACTCAGAGCCGAATGACACTGAACTGGCCTTCTACGCCTTCAAGAGTTTAATACCTCAGAGTTAAAGCATGTATTTGAGGAAAGCTAGAGCAGGGAAGTGAGTTTACACTCATCATAGCAGCTGTATAACACAGATGACAGAACGCGACACATCATCTTCCGTGACCATCAGCGGAGTCAACGAGGAGAAATACAGATGGAAGAAAGAGAAAAACATCGATTTGAGTTTAAGAAATTAAAAGAATTGTTTCATTATTGAACTTAAAAACAAGCAGGATTTAAATTGGAAGTTGATGGCAAGGTAATACTGTATTAACAGTCTGAGGGGTCACATAAGGACATGTAAAGGGTCCCGTGTGGCCCCTGTGTTGCCTCTTCTGATCGCCAATCTGACTCCATGTCAGGGAATCTGAATCAGTGCAAAATATTTGTAACTAGGGCTGGGCGATATGGCCTTAAAAAAAAAAATCCAATTCATGATTTTAAAAGATCCCCTCCCTCCACTTAAAATCAATTTGCAGATGACAGAGAAGTTGTTGAAAACAAGTTTTTATTTTATTTTGATTTTCCCTTTTTGGAATAAAGGGAAATAATGAACAAGCCAAAAAAACAAAAAGAGATTTACACTGTCTTGCTTTGCACGGCTTTATCTGTTTCAATATTACTTCGATAAATAAGCAACACATAAAATGACAAGACCTTTTTTTTAGGTTGATAAAGTGCAAACAAAACATTTACCTGAACATGTTTTCCATAGTAAAACGGTGCCTGATGTATACAAAAGTATTTGGTCACCATTTTGATTCCCTGAATCATGTAAATATCAAATTAAATTAAACATAAAAGTACATTAGATAGGTGCCTGTGAAAACTGTACTGTGAACTTTAAACAGTTCATTTTTTTTAACTAAAAATTATACAAACATAGCATGGAATAAAATGTATATGACCCTTTTTTTCATGAAACATTTCCAAAAGTTTAACATCTTGCTATTCAGTAGTAGTTGCCCAACACACCTTACAATATTTTACACAGTAGATAAGTGCCTGTAAACTAAATTAAGACAGCATCAGAAACATATATTTCTGTAGCACATACCTGGGGGTCCAACACTTTCAGCAGGTGAATAAACCCCAGCTTTTCCACGGTGTATATGGACAGTCTTGTTCCTTTCGTGGGGAGCGACACCTCTCCCACTCGGCACCGCTGTTTGCTCCGTGTCCGACGCCACAAACCCGAACGAATTCCAAATAACTAAGAGATAACGTTCCTTTCCTGGGAATGAGAGCTTCACTGCTCGCCGCCATGTTGTTTGTTTATCAAGCGTGTGGCGCGCCGTGGATGCGCGCGCACTTAACTATGGGAGCCCAGGATTTTCACTAAAAACAAATCCAGGTTAAGTAAAAATTCGAATTAATCGATAAAATGGATTTATCGCCCAGCCCTTAAGACAGTTTGAGTGAAGATCAGAATTAATTTAAAGATGATCTGTAAATCAAAACTAGATTAGAAGTCGAGACTAAAACCATGGTAAAGCATGACATCAAATGTAGTTGCATGTGAAACTAATTTCATTACTAACAGACTAAAATGGCAACATTTCAATGCTGGATTTTTATTTTTTTAATTTAAAAAAAAAGCATGGACTAACACTCGAAACCTTATTATTATTATTATTATTATTATTATTGAAAAGGACCGTGTATGATCTCATCACAGACAAAGATTTAAAAGGGACATTTTTCAGTTTGAATTTGCAAAGTTTTGGAGTGTTTGTATAGTTAGAACAAACTTTAATACACTTTAAATATAATTGATACAATATTTGAACTCGATTTTTACAGTTTACATAACCTTTTTTGGCATTTTTTTAAAGGTACCAAAAATGGAAAAGCATGATCTGCTAAAAGAAAAGTGCATGAAAATCAGATTCACAGGCTCGTATGAGTTTTATAAAAATAAATAACACCCTTTTTTGACGATATTAATCAAACCAGAATAAATTAAATGAATTAATTTTCTTTTCTGAGCTCATAAAAAATGCCTCAAAGACCTGTGTTTGGAAACACTGACTTATTAAATCACCAACGATCTAGGGATTTTTACTAAGTTATGTTTGAAACTTTAAATAATTTGGTCAAGTTTTGAGAGTTTTGAGAGTTCATGAATTGTATCCTGTTAAAGGAAGGAGCATTTTTGAAAGGATCAAATTAAGTGAAGTAATATTTACCGGGACAAATGTGCCTTTTTAATCAAACAAATACTTATTTTCTTCAGTTTTGATGTTATGTTTCTGTCAAACTCCCAAAAAACTTGACAAAAACTGATGCGTTGAGCAAACGTATTCGAGACATGTTTTTAATGGTATGGTTGCATTTAGCAGCTGCTAATGTGTCGGGAAAATACATTAGTAAAACTCACTGCCGAAGTTTAGCATGTTTTCCTAGACGGGGCCTTCGGGTCATCTTGACCCCGAGATAACACAACAAGAGTTAAGTTGAGATTTTGATTAAATACGTGTTACTGTCAAGTGCTGAAGTTAAGTCTTCGAAAATACCCACATTTTTGCGATTAACCTTGCATGGAAGTTGATGTGGACTTGACTAAAACACACTTTAAGGACTGAAACCAACACCAGAACTACTGAGACCAAAGATTACGAGTTTATCTGAATGCATCGCGCTTTTCTAGCGTCAATGCACTTGATTTCAGTGTGAATGCTAACATGCTACTAGCATAAACATGCATGTTTTTTTTAAGTACTTTAACACTCGTGTAACACTTCGTACGACTGCTTTACTAATGGAGGATTCAAATATGCATCGAGTCCAGAAGAGAAACTGTTTTGCACTCCAGCAGTGGAATGAGAGAAGCGAGTGTCTCTGTTTATCTGCTGTTGAACCACTTTGCTGCCGATTGTATCTGTGTGTTCTTGACAATATCAAGTCGTCATGGCGACGGGATCCAATGTGTAGCTCAAGTATCTAATCTATTTAAAACAATGGCTTATGTGTTTGTTCTCAATAACTGCTGCAGTTTTTTACACTTAATGAAACACACATCAGTTTTTTTCTATTGTCATTCTTATAAAATAATGAGCTGATTATCCACCATTTAATTTTTTTATTAATGTGAAAGACACTTTCATTTTCTCAGGTAGTTCCTGCGACGTCATGTTTTATGTCATTTTTGCTGTTTTCGTTGAAAAACAACAGTTGTGGACCTTTGATTGTATTTTGCACTCGTTCATGTCGATCATCTCATTAATCCTGTGTGACGTCAGTTGTGCGCGTCGGGTGTGTGTAACAGTAGCTGTAGGATTGTGTATCGTCTGTGTTCAATTAAAGCCAAATTAACCCACTAAAGAAAGACTTTGACCTGTTAATCGAGAACTGACATGAAAACTGGGAAAGTTAAATTGCAACACAAAATAAATTAAATAAATATGACTATTTGCATGTTGTTGTTAATAAGATAATATTGTATCTTCACTTAATTAAAATATAAACTGTAAAAGAATGATTGATAAAACTAAAATATGACTTAAAAAAAGAATATATATAACACAACGTGTGTTTGTGTTCCTGTGTACATCACAATTAGACGTAAAATCAAAAGTCTAAAAATATTCTCGTGATCTGTAGTTTGAAGAAAAGGTTTAATCTAATTATGATTCTACTTCGTCGACAAATCCAAACCGACACCCGAATCCACTAAGACAATTAAAGTGTGCAACTGTGCGGGTGTGGGTTTGGACCGCGGCCCACTTGGAAGTCGACCAGGACGGAGATAAATCTGTGACTGAGATCAGGGAAGGATCTTCTTCCTCCGACCTGAAGGGATCAAATGAACGACGCTGTTTGAAGTGACAACTGTTTCACTTTGAGAATCGAGAAGGACAATGGTGATATTTGTCTTTTATATCTTAAGATTTTTTCTCTTATTTTATTCCCATCTCTAGTATTTGTATTTAATTTTATCTTGTAATATTTGTATTTCATTTGGATCTTGTGATATTCGTATTTTATTTTCATCCTGTGATTTGTATTTAATTTTATCTTGTAATATTTGTATTTCATTCGGATCTTGTGATATTCGTATTTTATTTTCATCCTGTGATATTTGTATTTTATTCGCATGTTGTGATATTTGTATTTTTAATCTCATTTTGTGATATTCATGTTATTTCATCTTGTGAAATTCGTATTTTATTTAATTTCAGTATTCATATTTCATTTTATCTTGTGATATTTTTATTTTAATCGTATCTTGTGATATTAGTATTTAATTTCACCTTGTGATATTCGTATATATTTTGGATCTCATCGTATTTACATCGAGATATTTGTATCTTGTGATTTTAACATCTCGTTGTGATATTTGTATCCCTAAATTTAATCTTATCTCAATATGAAAAACCAAAAAATTACATCCATGTCACATCTGGACCCGTTTTTGAATCCAAAATATGTCTTTGTCCACTTTTGGTTACATCCTCGCAAAATTATATTTATTTATTATAAAATCAAACGCTTAGTTCACCATCTCTGGATCAGTTTGCAGAGACAGACGCGTTGCACGAAAAGGGTTAAAAGTTTGATAAAATTGAATTTATTGTCGACAAACCAAGGAGAGACGATACAACATTTGAGCATCAAATATCTCAATAAAAAAATCTTCCCGTTATGAAAGCAAACACGTAAAAGTGATTAAAAATCCCAGAGATAATTTTGACTCCTGTAACATTTGACACATGTAGAAGAACCACCAGTTTCGGGCTCAGCTCCGGACTACTACTCTACTACTTTCCTCTTCTCCACGGCCTTCACGCGGCCCTCCAGGGTGTGGATCCGGCTCTCCACCGCGCACGGCGTGTCGGAGGCGGCGGTGATGAGGTTCAGCGTCACCCAGCCGAGCACCAGGCCGGACAGTCGGACCGCGGTGGTGTCGGCGCTGGCGCTCTGGTCGGCCACGATCAGTCCGAACAGCCACAGGGCGAGCACCGTCTTGATCACCCAGAAGACCTTGCGCACGACGCCGATCAGCAG
Organism: Callionymus lyra; assembly: GCF_982586985.1. Classification (NCBI taxonomy): domain Eukaryota; kingdom Metazoa; phylum Chordata; class Actinopteri; order Syngnathiformes; family Callionymidae; genus Callionymus; species Callionymus lyra. Next base: position 15,945,165 of record NC_141826.1, read on the forward strand.
CCGCAGGACCATGGTCAGCAGCCAGTAGCCGATGAGGGTCAGCAGACCCCACTGGGCCACCGCGGTCACGCCTTCGGGGGTGAAGTGAGGCAGAGACATGGCAACTGTGGAGGAACGTTTCTCGCGTTAGCACATTTGCTTGAATGAAGCTAGTCATACACAACTAAAGAGTCTCTTGTTTTTCACGGTTTATCTGTTAATACATTTAAACATTCAACACAAAAACGATGCTGGAACCAAAAGATAAAGAATAGAGCAATGCTACGATAGCTGCTATGTTGTGCTAATTAGCTCTTACTAATGTAGCTAACTAAAGAAGCTAATGAAGCTAAAAACAGGCCTATTCGCACGGGATGCGAGTAGTATTACCTGAGGACCGCTGGTAATTCGTAATAATTACGGAGAATGCGCACATGTCTGTGATTTGTAATGTAATAATTCCGCCGCAAATTACCAACTGTAATTTTGGTGATAATACTAGTCCCGTGCGAATCTGCATGTCTATGTTTGTAATTCTCAATGCCGCATATACGCCTTCTATACTTCTAGGCTCTCGCCATTGTGTTAATATTTACTTCCGCCGTTTTATTTTGAAGGGGTTGAAAGGGAAGTTGATCGAGTACGTTGTTGTTGGGGGGGTATCTCACATGACCAAAGTAAAGTAGACGTACAGCTACAAACTTAAGTTTCAGCCTTGTTGTTTCTCAGACGAATACACTCGGTTACACCACTGTAACAGACTGTGTCTCTTCTGTAAGAATAATGTTGGGGCAAATTAATGTGCAGGGCAGCGCTCTCGCGCGTTGAGAAACGAAAGAAAATAAACGGTTGTCAACTTTATCTTCTCTAAACGAAGAGCGCTTGGTTACACTAACTTTCTCTTTCAGTAATTGCAATCCTTTTTACATCAGTATCTCTAGGTAATGTCAGTGAAAATTATTATTTTAAAGATATTGCAAATTTACAAAATGCCGAGGTCCTCAGGTAATACTTATCCCGTGCGAATAGGGCTTTAGTGTGCATGTTAAAATAAGGAAATGCTAATAGAAATGAGCTAAAATAAAATAATTAATTATAAATTATATTGTTTAAATAGATTAAAAAGTGAAAGCTTAGCATAGACATGAAGCTAAAGATGCTACTAGTGTAGTAGTTAATGCTACACTCAAGGCTATCATAAGATCAGTTAGTATTTATTAAATATTAAGCTTGTTCTTAAACAATCATTCTTTTGGTATAAGTTACTATTTTAAGAGAGTCACAGGGTTTTAGTTGAGCCTGTAGAAGTGTTAAATTTACTCCCGACTTAACATTTGAAGTTGTTTATCAGGCAATTGTAAAATACCTTAAAAAATTATTTTCTTTCAGAAAAATTGTACATTTCTTTTTATAATCTACTGAAATATTTTTACCACTTCTTAAACAAATGTACATTAAAAAAAAAAAAAATTAACAAACTGTTTATTTGTTTTAAGAGTTTGTACATTTAAGGAAATTGTAAATTAGATGCAGAGTTTTAGACAAAGTTTTTTTAGGCGTTTCAGGCAACATTTCCTGTACATTCATTTCTGAATTTTTTATGAATATATTTATTATTTCATTCGTTTATAAGGTTCTTAAATGATTTTTTGGAAATGTTGGGATTTGTTTTGGGAGTTTAAACTCACTCTACAGTTCTTTGAATAAATTGTAACCTTCAGTTTGTTGTGCACTTCGTGGCCACAATAACAAACAGATAAAAGTCAAAATAATGTCTGACTGTTCAGTTCACTTTGCCTCAAAAATAATACATATATAAATAAGATGGTTTGGTCAATTACTGCCCACAGATGTCTAAAGGTCGTCCTTGGTTAGTTCAATGAGCCCTCGATATAATATAGGTCATGCGGGTCATATTCACAAGTTCAAAAAAAGGCCATATATAGAAATTTCTAACAGTTACATTCTCTGGTTGACACTAAACTGAAAAGCTTTAAATGACATGTGTTCAATCTCTTCATTTCCACTGGTACTTCCTCTCAGTTCTACTTTTTATGACCCGTCATTCAGGTTCTGTTGCAAGCCTGAAGTCGCCCGGAGGGGTGTAACAGTTGGTCATACTTCATTTGCTTTCACTGCCACCGAGAAACAAAGCAGTTCTTTCTGCCTCCGACTGCGGCCCGAGAGAATAAGTGGAGCGTGAACGCAGGAGAACCCACCATCAAAGCCCGTCACCCTCAGGATCTCCGTCACGTAGACGGCGATGACGTTCAGGCCGCTGGCGGCTCCTTCAGCCAGGCATCTTATAACCGTCTCGAAAAACTGGAAAAAAAGGGAACATTTTTACATCACATTTTATTAAAAATTCATTTTTATTTTGTAGAAACTGTGATATTTGCTAAAAACCATCTACAGTAGCTAGATAGTGCATTTATATATACATGTAGCGATTAACATGCACAGTATTCTACAGCTTCTTTAATTCATGTTTCTTTATTTAAAACAATATTATTACTTTACTATAAAATGGAAGTATATTAGGGCCGTCACAATATTTATTGGTTAAATTTAACATATTTAAATGGTGAATTCTTTGTGTTTAATTCAATTATTGCTTTATTGAAAGGTCGAAGTTGTTTTTACTTACTTAAAAATTTCGATCAAGTAGTGTCTGTCAGTGTCGGCTTTTTCTGGTGACACCATTATACCAAAATTTCTACAATGAATTGAAGAAGCTGCGATATTGAATTTGGTAACCTTTCCTTTTTTTAAGTCAGGTTAGGTAGAACTTTATTGAACTTTAAAAAGAAAAAGAAATTGTTTTTTTTTTCCCCCAATTAGCAACAGCAAATACAGCAATTTTTCATAAAAATAAGAACAATAACAAAGAGAAATAAAGAGAAAGAACAAGATGATACAATCCAAGTCGAAAGATAAAGAACATAGAAAAATAACAAAGACAAATAATGGAATTAGAATATCGAACTCTATGTGCAAGTTTTTATCATTTATTTTGAAACTCTTAGAAATTTTGGATCGCGATTTTAAAAAAACAACCAATTTAACCTTTCAATACAGAAATGATTGAAGTCATTATTCAATAAAACAAATTCCACCTTTCAATTTTTAATAGTAAAATTATAATTGAATCATTCAATAAAAACAAATTGACCCTTTCAATACAGAAATATTTTAAATATAAGATTCAACTATGCATTACTCTGATACGCCACACTGTTAGTCTTTATGTTGCTAATGTAGCTGCTACATGCTAAATTAGCTTTACAGCTGAGAAAAGAGTTAAAAATAAGGCTAACTTGTCGATTAAGCTAAAATAGCTTGTATCCTAACAAGGGCTTCAGAGCCATCATCGCTAACCTGAATAAAGTTGCTAATTTAACTCATGAATTCCTATTTTAGATTAGCAATGATGCGCTAACGTTGCTAATAATAGCACCCGGTGTTGTGTTCAGGGTCCCACAGACTCATTGCAGGTACTAGAAGAGTAATAATAACCGTAACGACAGATTTTAGAAGATTCTCAGCAGCAGCTCGAACTCTTGTCGACGCACAAACGCGACTTCTGTCAACAGCTGTGACCTCCACACGACTGCACCCCCCACACAAACACACAAGAACCCAGACACGTCTATATAAAGTCAAGGTCAAGGATAGGTCACTAAATGTCTTATCTAAACACCTGTTGCTGTACACACCAGGGTAGAACACACACTGAACACATTTGTACATTCAAGGTTTTACGAAGTTAAAAACATATTTTGTGTTACCATGACGTAGTCTCTAATGGGTTTCGGGGTTTCGGGTCGGAACAGGTTTCCGGCCCATCCAACTGGGTCACTTTCCCAGAGAGACATGGAAGAGTCGCACGATAAACTTTGGATTTCCTGACTTATTACCAACGAACAAAGTCGTCCGAGCTTAGAAACAAAGAGCCCGATCGATGACATCGTCGTGATGTTTGTATCGACTCACTTTGATGTCTGAGTTTCTAATAAATGACTTGTTTAACTCAGAATTTAAATGTTCCAATACTGTAAATTAAGGATTGAGAAAACAAAAAACTAAATTGAAATTATCCATTTAACGCCTGTAGCATATTAGCATGCTAAAGCTAAATTCCTATAAGGCTACAACAAGTAAGTTAAAATGTGTTGAAAACTTATTTTAAAATATGATTCCTTTTTTTATGAATTTCACTTTGCATTAATACTTACATATAAAGTTATATTTATTATTATCAAATGTTTCTTTATTAAAAATCCATTTTAAAAACAGCATTTTACATGTTAATCAGTAGAGTAATAAAGAACGAGTATTTTGTTCAGTTTGTTGTTGTGCGTTTACCATTTAAAACAAACAGAACTCAAATTATATTATATATATATATATATATATATATACACATAGATACATACATACATACACATCTATATAGATTTGTTGGCGTAACAAAAACTGACAGTTATTTGTTGTTTGCTTCTCATTTATAGTTAAACAAAATGCATGTTTATTTGAATAAAACATGTGTAAATATTACCTTAAAACTTGTTTTAATTAAATACAAATTACTTACATCAACATGTTGATTTTGGCTTGGAAAAACTCAGTGTGTTTATGTTTAAAAAAAAAGCTACTTTTCAGAAATTCTGAAAGTACACAACATTGATGGGTTTTGTGAAAGTATCTTTCACTTGGTTAAAATACAAGTTTAGTAAAATACTACTGGGAGTCATACTTTGATCTGCCAAAGAAAACCTAATCCAAAGTATTGATACTAAAAATGTTGTATCCGGACACTAATTTTCAAAAGTATCGATTCAATCCAAAGAGTAATCCTTTATTTTATTTATTTATTTTTCACACTACCTCGGACCTAATATTTTCACCACAGTTGCAGTCTTTATGTATAAATATTTAAAGTATTCTTCTGTTAAAGGGTATTATTTGCATTTTTTCTTGTTAATGAAAGAATTTCCTTTACATTTGGGGGTCTTTCATTTTACCAGTATCAAAGATGATGTTGAGTATCGGATATTTTCCTGAGTATCGATGTTGAAAATTTAGTATCATAACAGAAGGTCAAAGGTCATGATCAGTAGTAAACTAACATAGTCCTCACTGGCGTTTACGCTTTAAATCTGATATTATGAAAAAGTGCAATATTAATGGTATGATTAATACTAATTTCCAACTCGTTTTTGTGGCGCATAAGAATTTGAAAATAAAATTAACAGCAAATATTTCACCAAACTATAAACGAAGAATTGAAAGATTCCTTATCTTCTTACTTTTAGCCAGTAAGTTACCTTTAATTTGTCCGAAAAACTTGACTTTTCTCCAGCACTAATGAGGCTATTGAAGCTCCATCTTTTTTCAAGTTGCTTTTGTACAAATTGATTCTGTAGTTTCAGGTTTGAAGTTGCCTTCTTATAGTCAACCTTCTTCTGGCTTTGATCTGATGCTAACACAGTTAAAAAATACGTGATTCATGACCATCAACAAAGGATCTCAACCTGAAGAAACATGCAGACACACAACACATGACCATCATGCTCGCTCTCACAGGAGGAGGAACATGGTTCTTACCATGGCCACGGAGTAGACGTTCTCCTGACCAAGCATTGAGTCTAGAAACAACACTGCACGCTGGGAGAGGGAAAGAGTGGAGTGTGATGGAAGGAAGAGGGTATAAGACGAGATGAAGATGAGGAGGAGGAGGAGGAGGAGGAGGAGGAGGAGGAGGAGGAGGAGGAGGAGGAGGAGGAGGAGGAGGGGGATCAGGAGGAAGATTAACAAGTCCAGAGGAATGTGTGTGAAGGGTGAGGAGGAACGTTGAAGGTGAAGAGAGTTAAAGTTAGTTCATCAGATTCAGTTCAGGAATCGATCAAGAAGTTAGAAAAGAGGTGAAGAAAGACGGTGATGTCAGTCGTTTAATATAGACCTTGAAAATTAGCTTGAATCATTTTCACAAGTTAATCCACAAATGTTATTATTACAAATGTTTTTAGATATTAATGTATTTACTTGTTGAACTTACAATTTAAACATATTATTTATAAACCCGTGTGTCAATCCAGCCTTAATCTTATATGTGCTTACACAACACATTTGTGTGAGTGCACTGAAAATAACTATTGTTTTTTGTTTCATGTATTTATCTTGAAACATACATTTTAAATTGTTTCTATTTATAAAAAAAGAAACATTTGTATTCACGTGGCAACTTATTTGCACATTTGTTAACACATATTCCCATTTCTTGCATTGATATTTACTTAACAAATGTATCTAATAAAATGTATTTACAATTCTAATATTTGTTCAGTCGTTTTCGATATTTTCCATTCAAAACCCCATTTATTGGGAAGAAAAGTATTTTTGACATATTTTATTTATTTTCCAATTGATCTGACATAAATGCAACGTTTTATTACTTTTATAATAATAAAACTGTTTCTAATTCATGAATGCATTTATCCATCGTATTGTCTTCATTTATTTTGAATAATCCGTAAATGTATCCACCGACGTCCATTTTAAATATTTGGGTGTATCTTGGTTTCATTTGACAAATATGTATTAATAAAATAAAATGTTTTTATTCATGTATTATGTACACGAAACGTGTTTTTTCCCCCAAACAAGGGTTTACATATAATATTTTTTTATTTTTTTTAATTTATCGATTTATCGATTAATCGTCGTCCATTACTTAATATATCAATAAAATCTTTCATTGTTACGTTTATCGGTTAAATTGAATAAATGGCTGGATCTTCACAGTCTTTTAAAAAACCTTCCTGGTCTCGGTACCTCAGCGGTGGATCGGATCACTCCGGTCCCCAGCAGCGACTCGGCGAACCGCTGGACCTCCTGGCAGGTCCCGACCACCACCGTGCGGAGGGTGACCGGCGCCGAGCTCTTCTCCGCCGGCGGAGCATTCTTGTCGGCGGAGGTCAGTGCGAGCGACAGCACGACGGAGGCGGCGAGGAGAAGAAGCCGAGCCATGATGCTACATCCACCGCGCCCAGAGCCACAAGAAGAAGCTCCTCGAGATCCCGCGAGAACTCAAGAGGAATCACAGCCGGTCGAGCGAGATGCGTTCAATGACCTGCTTGGATTCTATTGGTAGAGCAAAAAATAAAATAAAAATAGAATTATATCTATTATTTCCCAATCTTGTGTTTGAAAAGCTTCTCATTCCAGCTGAGCTCCTTCATCGAGCGTGAAAAGACGTCAAGTTAGAGCAAAAAGGATTAAGTTGCATAATCTTGGTACAAAAATAAATTAAAAAAATGGTGCATTCAAGCTACTGGTTGACACTCCCCTCCCAGGATTGGACCGAGTTTAGCGTCGCTGACAGAACCGGTTCTGGTTCCGAGGTGAGGTGAGGGGAAGAGGAGGAGGAGGAGGAGGAGGAGAAGGAGGAGGAGGATGGAGACAGATTTACACGCTGGGACTCGCGGTTTCATTTCCAGACCAAAGTCCTTGCCACGACTATGAAGTCATCGCAGTGTTTATACGCCATTTCAAAAAAAAAATTGACACCTAAAAAAATATTATTTTATTAACTCTAAATTTAACTTTAAGTTCCTACAGGCTTTTTTTGGGTGAATATGTTTTGCTCCCTTGAAAAAAATAGAGTAAATACTTTGATTTATATTTTCAAGAAACATCTTAAGACGTTTTTATTGGTTCACGCTTTTCCTTGATTTTCTGGAACTCCTGTTGTGTTATCAGTTTTATCTTGATCTTTAAAGTATATACTTTATTGAATATTGTTTTGATTGTTTGAGCGCTTTGTGACCCTGGTCTGGAAAAGCGCTATATAAATACAAATTACTTACTTCTTACTGACTTACTTTAGTATTTAGGGGAAACAAGTTTTCATAGTTTATAAATGGCTGATACATACATTACTGGCGAATTCAGTTGTTTTTTTTAAATTTCAAATTTGACTTTTCGTTTTTTGGCTTGACAGCTCATCACAACAGTGACAGTATATGGAAAAAAGCAAGTCTATAAGAATGTTTGTAGCAGAAGCTAAAATGCTAACATGCTACCCAATGATTCAGTGATGGTAGACCGAGTGAAATTTGAATGACAGCTGAACTATCCCTTTAAGCCCCAGCTACCTAGGGTAAGAGGGGGGAATAGCAGGTAAGTAAGTAAGTAATTTTTATTTATATAGCGCTTTTCCAGACCAGGGTCACAAAGCGCTTAAACAATCAAAACAATATTCAATAAAGTATATACTTTAAAGGCCAATAGTAGCTTTTCATTCATAGTTACTACTCGTGTTCACGTTATACAGAATAGCGGTTTGCTCACATCGTTTTTATTTACTGTAATTTGGCAAAAAAGTATCAAACAAAACAACAATGACTCAGTGCAGATTTGAACCTTTTTTTTTTTTTTTTTTTAAGTTGTAATTTAGAAAAAAATTGAAACGACGACCAACATGTACACACGACAGTTCTGGAGGAATGTTTATGGTGATTTTCAGTTTACCCAAGATGCAACCGTCTGCTTCCCAAACACACTTCACACACACACATGTACACACACACACACACAGGTTACAATCAGAATCTCCTGCCCCACCATGGGGGGCGTCTGAGTGGGAGCAGCTGATTCAGTCACTGTTAAAAACCTAAATATTAAAGCGTTTAAGTTCAAAAGCCACCGATTGGACAAGGGAGGACGTTTCTTCTATCCGATGTAGATCCGGTGGAAGTCGTTGGCTCCGAAGGCGGCGTTGCACTTGGGGCACTTCCTCTGGCGCGTGTCGTAGCGCGTCTTCACGCACTCGAAGCAGAAGACGTGGAAGCACTTGGTCAGCACGGCGTCCTTCACGCGGGAGTTGCAGCACGGACACGTCAGACGAGCCTGGGGAGGGAAACGAGTATTCAGGATTCAGAGGCTGAGTTTGTCCTCAGATGAATGCTTCTTTAATGGTGGACTGTAGTATCTGGGGCAGCGGGGGGAGGCGGGACCACGACCCGGGTTACATCACCGGGACCGCCGAGAGGGTCCTGTGATTACAAGTACGCTAACACACGAGCGTTTAGACCAGATTTAAGCTAAAAGACACTTAAAAACCCGTCGTTCTCCTACCGTTTGTGACCGTACTCTTAATATTTTCCTTCTGTTTCATTACAGTGGAATATAGGAAAGAATGCTGTATCCTGTGTCGACTAACTATTTGGTTTTGTGCATATTTGTATCTTTCAATACTAGGTCAACTTTAATAGTACCTCGTTACATATCTTTGTTTTACCTCCTCTTATTTGTACTTTTAAATATTTCTTCTCCCTCAAAATAAGTGGGGAAATAATTTGTTCCAAAATATTTTGTAAAAAAGTTTTCTTAATATACTTATGTAAATGATATAAAAAAGTGATGCATTTTTTTTCATATTTATGTTAATCTTATTTGCCTTTTTTTAAGCTAAAATGTGGCCCCAGCTCCATATCAGTGGTGTTTCAATTATCTTTTTAACATTTTCTAAAACATTTTAAAGAAGGTGTTTTTTGGCAAAATAGGTAAAGCCATTCCATAACTAAATCTAATAGCATTGACATATATTAGATAGATGAATACATAGACTTTATTATTCCCTCTGGAGATCTCCTTCCTAGTTAGGAGTTTGGAAAGATCGGTTAACAAGTTAACAATTTTATCACTTTAAAATGTTATCTCTGGGTCAAGGTGACCCGAAGGCCCCGAAAACAAATGTTTGTGGTATCCCTTTTGTCGTCTCTAAGTCAAGGTGAATCACCTCCCCCACTGCATATGTATTAATGGAAGCAAGGAGACAACACAATGGATACCACAAATGCATTTGTTATCCGGCCTCCGGGTCACCTTGACCCAGTGATAACACCACAGTTAAAGGGACATTTTTTACAGGACTGTCGCCAACAGGAAGTGTGATTATGATTCAATTAACTGTGTTTGTTCCATCATTTAATTACCAAACCTTTGATATGAGTTTTACTCGTGTTGAAAGTCGTATTATTGTTGACATAGTAACCGTTAGTTCGCTCTAGAAAACAGGGAAACAAAACGGATGCAGGTCGTACCTTGTACTCGCTAATTTCCTCGTTGAGGATGTCGTCGCCGTTGCTGATCTTCTCCGCTGGTTTCTTGGCCTTCTCAATCTTCCTCCTCAACTTGGAAATGTCCTCCTGGAATATCCACAGAAACATCATTGTTTTTGCAGCTCGAACGAATGACAAAATGCGTGTTTAATATACATGTTAAAGGACTTGTGTGCGTTTGTGAGGAAACCGTGTTTGGTTCTGTACCTGGGCTCGTCGGCCATTAAAAGACTCCTTCTCCCTGGACAGGCTGTTCTCCACCACCTCCTCCCTGACCAGGCTGAGCCGCTGTTGGACCTGCTCCAGCTGAGACCGCACCTCCTCGGACAGCAGCGCCGATTCCTGAGCCTTCGCACAAAAGTTAAAGTTGAATCCGATTAACACATATTTCTATGGGATCTCCACACTTGAAGATTAACATCTATAGGAATGTGTCGTAGTAGCTTTCGCAAGACAAATGACCCAAATATGGACCAAACATGCATGTTTAGAGTGATAATCTCTCGTTGATTTTGGCTTCACATTGACAAATTAGTGGGAATTTAAAACACACAACAGAAGCTGGTGAAGAATGCAGTCGGTCAGGTCAGCTTCAGGAGTGAACTGGAGGTGAACTCACGAGTGTTCCTCAAACAATGCATCCTCTCTTACTGTCTGGGGTTGATAACACAAGTGGAGCATGTGCCACTTACTGGTGAATACTTTTTTATATAAAGAATAAATAGAGTATTTGGGTTTTCTTACACACACAACTAAAGCTAACAGTGACTCTGATATTTTAACATAATTTAAAAAGTATAATAAAAATAAATAATTTCAGTTAAACGTTGAATAAAAATGTTTAATTCAAATATTAAATAATCAACCCGATTACTGAATCCTGAATTACTTGATTAGATTATGGATGTTTGTTTTAATTCTTAACAAACAGCAACAAGACATGAATCTTCACAAACGGCTTCTGTGTCATGAATAGAAAAGTTTAGAGCTTCCATCAACTCATATTAATGTCTTTTCTGCAAAACTCCCTCACATTGATCATCGTTCACAGTCAAAGACATGCGAGCGATTAGATTAGTTTAATAACCCATGATTTTGCCTTTAAAATTTAAATTTTCTCTACTAAAATTTACATAAATAGTAGTAAAATTAAGTATTTGTTGCTTATCATTCACAGATTAAGATGAAAACGGAAATAATTTATAATCAGAATAACAATTGATTTGTTGCCAGTGATGTAACAGGATTATTTTGTGCTGAGATTGCAGAATAAAATAATGATGTAATGAAATAAAATAATAAAATAAAACTATATACAATATAAGGTAAGGTAAGGTAAAACTATATCCCTCAGGAGGTATATCATATGAATATTCTATTAATAATGATTAACTGGCATCTTTTTTGAAGTTATCGTTTCATGTTTAATTTAAAAATGTATTCGTAGCAATGTAGAATAAAACTCTTGTTACCTTTCGTTTATTCATGTCCAGCGCTTGCGTCCTCAGCGCTAGTTCCCTTTCGGCAGTGCTTATTGTGCCCTGCAGGAGGCGCTCCTTCTCCTCCAGCTTCCTGACCACTTGCAGCTGTGCATCGACCTGGAGTCGGACACAGGAAGTGATTAGAAACGGAGACTCATCGTCCAAACCGACGCCAGATAAATGATTGTAGCTTCAGTTAACGATTAGAAAATGTATCTCAAGTGCTTATAGCGTCAGCGTCACTCATAAGAACTTCATGTTCACTTCATAATTTGTAAGTTTATGTGAGAGTAATAGACTTTTTGTTATGCGTTTCATCTTCACGTGCACTCGGATGGCGGCCCGACCTGAGTTTTGAGCGTGTGCAGCTGGTCGGCGAGCTCCTCCTTCTCCTCTTTGAGCAGCTTGTGGATCTGGTTGGACTTGATCCGCTCGCTCATCAGCTTGAAGTTGGCGTCGTCCTTCTCGCGCAGCTGCTGCATCAGACGAATGTTCTGTTCCTGCATGTCCTCGAAGGCCTGCCCCGTCACGTCCATCTCGCTCAGCAGGGCGTCCTCCTCCTGTAGGGGGCGTCAGAGGTTAGCAGGGGGTGGGGGGTCAGGATGGAAAGGAAGGCCGCGAACGCACCTGTTTGGCTATCGACAACTTCTTGTTGAGGATGTCGATCTGCTCCTCCACAGAGCGGATCTTTCTGAGCGCTTCTTCGTCCGCCATCTTCTTTCCTTCCCTCCTTTCCCGCTCCTCCAGCTCCCGCAACCTCTGTCGCAACTCTTCTCCCTGAGAAAGCAGACTCTGTTAACCAAATCATTCACGACTGTGCTGTGGCTGTAGAAAAGACTCAATACCAGGGTTATAATCAAATTTCCTAAGGCACCCCATTAAATTAAGGATATATTGATACACCTAAATATCGGGTTTTTTTTGTTTTGCCTTTGATTTTTATGATAGTTCTTTGATGGTTTATAATTCAATAAGTGCGTATAAAATGGATTTTTTTTTTATTTTGCCTTTGATTTTTATCATAGTTCTTTGATGGTTTATAATTCAATAAGTGCGTATAAAATGGATTTTTTTTTAATTTGCAATCAACATGCAAATATATACTGCGTTTGTTAATTTTGGCGTTGCAATTAAACCTTCGTCCGCTAGCTGGCAGGAACAATAAAACCCTGCAAGATCTCGGAGATGACTGAGGACGAGAGGATACTGTCGATACCAGATATTTTGATTTTAAATCAAATGAAAGCAGTTACGACTTCGTCAAGAGTCATGTGGTCTGTAAATTCTGCAACACCAGAGTCAAGTACTCGACAATACTACACATATATCCTTGTCCCTACAGTATCCCAGTATATTGCAATATAATGTATCGTTTCCCCCTGTATCATGATACATATCGTATCACGAGATTCTTATCAAAAAACACATCCAATATTATATGCAATGACTCTCAAGTGGGGCAGTGTAGCCAAAAGAAAAGAGGGAATATTAAAAGAAATGGACATATTATGAAGTGAAAATAATGTTTTTTAGCTCGTCTAAATAATGAACAAAACACTGACACATTCCTACATGATCAGATAATTAATATAATTTCATTCTGACTCATTGACTGAATAAACTGTCCTTGTCCTGGTCTGAGATACATGTAATCGACAGCAGGGGGCAGCATACCGTAAAGAGAAGATTCAAAATGATTTTAAAACTGGTCTGAACATCTCAACTTGTGCATAACAGTTATTGGGCTTAAATAGTAGAAATAATTTCATACCATTGCAACAGAATTATAGCTGGTCCAGGTATTTGCTCTCAACTAGAGCCCATGTTTCAAACTCAAGGCCCAAAAAGTACTTCTACCAGCCAACAAGATGGTTTAATCAAAGTAGATTAATGTTAGTTTTGTGACCTATAAAGATGTGTTTAATATCATATAATGAACAAAGAATATTTATGACTTTATAAACAGAGTTAGAAAGAAAAAAAGACCGATGTTAAAGGATATTAATGTGTTTGAAAAAGGATAAAGAAGATCATTTAGATAAACTGAGCCTCCAAGAATGAAAACACAAGATCATCAGACTTACTTCTCGTTAAAGAAAGTTCTGTAAATAAACATTGATGACACCCCTGAACTACAGTCACAACATTGATGTAGGCGTGTCAACTTTGTTTACCTCAGACTTGGCCTTCTTCTCAGCAGCCATCAGCTGGACTTTGTCTCTCTGCTCCTTCGGTGCGGAGCGGTACATGTCCAGGAGCAGCTTCATCTCCCTCTGAGACTCCTGAGCCTTCCTGTAGAGTCGCACCGACAGGTCACGTGACTGACACATGGTGACTAAGGAAGCGATCCAAGCTTCAACAACCGTGACTTACTTGAGTTCAGCTCTGGTGATCTTCAGCTGCTCAATCTCCTTCCTCTTGGACCCTCCGACCACAGTCGGTCGCTCGTTGCTGGACTCGTCCGGAAGGTTGCTGCTCCCCGACTTCTCCTCCTTCAACATGCTGCTGCTGCCGCGAGTCGGCCTCTCCTTTTCCTTCTCCCGCTCCTTCTCTTCTTTCTTGACCACCTCCTTCTTCTCTTCCTTCTTCTCCTCTTTCTCCTCCTCCTTGACTGTGGCGTCGGCTTCAGGCGTGGGCTCGACTTTAACTGCGACTGCAGGGGTGAACCAGACGATCAGATGTGACTCACTCAATGATCGGTGTGACCACGTGGTACCTGTGCTGTTCTGAGCAGAAGAGTCGTTCTCCTGCTCCGTCTTGAGCGCGGCTTCTCCAGTTGTGGCTGGAGTTGCGGGAGACGTCGTCTCCTCCTTCACCTCCATCTCTGTGCTTGACTGGGATTGGAGGATGGCGCTGCCTTTGGCTGTCCGGACCTGCGGGAGAGAAGATGATTTGAAGGATGGGATGGGAGTAGAGATTCCATCTTTTACTTGAGTGAGAGAATTCATGTCAACTGTGTGAATTCATTCTTTAGTCCAACCTGACAAACCAGTAACGGGCCACATAATTCTTATTTACTTAACAGTAAGTACGAGTCTGATAGTGATATAATTATCATTGTTGGACTTTAGATCCATTTTATTTATCTCTGTGTTTGTACCGTTTCCCCAGATGAATCCCATCAAATCCCTTTCCCTCGACATGAATCTTACTGTTATCAGAAGCCATTGTATGATTGAAAACATCTATATCAATTGAAAATATAATTACACCGACATATCGCGATATTGTTTAACAATACTGTATCAATATATTAATCAGCACTGTGTGATTATTTTTCTTCTTCTTTTAATCAGATTTATTTTTTAAGGTTTGTACTTCAAATGTGTGTGTATATAACGTAATCATTTGATTTTTTGATTTTTATTTACAATTAAAATCATTTTGGTGTTGCAATTAAACTTCTGGTCACTAGATGTCAGTACGTCCTCTGCAGCTAAAGAAACAATGTAATCCAGCGGGATACCCGCGATGACTGAGGACGAGAGGATACAGTGGACTCCAGCATCTTTTAAAGCTTCGTCAAGAGTCATGTGGTCTGTAAATTCAGCAACACCAGAGTCAAGTGCTACAATACTACACATATATCCTTGTTACTACAGTATCACAATATATCTTGTCATTGCCTTGTATTGTAATATTTATCGTATCACCCGATTCTTGCCAATACACACCTATATTTTAAGATCTATTAACTCTATTAAAAGCTGGAATTTTTACAGGTCACCATATCAACATGAACAATAATTATCTCTTAATAAAAAATCAGGCCAGATTTTGTAATTATAATTAATTTAGGGTCACCAATTCCCTTATGTTCTTCTTTTTTCTTCTCTAAACAAAAATCCAGATTCACTACTAAACAAGATCGAGCTTCAAACTCGAGACCTTCTTGTTACTAGGAGAACTAACTACAACATTAAGATCTTTTATGCCCGACTGACCTGGTTCAGTTCCGCTTGCGTCTCTCTGAGCTTGATCTTGTATTTGACCACCTCTCCCTTCATCTGCTGGTTGTGTGTCTGCAGCGTGCTGATCAGATGTCGCATCTCTCGATTGATGGGACCTGAGAAGTTGAGAAACATTTAGTTCAAAGATCCACTGACTGAGGGATTTGAACCACTCACCCGCTTGTTCATTAGCAGCCAGCGTCTGCTCAAATTCAATACGCAACATCTCGTATTCTTTCCTGACCTGAGCCAAAGTGTCTTCCAGCTGAAACACCTCGGTGCGAACTTTACCCTGCAGCGCCTCCTCATCGTTCTACACAGAATTAAACACCGTCAGAACTAACAGGCCTGCGTTGGCGCCATCGTCTCACACTTGCCTCCATGTGCTCGAGCTGCCGGAGCCGCGCCGTCCTCGTCGTGTTCAGACGGGCGCGCGTTTCGTCGAGTTGACCCTTTAGGGTGAGCGACTCGTTGTACAGGACGGAAAACTGGGACTGCAGACATCGATACTCCGAGGTGTCTCTCACCACACCCTCGGCTCGACTCAGCAGCTCCGCCTGAATGACACCAAAACACGATTAAAAGAGTTCGCTGAGGAAAAGGGATGGTTTTGAGGAGCGCACCTTCATGTTGTTGTTCTCTTGGACAACGCTCTGCAGGTCCTGCTGCAGCTTTTGAAGCTCAGTCAGACGATTATCTGCCAGCTCCTGGTTCTCCTCGAGCTCGCTGTCCATCTCCTCAAACTGTGAGGAGATCAAAACCATTTAATTGAAAATACTAATAATATAATTGACACAATGTTTTCTCTTAATTCAGATCAAAATGAATGACCCTGAGTAATATTTCCCCCAAAAATAAACATAAAATGAATATCTTTATATATTGTGTGCCTTCTTTATTAGCCAAGATTGTGTCATGCCGAGTGGAAAGAATGAACAATTCATCATTTGCAGGAAATGATCTTGAACCAACAGAAACATTTTGGGCCACACAAAAGTGCATACGTGAGAAAACAAGTTTCACAAGAGCACAGCCTGAAGCATGAAAACAAAGGTATCTGTTGTTCTCATTAAACAAGTTTGACAAAGCAGCACACATTTCAACAACCATATTTTGGTGAGAACAAGAGACTAAAAGTAGGTACTCATCCATTTTGTAATCTTATTCATCTTTAAATGGTGATTTCCTTTTTGAACGCCTAGTCTCGTCAAGATTGGATCAGCAAATAATATTTATTTTTTCTCACGCACTTCATATCTTTCCTACGTCTGTTGAGCTCAGCGAGTTAATGTTATGTCTCGTGTTTTGGAGTTTTATTTTTGATAGAGCAGTGATATCGTCACCTGATTGTTTATGCATGCAAGTATGATTAAGTAACCAATACTAGTTTGGTTTTGTCTGGAGGCACTGTTATGCTGAATTTTAAAGGCCTCATATTTTTTTTTTATATTGAATTTTAAATGCTTCGAATTAAAAAATATTGAATAATTGAAATTGAAATATAACAAATATTGAATAATTGAAATCAAAAGGTTAAAAATATTGTTTAATTGAAATTAAAATATAACAAATATTGGATAATTGAAATAAATTCAATATTCTGATAGAATTAATCCATACTTTTGCCCCAGAAACCAAAACATGTATCCGACAACTCAAACTTCTACTTAACTACTACGAAACAAATGAATCTGTTTGGTTTATAAAGAAGGAGGAAAACGACGTTACAGACGAGGTTGGGGACATAGCTTGATCAGACCTACTGTTGTATATTTTAAGAGGGAGTATAATCTGTGTAACAATGTAGCAAATGTCAATGATAGTTTGTGAAAGTTTTATAAAGACTGCAAGGAGGGATTATGAGAGCCTAACATGTATTTGAATAATGAAAAATCAAACTATTGTGCGGACTTCCATTGTACAAAAAAAGATTATCTTCCACACTAGATGGGAAAGAGTGTGTTAATGTTTTTAACTTTTTTTAGACCTGCCTGAGCAAATTAATAAAAGCTTAAGAAGAGAAGATTTTTGCACATTTTTTTGCATCTTTTATACAAAACAAGCTTTGTTCTGTTTGTACCTTTCTTTTGTTGATGGTAATGGTCCCACACACACTACTGGCTTCACCACACACTTTGTAGCCTTTGCTATTCACCTGGACACAAGACGAGAAGATCGGACAGGTTGAAAAAACAAAATAAGAATTAAAAGAAGATTAACTGCACTTACTCTCTCTAGTATTTCACTCAGATGAGCATTGAGTCGGTTTTCTCTGCGTCTGATTTTCTCCATGTCCCACTGGAGCTCCTCAATCTTCACCTGTAGCTCGCTGACGCGCTGGTCGGCTTTTTTGGCGGCACGGCCAAGAGTTCGGGACTGACGGAGAACAATAACATAACTTAAACAACATCAATAAGGATGCATGTGTCATAGTCTTGTGTCTTATGAATCATAAAAAAAAAATTGGAATTGAAAAGAAAATCTCAAGATATAAGTTCTACCTCGCTGGTCATCTGACCGTGCTTCTGCTTCAGGTCCTCTGTCAGCTGCTGGAGTCGTTCATTTTCCAAGCTCAAGAGGTTGTTCAGTTTTGAGGCCGTCGGCCACATACTGCCCCCTGAAAATGAAAAACTGATCTCATTATCCTAGAGACATATAATAAACCTTCCTGCTCCGATCTTACCGACTCCAGAGTTGATCTCTGTTCTCAGTTGGTCCACGGTGCCCTTCAAACACTCGTAGATCTCCACGACACAAGTAGCTTGTTTCTGGCTGGATTCCACTCGCTCCTGCAACTCAGCCTCCATCTCTTCACTGGTGCTGCTCGCCAAGGTGGCCAGAAAGGAATTGGAGGTCTCTCCCTGGTGCCCTTGGTGACAAGAAAAAGTTGCAAAGCTTGTTTATTTTTTCCCCCAAGATTGTGAAGGAAACAACACAACCAAGTCGGTTATTTCTGTATCAATAGTGCGGTAAAAGGCAAATAAAAGTAGTTCTAATATAAATAACATAAATATAATGGGAGACAAAAGCCACCATGGGATGTGCCATGCCCTCTCCCAACCTAGAGATTAATGCTAAACTCCCAAAAAAGAGCAACAATTTAAAGTCTAAAGGAAATAATAACTACAGTATGGCACTCATTTGCAACAAATACTAATGAGTGTAGCTCATGCAAACTACATAAATTGCAATGAGACTATAACCACTGTCCATTTAAAGCCTTTCGGTTGTTTTATTTAGGTATACAATGTTTTAGACATCACCAAATTTATTTTACCAACGCTACACAAATGTGTTTTTCATTCCTCACAATGACAATTCCATGAATCCACTGAACTAAAGAGAATGCTAGTAGAGGAGACGATGAGGCGAGCAAGTTGTATTAAACTTTAACATAAACTAATACAGCTTGTAGGCAAAATAGGTTATAAAAATACAAGGTGTCTCAGATTAGCGTGAGGGAATATGATGGAGAAGAATATTTAGCAGATATTTATGATGATATGAAACAATCATCATTAATCAACTCTTGGTACCTCTGTCCTTGGCCCTCTCCTGGTTTGAGTCTCCATCAGGCTCCGGAGTGTCTGGCTTGAGGCTGCGTCCATCAACAGGTGGAGATTTCTCTGGTTCACTGTAAGATTGGTCGTGACGTCGGACGGTGAGTTTGATGTTTTCATCAAGCTAAAAAAAAAATGAACATGGTATTTTATTGACAGGGAGGCATTTGCGTGCATCGAAGCTTGTAAGGTACCGACTCACCTGGTTCCAGTATCTGTTGAGGATGAGCAGACTGGCATCATCAGTAGCCTGTCGGGTCTCCAGTCTCTCAATCCGCTCTCGCAGTTCATCCTCAATCACCTGTATGTTACGACATATAAAGAAATCACTAAATAATCAGGATTCCTGGGGGTATTTGCAAATTTAATTTCATGATTTTTTCTGCCAATTTAGACGTATATCATGCCCATGTTCAAATGCAGATACATAAATACAAACATTTGACACACAGGATGTAAGTAAGTAAGTAAGTCATTTTTATTTGTATAGCGCTTTTCCAGACCAGGGTCACAAAGCGCTTAAACAATCAAAACAATATTCAATAAAGTATACATTTTAAAGATCAAGATAAAACTGATAACACAACAGGAGTTCCAGAAAATCAAGGAAAAGCCTGAATAAATAGAAACGTCTTAAGATGTTCCTTAAAGGAGTCAGTAGATCCATCAAGCGCAAAGAGAGAGGAAGATTGTTCCAAAGCTTAGGAGCAACAGCCTGAAAAGATTTCTCTCCTCTGGTCCTGAACCTTGTGCGTGGAACCATAAGTAGATTCTGATCCACAGACCTCAGAGCCCGAGCTGGGGTGTAAGGCTGGATCAGATCAGTGATGTAAGGAGGAGCCTGACCATGAATAATGTAGCCTAAGTTCCTTTTCTTTTTGCTCAAACTCTGTCTCAACTTTTGTTCCATTAAGTTAACATAATTTCTTACACCTCTGAACATCGGAGTTCATTCTTTTTCCACGTCATTTCATGCCTGAATGTTTACAGAATCGATTCAATAAGGGGGTACAATTGACATACCTGTCTTTGGTCCAGTGCTTCTCCCAGCTTACGGTTTTTCGCCTGCAATGCCTTTATGTCTTGTTCTTCCTGGATCAGACACATTCAATTCAGTTAGAAGTTTTTCTTCCACTTTATCGTATTATGAAGTTGCTTACCGAGTTGGACACGCCTCCGAGTTTGATCACCGTTTCCACAGCGGTGCTCCCTCCAGCAGCTACACCTGGACCTCCGTCTTCACCATCCCGCTCCCTGCGCTTCTCAGCCGGCGCCCCGGAGGATGAGGGGCCGCTGGGGTCTCCAGGACGCTTCAGACCCGACATCCTCGGATACCTGGAACGCCAAAAATGACTTCTTGGTTAAATAATGACTGGTGTTATAATGTTTGAAACACAAATAAAGAGCGATGATCTCGAACAACTGTTCAGTTTTACTTTTAAACGCTGGGGAAACTAAAGCTATTGCTGCTACTACCGCAGGGCTAACTGTAGCTTCTTGCTAACAGAGCCTAATAACTGATGAAACTGTCCCAAGGACACATCTGATCGTACAACCAAATCTACTTTAACGGTAGCATCGCTAGAGTTTAATATTGACGTTGGATCCTTGCCTGTTTGACCAAAAACGTTGTTTTTCAACGTTGATGTGTCTGCGGATGTTGATGTTGCGGCTTCTGTCTGACGGAAGCGATAAAACAAGTGACACGTCGGTTCACTGTGACGTCGCCCCCTTAAGGCGTGGAGGAGTTACTACAGTCACTGTTTTGAATCTGAGTTTGAAACAATAGAATAAAAATGTTTATTTTGTTGATGATGATATGGGAAATAAATGAAACATTATCTTTCTTCTTTTTTTTTTAAATATCATACCTTTATTATTGCAAAGCAATTCACATTAATACCCAAAGCAATCCCTGAAGTAGTAAGGTAAGGTAAAACTTTATTGATCCCTCACAAGGTCTCCTTCGGGAAATTGTTTTTTCCAATAGCCACAGAAAATACAGCAATTTTTCATAAAAAATAAGTCAAAATAAAATAAGAACAAGAACAGAGAGAAATAGGTTAGGTTAGGTTAGGTAGAACTTTATTGATCCCTCAGAAGGTCTCCATCTGGAAATTGCTTTTTCCAATTAGACACAGCAATACAGCAATTATCCTTAAAAAAAAAAAAGTAATTATAAATCTAAATAGAGGCAGTCTATCATATTCCAAACAAAATAATCTAAGAAATGTTTAGTAAAATCACGCACCATATCAAGTAATTCCTTAACTCCATAGGTCAATATTCTTCAGGGACCGAATACAATCCTAAAGAATCAAACATTTACAGTATCTCACCTCTCCAAAAGATAAATGATTTATATATTTATAAATGTATTTCTTGTGGAAATGGTGAAAATGCAGCTCATTTGTTTTTTCAATGTAATTTCTCTGCAGCACTAAGGTTGTATGTACATGACTGGATACACACTTATGTAAGACTGGAACACTTTTTTATGGGTTGGTTTCAGATAACAAATAATATGAATTCATATAATTCAATTAAATAATCTTTGACATCCTTTGTACATATTTTACTGACAGGTGTAAATATAGAGGAGTGAATGTTGAATTTCATGCATTATATAAAAGTTTTTTTATTTTCTAAAGAAGTTACACAAAATGAGGAGAAAACAGGCAGTGAAACTGTTCACTTATAGTATGTATTATATTATTATTGTATTATAAGTATATTTTAATGCTTTTATTTATTTATTTTTTGCCATTAATGTCATTTTCTGCATTTATTTATTTTTAAAGAGAGATAATAACAATACTTCTGGATGCTGGGACAAAAGAACCATTGTGGCCCAAGTGGGTGTTGAAAGATGGAGTTCCGACAGAACCGAAGACAGCCAGACTAGGGAAAGTCTCCGAACTTCATTGTCCAGCCAGACAGCTGGGGAAATCATGTATAAGGGAAATGGATGCATGGGAGTGGCTGATAACCTCGGGCAATAAAAAGAGTCACTCTGAAGCTTATGTTTTGAAAACATAATTGCTAATATATATTTAGAAAAAATGAAAAAAGAACAGAATGAATAATATGTATAAAAAGCGAGACTCCATATATTATGACACGTGAAAACTGTATATATTCTAAATTAAATTATGAAGTTCATAAAAATGGTCCAACTGGAAACTCATTTCAGGGTGAAAATGTTAAATTAAACATTTCCTCTTTTTAAGTCAATTAACTTTATTTTCTTGTGCAACTTGTATTTTTATCACTTCTTCATTTGAATCAATAGCCTGAGCTGAAGGGATCCGTTTGTTTTAGTTTAGCCTGATTAAATCCCATACAAGTCTCCCACCCTTATGTAAACCTTTACTGAACTTTGACCACCTATATTAGCCCTGAGGGGACATTGGACGAGCCATAGTCCAGATTGAGCAAAAAGAAAATCATGTCTTTTCAAATATGCTGATATAATCAGGTAGACTGGTAAGAGAAACACGTGATTGAGGATGTTTCAAATTCAAGTAAAGAAAGAAGTGGAGATTATTTTGCAATATTTTATATTTTCAGATTTACCTACGAGGCTTTTATTCTCTTTTTTTTTTAATGAATTACTATTTTTAACTATTTGGAAGCCACTTGTTGAACAAGTTAATGGTACAATAAATACATTTGTTGTGAAAATATACATTTTCCAAGAGAAAAATCAAGCAAAACAGACTCAGTGACAGAGATAAATAAAGAGGTGATAACCTATTATTTGAAGGTTACGTTTTCTATGACAAAAAGATTCATAAACACGGATAAATAAAGAAGTTCAAACGCAATTTTAAAAATATAACTTTTTTACCTACTGTTCGTTCCTTTTTTTAAATTAATTACTATTTTAAACTATTTTAAAGCGACTCTCTCATCAGTTTAATGGTAAATTAAATAAGAAATAAATGTGTGGTTGAAAGTTATACGTTTTCCAATTCCATTAACTTGCTCAACAATTGAATGGTAAAACAAAAATAAAAAATAACAATGAAGTTGTTATTAAAAACAGTACGTTTTCCAAGATAAAAATATAGATAATAAATACTTTATACACAGATAAATAATGCGGTGGAAACATGTTTTAAAAATATATATTTTCAGATTTACTTATTGTTTGCTTATCTTATGTTATATTTATATTTACTATTTTAGACAAGCGACTTGCTAAACAAGTAAATGCTAAAATAAATAAAATGAACTTGTGAAGGAAGAGAATACGTTTTCCTAGAGCAACAAATAATGGCGTATATTTGTTTAAATTATCTTAAATTACGTTTTTACTGCTCACACTTTTAAAATCGATCAAAACCTTACTTCTCATTGCAACAGCAAAAAGTTATGAAGAGTCCGCGATGACGTATGCACCGCTTGGGGGGGCGTGGCCTGACGTCACGCACGTCACTGAACACTCGGGGCGATTGATTTTGAAAACTTTGTTCAGACAATAATGTTCTCTGTCCTCAATGTTTTTTAACGTCAGCCTGTGTTAAAGGTTCAGGTGCGAACACCGCCCAGTTTGTACGCCAGGTTCGTCCAATTGCATCATCGTGGACGTGCACGCCCCCCCTCACACACACACACACACACCCCCACACACACACACACACACAGACACACACCGCCACATCACGAGCGCCTCCTCCGAACTTCCGAGGCGCATAAATACAGCCTTGTGTTCCAGGATCTGTCTTCTCTCTCAGTCCAGCTGCTGCCGGAATCCTCTTTTTTTTTTGCTGACGACGCTGTTCGACTAAATCTCTCAGGTGAGTTCGACTTTCGCTTGGTTCTGCACATGCTGACGTCACACGTGGCTTCTTTTGAAAACCACAAACCGTCAAGTGGCTCCGTTTAAATGAGGTTTTGCCAAAAAAAAACGTTAAGTTTAAACAAGATGAAAAGTCATGCTTCTGAAATTACACACTTTTTTAAAGTGGCTTTTTAAAGTTTTTTTCTGCACATTACGTTACCGTTTATCTATTGGAGGTTAAAGTTCCCCCTGATAATTATTGACAAACGTGACGCAAGAAGCTGCTGGTGTTGGATAAGAAAGTTTCTTTGTCATACTTCTTATTATTTATTTCACAACCTGTTTTTGTGGGTGTGTATTGACAAGAATCTGACGCTACGATACACAAGATATACGAAATGATTGTTTTTCTTTATGTATGTCATAAAAGTTTTCTAATTCTGATATTGCGACATAATAGCGATATTGCGATAGAATAGAATAGAAAATCTTTATTCATCCCCAGAGGGGAAACACACTTTTACAACAGCACAGTTGAAAAACTGTAGGTACAAGGACATATTTGTAGTATTGTCGAGTACTTGACTCTGGTGTTGCAGAATTTACAGACCACATGACTCTTGACGAAGTCGTAACTGCTTTCATTTCATTTTGAAACCAAAATATGTCCAAACATCAGCTTTAAAAGAGGCAGGAGTGACCGTATCCTCTCGTCCTCAGTCATCGCAGGATTTTATTGTTCTTTTCGCTGCAGAGGACGTAATGACTGCTGCCATCCCACGGCCTGAAGTTTAATTTAATTACTAAAATGCACTTTTCTTTATGTTAATTGTACATTTTAAAATGAAGATTTTGTTGAATTATAAAGCATAAGAACTGTGATTAAAAATAAAATTGCTTTGAAAGACAATAACAAATAAAGTTGACTCATTGCTGTTGCATATCGATGCAGTGTAATGAAGGAATACTACGAGATATATATATATTGATGTATGAATATTCTCTCACACCTCTTCTCCAGGATGACCCACCAGTTCCCATCTCTGTCTGCGGCGCAGAAGAAGGAGCTCTCCGACATCGCTCAGAGGATCGTCGCTCCGGGAAAGGGAGTCCTGGCTGCAGATGAGTCGACAGGTGAGCGTCCGCAGGCGACAAGTTCACGAACACGACCTTGACTCTTGTTCTCCATCCCCTCCACCCCCAACAAAAAAAAGGCACCATGGCCAAGCGTCTCCAGAACATCAAAGTGGAGAACAGCGAGGAGAACCGCCGCTACTTCCGCAACCTCCTCTTCACCTCCTCCGAGTCCATGTCCGACTGCGTGGGCGGAGTCATCTTCTTCCACGAGACGCTCTACCAGAAGGCGGACAACGGCAAACTCTTCCCTCAGGTCATCAAGGACCAGGGGATCGTGGTCGGCATCAAGGTGAGCTCGAAGAAACCGCTTCAAGGTTTTTAAATAATAATTTAAAAAAATCTTCATGGTCGTCGTTCTTCTGCTCTCAGGTGGACAAAGGCACGGCTGGTCTGAACGGAACTGACGGAGAAACGACCACACAAGGTGAACTTAACATTTATGAATCAAACATTATATTTTAACAATAAAATGAATAAAAAAAACACTGTTTTATGACTATCAGGAGTGAAATGGAAAAATACACAAAGCTAAGACTCAACATTCCTTCACTTCAGTCGCAGACTCGTGATCAAAATGTCATAATCGTGGATGATGTTCCATGGAAGAGTATTTCCTGACTAGTATTCCGGTCCTTAAGCTGTAGATTTACCGACAGGAAGTAGAATGCACGACTTTGAATTGAATTTTGCAAAACTCCTCATGAGTACTTGACTGTAAAACCAGATGCAAGATGTTGGATTGTTGAACATTGTTGACCTACATTTGTAAAAATACTGCTAGTTTTAAAATTAAATCTGCTTCTCTACCGTTAAATTGGTCTGTCTGACCTTGACCTCCGTCTCTCCGACACTCTCCAGGTCTCGACGGCCTCTCCGAGCGTTGTGCCCAGTACAAGAAGGACGGCGCCGACTTCGCCAAGTGGAGGTGCGTCCTGAAGATCTCGGACGGCTGCCCGTCATCTCTGGCTATCGCCGAGAACGCCAACGTCCTGGCCAGATACGCCAGCATCTGCCAACAGGTGTGTTTTATATAGGGGGCCTCAATTAAGTTTTTCTTTTTTCTAAAACGCCTTCGACTCGTCCACCAGAACGGCCTGGTACCGATTGTGGAGCCAGAGATCCTGCCCGACGGCGACCACGACCTGCTGCGCTGCCAGTACGTCACGGAGAAGGTGCGTTCTGAGTCGATCGAAACCGATCGGATGTGATGTTGACCGGTGGGTTTTTTTGTTGGGGTTGAAGGTTCTGGCTGCTGTGTACAAATCCCTGTCCGACCACCATGTGTACCTGGAGGGCACCCTGCTGAAGCCCAACATGGTCATGGCTGGACACTCCTGCACTAAGAAATTCACCCCACAGGAGGTTGCCATGGCAACGGTGACCGCACTCAGACGCACCGTCCCCGCCGCCGTCCCCGGTGAGATTTGCTTGTTTATAATATATTAATTTCATACATATATTATCACATATACATTTATATATTATATTGATTTTCATTCATACAATAACGGATGGAAAATGAATACAAAGCTGATTAAACCCCAGTGTAAATAAACAAATTAATACTAATCCATAAAAAAAATACAGCATTAATTCTATTCAATTTGTTTTACCCTAAATAATCATAAAAAGTGTCAAAATATTATATTATCCATTTTTCCAAGAAAGTCAACGTTTGAATGGGAAGACGATAGAAAAGGTAACCAGTTGTTGGACTTTGAACATTTTTTCCAGTTCAATGAAATGGCATGTTTGGCCTTTAAGAAATGAGAAATTATTAAAAAAAACTCTTGTAATAATGTTTCTTGCAGCAATCATAATGTGTTGATCTTTCTTTTTTTTGTGTTTATTGCTTAATTTTTTTAATTTTATTATTTCTTTACTATTTTTATATTATTATATATATTATTTTTTTAAATTTGTGTACAGTTTTTATAATTTTATCTAACATTGTTTATTTTGTTCCATTTTATTTTGTAATTTTCTTTTATTTGTTTACACATTATCTTATTGTTTTATTTGTATTGTTTGTTTTAATTTTATTTGTACCGTTTGTTTATTCAAATGTGTCTTATTTTTTCCCCGCAGGCATCTGCTTCCTGTCCGGAGGTCAGAGCGAGGAGGAAGCCTCCCTGAACCTCAACGCCATCAACAGAGTTCCCCTCCATCGCCCCTGGAAGCTCACCTTCTCGTACGGGCGTGCACTCCAGGCCTCCGCCCTCGCCGCCTGGCAGGGAAAGACCGCCAACAAGGCCGCCGCCCAGCAGGCTTTCTGCAAACGCGCCACGGTAATAAACTAATAAGAATGAACCCATTTTTAAAAAAAATCTTTATCGATCACACATCTTCTATCTACTCAAGTTTACAGCGTTGCGCGTCAATGATTGTCGTCGTCGTGACGCACTTACATGGAGCGCCGGCTGATCATTAACCTGCAGACTTTGTCCTCACTTGTTGTTTTTTCCCCTCTCCCTGCAGACCAACGGCCTGGCGTCCAAAGGAGAGTACAATCCCTCGGGCTCGGCCGACGTCGCCGCCACGCAGTCCCTGCACACGGCCAGCTACATCTACTGAACGCTGCTGCACACGGACCAAACAAGAAGAGAGAAACTTCTGTTTAAAAATACTATGAATAAATGTGACCAAACAATTTCTGTGTCCAGGAAAATAATCATTTCTAATGCACAAAAAAAGAAAGGGGTGGAAAGTAACCGATGAATTGACTAAAATTATTGTAGGATTTTTTTCTTGTTTACTTAGTTTGTTTTTTAAATTAAAAACTTAACTTATTTTGCTTGAGTACAGCATGTTTTGTTGCAGTTCATTTAAATCGTATTACATTAAAAATGATTCAAAATAGTTGTATAAAATAATAGATGCTGGTGGAAACATGCCTCAGGAAATATTTAAATGTAGTTTTTATATTGATATTCAGTTGTTTTTTTTACCTTGACTGATGAAAGACAGTAGCTACTTTTTACATTAATACGTTTTATTTTTGGAATTTAAATTTGAGTAATGATTTTATAAAGACTATTTTAGTTTAACCAGTAAATTGAGCAAATCTGGTTTAAAAGAAAAAAAGGTTTGGGCAATACATGTATATCATTTTAAAGAGAGGGCCTTAATATCTGGATATGCTCATAATGGTCTTAAAGATTTTCTTGATCGATACTTGTAATTAATGCTATGCTGCCATCCGCCCAACAGGGGGCTCCCGAGTGCCTTGGAGTCTTAACAAAAACAACCTCCCTCTCTTGATCTACTTGTTAAAAAAACAAAATCAACTTAATTAAATGCGCAGGAGATCAAAGTACATATCGTTGCATTCAAGAAAAAGTAAATGGACTTTTAAAATGTGTTTAAAAACAGTATAGACTCGAGTTGAGACTTCAAACCACGTGAATATTGGGAATAAACCCCAAGGAAACTTACGAAAATGCAGGTGTCGGGTATGAAAGCAGAAAAGAGATATAGTGTGAGGTAAACAAAGTCTGTCGTGTTCGGAACTGAGAAAAAAGCAATATTATCGTCTATAAACCAGTCAAGATTGAGACAAATGAAAAGTATCTTCAGTATTTTTGTTTAATTATCATTAGAACAAACCAGCAAAAGTGCATTAGTAACATGTTTTTTTTCAACTGTTATTTAACCGCAGTGAAAATAGTTTGAATACAGATGACACGAATGTTTAAAGATGTAAATATTTATGGCTTAAATTCTTAATGTTTTATATAGATGATAATGTAAGGCAACTAGGGAAAAGATGAGATTGAATTTATTTAATTTGGAAATATTATTTCCTCAGGGGCCACGTTATAGACTGCGGATGTTGAGCGGCCATCAAACATAAAGGAACGTCAAGTGTAAAATTAGAAATAGAATCAAGCTAAAGTTATTTATTTAATGGAGGAGAATATTTACAAAAGAAATTAAGACATTAATTAATACAAATAATAAAAACGAAATACAGTTGATTGGGTCAGAGTCTGATCCAAACAAGTTTGGTGTGAAAACGGCTGAGTTTATTTACAGAATGGCTAAATTCAGCTATTTCTGTCTTTAAATAATAAAGTCAAAACAGTACAAACGAAAAGACTAAATTATGACTTTACGTGCTGTTAGGGGTTTTTGTGTTCCGATGAGCCGACCCCTCCCCAGCCTCGTACGTGGTGGTGGAATGAAGGACAGACACATTGATGAGTTTAAGAAAAATGCTCGTTTAGTGAATTATGCAAAAGTCAGAGACAAACTTACGTGAACACGGGCGCTAGCAAGCAGAGAGATCTATCGCAGACGTCTTCGAATGCCAGAACGCAAAGATCAGTCAAAATGGTGGATCTTTATAGTAGAATATTCAGGTTAACACCTCTAGTCAAATGTGAATGTAGGATTGGTCAGTGACTGTAAACATTGATTCTAAGATGGCCGTCGCACGTGATCGTAGTGGAAACTTACTGAAAGTTGTTGTCCTCTCCAGAGAATCGGTTCCCAGCGACTTACTGGACTGTTGTGTCTTTCAGTGTGAGTTCTCAAACAGGTTCACACAGACTTCTTGGAATCTGGGATTGTTTAATCTTTCTGTGTGTGTGAGGCTTTGTGACCTCGGCCTTGTGTTGCAGTCAGTGAATGCAATGCAAGAATAGGATTATTTAGTATGAATTAAATATGTAAGATTATCAGTTAATCAAGTGACTATTTGAAATGTGTGTTAAATCTAGATGATTGATTACAGTAAAGTTGTCATTTCCTTACAGTGCATTTAAAGATTGTGGTTAAGTTTTAAAAAGGAAAAACAAAATAATGCCGATCATCAACCTGAATGACAGTGTTTGATGGTTCAATTATCTTTCATAAATTATATATTCAGAGAAGCAAAGCAAAAGTTGATGTTTCAAAAAGTTAGTTCTACAGCACTTCAAGCAAATGGATACAACTTTGAAGCTTAATATTGAGTATATTAATTTTAGAATATATATAATGTTTTTCGGTCCAGTGGTCAGGTCGATGGTTGAGTTGGAGGTGCTTGGACCTGCTGGAAAATAACCTGTCAAAAGAAAGAAGGAAACAAAAGTTAAAATTATTGGATTTTTACCTTGTTTTTGAAAAACATGTTCGACCTGCGTGTGAGTAGATTTCAGAGCTAGACGAGCCACGTTGGACAGGAAGATCAGCAGCACCAACACGCACAACGAGTACAGGAACAAAACGCTCTCCAGGCAAGATAATTGACGCTACAACGAATGACAAAGTGGCGTAAAAATGAATCATCAGGCACTTTCTGCCGTTGTCTACCCTGTGTTTAAGGGTCCAGTACTCGTTTTTGTACAGCCCGTCGAGGAAACCCATGTGGGTACTCCCTGCGATGGTTTCGATCCTGTAGAAGGCAGAGACGATGATCCCAAGGATAGAAATGATATAAACAGCCAGACACACTGTTACCTGAAGCAAAGGAAAACAACCCTCAACTTCACACAACTTCAAAGGCACACTTGTCCTACCATCTTCTTCGACTGGGTTTGCTCCAGTGAAGATAGACAAGGCTCCACAGAGAATAAACTGAAAAAGGAAGAAAGTTAATTTAGACGAGGGGAAGAAGAGAGTGGAGTCAGGGTGGCATTAAAAGTAACAAAAGGTGCCTGACAACTGGGTTGGACCAGAGCGATTCAATAACAACACTAGGATTGTTTTTAGTGGCGGAAAAGCCAAAAGATCAAAGGAACAAAGATGATGCTTTTTCTTGCTAAAAGAAGATCATTTAAAAGAGAAGATGGAAAGGAAATAGTAAAGAGACAAAAAGAAAAAAGGCTATGTTTTTTTTATCAATTTAATAATTGTTTAAAAAATTTAATTTTATTCGTACCGAATATAGAACAATAAGGAAGAAATATAATTTAATTTTACTAACATAATTTAATGTCAGGTATTTAAAACTGTAATGGCGTTACTCACAAGGGCCAAATAAATACATTTAAAGTGAAGAAGGGAAGAAAATAGAAGAGAAAGAATTTGAACTGAATACAACAAAATAAGAAACAAATATAATTGGATTTTAGTAAGATAACTCACGAGGGCCACATAAATACAGGTCGAGGGCCACATGTTGGCCCCAGGCACAAGAAGGTGAAACAAGACTAATAAGTTGAGGAAGAGTAGATCAGAAAAGCTGAGGTTGAAAACTGACCTCAGATCCGAGCCAGAAGGGAACGTAAAGACGGTTCGGTCTGTCCCGGTTTTCGCCAAAGAAGCTGAAGCCCATCATCAGCTCTCCACAACCCAGCAGCAAAATAACAATCTGTAGAGAAAATACAGAAATTTAAGTTACATTTTGTTAGGGCCCACATGACAAACTGTGAGGCCGGACGCAATATTAACAAATCAGAACCAACAAAAGGCGGGTCCTTCCTTCATTACAGCACCAATTGTCTAACACTGTCGCTCGGGATTCTTCTCCGCTTGAGCCAAACTTAAATCTGGAGAGTTCTCGATTAACTTTACGGTAAATTCCCCAAGAAATTATTAATTAAATCTATATGACATATATATAAAATATAACATATGTGTGTGAAGAATGCTTTTGAGATATGAAATAACCAATAGCCAATTGAATGAGTTTCCCTTTTGGGTTTAAACCTCACACTGAAGGAGTCAGTGCCTCAACAACCATGAACCACATACGTCAGTGGTTGTTTTGTTGAGTGTTTCTTAGTATCTCGTTCCATATGAATTTTATCTTCTTTTTTATGGTCTACAATAAGCATCTTTCATACCTTGAAAAGAGCTTTAGAAAACGTATGTATTATGTTTTTTCAAAGTATTTCTTTAAATAAATAAAAGTCAGTGACAAATCAGAGACATTCCTACATGATCATACCTCATGAGGGCCACGTAAATAGAGTCAAATGGCCTCATGTGGCCGTGAACTTGGAGTAGAATTATATTGATTTAAAAGTTTCTTAAAAGGAAAAATAAAACTTGAATAACTTTTTTATCAGCAAAAGTAAAAATGAATAGTACAACCTTTTGTTAGCGGTCGCAAACATCACTCAGTGGGCCACATGCGGCCCTGGGGTCCCACAAACATATATGTATATATATATATATACACAGTTGAAACCAGAGGGTTACATACACTGTATAAAAAGACACATACATTATCTCCTACTGCAATGTTCCTCTGTATGGTCTGCCACTTATTCCTCACAAAAAGTTTGGGACCGGCAAATTTGTAATCCTGGCGCTGCATTTCCTGAAGTCTAAAGGGGATAGTTTTTAAGTAACTATGTTTTCCAGGCACCACTTGATGATGCTCGTCCCAGTAGGAGTGTATTGGGTGTGATGTACATGCGCAGTATCTTCATGGCTCTGCACCCTGGCATTAATGGGGCGTTCAATTGAGACATTAGCTGCGAGCTGAAGGGTCGCCTGAAGTTCGTTGTAACTGAGCCTCGATTAGACTGCCGGTCTATTGTGGTGGTTGGAACGGTAACACCCTCTTGTGCAGCAAGGAAAAGCTCTCTTAGAGCATCTTGGCGCCGGCAGAAGAAACTGCCTCACACTTTGGGGGTTCCCAGGATCCTGCTTTCAGCTGCAAAGTACCTTGCTGCCCTCCAGACCTGGGGGATTGTCTTAAACAGGCGAGTCAGGCTGCTGAACCGTCCTTCATCCACTAGGTTCCGGACAGCAGCACCGGCAGGTGGCCTCCGACACTCTTGATCTGGGGGCTCTTTCTTCACCTGGGCTCTTGAGAGTGAAGCAGTGAATGATTTCTTCTGCATCTTTCCAACACTCTCTCTGGCAGTTGCTGATACATCCTTTGCTCAGGAATTTTGGTCCTGGCTGCCATGATGAATCCAAAAATCTCTTGGACCAGCCCCACGAGTGATAATATCAGCGATGTTCCGTGGTCCAGGAATCCACCACAAATCCTGAACTTGCGTGCTGCTTTGGATTTCTCCAATCCTGTTGGCGAAAAAGGCCTGGAAGCCGTAGCTCTCATTTTGAATTGCACCAAGGACTGGTTGTCAACAAAGGGGTAACACTGTTTGACTTGAACTT
This sequence comes from Callionymus lyra, assembly GCF_982586985.1. NCBI lineage: Eukaryota > Metazoa > Chordata > Actinopteri > Syngnathiformes > Callionymidae > Callionymus > Callionymus lyra. Next base: position 15,978,240 of record NC_141826.1, read on the forward strand.
GTCCATGTTGCTCAAAGTACCTTTTTTAAACGGGCCGCGAACATTGCTCCATGAAGCTCTGTCTTGACTGCTTCCCCTTTTTGGTCCAAGGGAGTCAGCTTAGCTTTGGACTCCACCAGCCTTACTGTAGAACCTTTGGTCACAGGCCGACCGCAGATACAGGACAGCACCATAAGCATTCTGGCTGCCATCAGAGAAGGTGATCGCATCAGGTTCAGCCTACCTGCCTGCTGGTGTCAGGGCTCGATGAAACTTGACCTCGCTCAGCTGAGCGTCTTCTTCAAAGAGGATAATGGCATCTTCTCTGAGCTTCCCGGTTAGCGCAAGGTCCCATGTGTCTTTGATGTTGCTACACTTGGGTTTGGCCTTCTGAAATGCTCTACGAACCGAAAATGGCTAAAAAGGTTTTTGGCCAAAATGGTGTCGTCAGACCAATCGGGTCGTACAGCCCAGAAACTTGGCCGAGTAACTCTTGTTACAGATCTTGGAGTAGCTGTCTGTTCCTGCTTTCCAGAAGACATCCCTGTTTTGACCAGAGAAGACCCACGGTTTCAACTCAAACCCTCTTCAGGATCTGCTCCACATTTTCTGTGATGACTTTAAGCGGTTCCAAGTTGTTATTAGAGGTCAAGGTCAGCTTCACAGTATTATTGTCTGCACAGATGAACATGGATAAATCAGACTTATGCAAGTCCACGATCCTCTTACTGAGGTCTTAGGCTGATTTCTTTTGACTTTCCCATGATATTTTCACAAAGAAGCAGTGAGGTTCAGGTGCGCCTTAAAATGCATCCACAGGTGTGACTCAAATCAACTCAAATGTTGTCAATAAACCTTTTAGAAGCTTCCAATGACATGACATCATCATCTGGTCTTTCCCAAATTCTTTAAAGCAGGGGTGCTCACACTTTTTTGGTTCGCGAGCTACTTTTATAATTGTAAGTTAAAAAGATCTACCTTCATCAAATTTGCTCAACGTAAGTAAGAACATACTTCACTCAGATGACTTGCACTGAATGAAGTGAATGGTGATCAGTCATGATGGAAGGATGTGGGGATTTAATCATCTTCATAGAAATGCTGACTTACAAAAATAACTAGATTCAAATAGTTCAGTCCGTGAGGAGCATATTTCCTCATAAGAAGATACTTTTCCTCTGAGAGTAACTTCCAAAGATGTCCATGAGACCTGGTCTTAAGTGTCAGCCTGTGTTAAATCTCATCCTCCACTGCAGACAAGTTCAGACTCGTATGTTCTAAGAATTGCATTGATTTCCTACTAAAAATGGTCATTCATTCGAACCCAAATAGTGCACAAAAATGTTCATGTATAAGAGTCTGTGCTTGACACGAATTCAAACCCTTTTCCTTTGTTTATCAAAATCAACAAAGAATTCAGACGGGTTCATCCCTTTCCATGCCTCCATTTCAATATGTCGATCATATTCAAATGACTTAAATTTCTCCATTTCTGTGATCATGAAAAAACAAAAACAAATGAAAACATGAATTCAAACTAACAGTTTATATTTGTTAATTTTAAACATGTCTGATATAAATCACACAAGTGGATTATTTAAAATTTAAAACATCTTCAGATGAAGTTTAACGAGAATAAAACTGTTAAACAGTAACTTCACATCATCATCGCTTTGTCTGATCGTCTCTGACGTCATTAGTATTTGTGTCTCAGCTGCACCTGTTTAACGTGTTTGTGTTTGAGCGTATTCTTATTATATTCAGGAGATAAAGGTTATTTACAAATAGTCATCATGTGAAGGTGTATTAATGCAAGTGTGTTTTAAGGACGCGATCACAAAAGGAAAACCAGCATTTGTTGCTTTCATTGGAACCTGCAGTTTGACTTTGATGGACCTGACGTCATGTTTCTGTGACTCTCGTAGAGAAGACCTGAAGCGATCAAACGCGCATTATTTTGTTCGATATATTATTTAAAAAAAACAAGCTTATAATTCTATATAGTTTTTCTGAATTGCGTAAAATGACTGTCGCACGTTTTGCTCTTTTTATTCTCGATTCATATGAACATTGCCGTGCGTTCAGTGGAAGAGGCGGGAGCTCTGATTGGCTGCTGTGCATGTCAATCAAATTGTCAACCAATCGGCGCAATAACCATTTGATTGACATGCACAGCAGCCAATCAGAGCTCTCTTTACTATTTTCTTATATCATATTTTATTAAATCACGCAATCTACTCGCAACAGCTTCATCGACGTATTGCCCACCATAAACTTATGACTTTCAAGAAAATAAAAAATAAAAATTGTCTAACGAATTATCTTTGTCATTATTCCGGCATTTAGCAAATACATATAATATATAAGAGACGTTACCCCGAGACTTCTGGGCTCATTCTGGACGAAGCGGTAAAGAGGTTTGCTGGACATGAGGACCGTGTGGTCGAGCTCCGGGGTCGGAATCTGCTCGTCTCTCTCCGTGGAGTCTTTCTCTTCCATCGTGGAGGAACAAACGCTGAGCTGTCCTGCAGGAGAACAACAACACACCAGATGTTCAGCAGCTTCAACCTTCCAGAACAGATCAGCTCAGACGCAGCAGAGAGAACGTAGTAGATCCATGATGACATTTAAAGCAAGAAAGTTGTGGGTGGGAAAAAAGGAAGTGGGGGAATTTGAGACACAAAATGTTACCCTCATGAAGGGGAGGGGCTCCTGGCAAACACAAACTTCTTTTCATTACAACTGAACTGGACCGACCCAGATCTGATGACATCAGGGTTCAAACATTCCAGTTACGAAACACTTTTGTTCTGCTATTGGATGATGAAGAAAATATATCTTATCATTGAACATCTTGTGTGGAAGACTCTTCTCCATCACTTCTGAAGCACAATGTACAAAACTAAAACATGGATTATTGGGCTCATGAAGCGTCACTTCAATGGCAATATTTTTAAAGCCCACTAGTTAGCAGTATTTCTATATTAATATGCCTTTGAAGGTATTTTTCAACAGAGCGATTAAAAAAATGTTGTATGTTTTATGAAGCACTATCACTTTGGCTAATTTACCCCAAATATTTCTGATTTAAATTCTTCCAAATCACCATACCATCAGCAAACATCATCGTCCATGGTGTCTTTCAAACCTCAGCCTTCAATATGAGCCGATGTAATTTAAATCAGTCAGTCCTAGAGGAACATGTCACCACTGCCTCACACGTGTTCTGCACTACCCTCACACACCTCTCATTTGATCCCAAAATCGTCATACTTACTACAATTTTAATTCAATTTTTTTTAAATCTCCTTCCATTTAATTTTTAATTTTATAGTCATTAGTCATTTATAGTCATTGGTTGAAGTGAAAGGCGATAAAAGATTGTTACCAGAGTAGTTTTTTCCGTCTGCAGGGATCGGTTTGGTTGTTTTTTTGAGAAGTTTACCTGAGCCCAGGTGTAACACACCTACTCCATCTCACACCCAAGCGGAAGTAGTCGTCAAGTGTAAAATTAGAATTAAGCAAAAATTATTTATTTAACTTTCATTTAATAAGAATCTGATACAAAGCACCTTTTTGTTTAAAAGTTGTTTATAGATTTTCCATTTTCAAGGGCTATAAATACATATAAAAATGACTTTTTCCAAAACAAATTAAGACATTATTAATTAATAACAATAATAAAACGAAATCAAATGGTTAGTTTCTACATGATGTTTGACCTCATGAGAGCCACATAAATACAGTCAATAGGCCAGAGTCTGATCTAGCAGGTGTAAAAACAACAATTGAATTTTTTTTTTTTCACGTTTGGTGTGAAAACACCTCAGTTTATTTACAGATGGACTAAACTCAGCTATTTTTGTGTTGAAATAATAAGTCAAATCAACTTTGACTTTACGAGAATTTAAAGATAGTGGTCAAGTTTTAAAATGAAAAATAACAATAATGCCGATAATAAACCTGAATGACAAAATATATCATTTATGACAGAGAATTAAACCATCACACACTAACAGAGAAGCAAAGTAAACGTTGATATTTCAAGAAGTTAGTTCTACAGCAGTTCAAGCAAATGGATAAAACTTTGAAGCTTAATATTGAGTATATTCATTTTATAATATATATAATGTTTTTCTGTCCAGTGGTCAGGTCGATGGTTGAGTTGGAGGTGCTTGGACCTGCCGGAAAATAACCTGTCAAAAGAAAGAAGGAAACAAAAGTTAAAATTATTGGATTTTTACCTGGTTTTGAAAAACATGTTCGACCTGCGTGTGAGTAGATTTCAGAGCTAGACGAGCCACGTTGGACAGGAAGATCAGCAGCACCAACACGCACAGCGAGAACAGGAACAAAACGCTCTCCAGGCAAGATAATTGACGCTACAACGAATGACAAAGTGGCGTAAAAACGAATCATCAGGCACTTTCTGCCGTTGTCTACCGCGTGTTTAAGGGTCCAGGTCCAGTACTCGTCTTCGTACGGCCCGTCGAGGAAACCCATGTGGGAATTCCCTGCGATGATTTCGATCCTGTAGAAGGCAGAGACGATGATCCCAAGGATAGAAATGATATAAACAGCCAGACACACTGTTACCTGAAGCAAAGGAAAACAACCCTCAACTTCACACAACTTCAAAGGCACACTTGTCCTACCATCTTCTTGGACGGGTTTGCTCCAGTGAAGATAGACAAGGCTCCGCAGAGAATAAACTGAAAAAGGAAGAAAGTTAATTTAGACGAGGGGAAGAAGAGAGTGGAGTCAGGGTGGCATTAAAAGTAACAAAAGGTGCCTGACAACTGGGTTGGACCAGAGCGATTCAATAACAACACTAGGATTGTTTTTAGTGGCGGAAAAGCCAAAAGATCAAAGGAACAAAGAAAAAAAGAAATCATAATAGGATGAGAAGATTCCAAGAAAATGAAAAGGTAAAGTAATCAAAGATATTTCAAAGAATGTGTATTTGATTATATAATATTTCAGTTCATACACATTTTTATTTAAAGATCAAAGGTGTGAACACTTAGCTTAAAATGTTAAAAAATGATGCTTTTTCTTGCTAAAAGAAGATCATTTAAAATAGAAGATGGAAAGGAAATAGTAAAGAGACAAAAAGAAAAAAGGCTATGTTTTTTATCAATTAAATAATTGTTTAAAAAATGTAATTTTATTCGTACCGAATAAAGAAAAATAAGGAAGATTTATAATTTAATTTTACTAACATAATTTAATGTCAGGTATTTAAAACTTTAATGGTGTTACTCACGAGGGCCAAATAAATACATTTAAAGTGAAGAAGGGAAGAAAATAGAAGAGAAATTAAAAGAGAAGATATAAGGTTATGACCTCTATCAAAGAAAGTGTAAAATTGTATTTTAATTTGAACTGAATACAACAAAATAAGAAACAAATATAATTGGATTTTAGTAAGATAACTCACGAGGGCCACATAAATACAGGTCGAGGGCCACATGTTGGCCCCAGGCACAAGAAGGTGAAACAAGACTAATAAGTTGAGAAAGAGTAGATCAGAAAAGCTGAGGTTGAAAACTGACCTCAGATCCGAGCCAGAAGGGAACGTAAAGACGGTTCGGTCTGTCCAGGTTTCCGCCAAAGAAGCTGAAGCCCATCATCAGCTCTCCACAACCCAGCAGCAAAATAACAATCTGTAGAGAAAATACAGAAATTTAAGTTACATTTTGTTAGGGCCCACATGACAAACTGTGAGGCCGGACGCAATATTAACAAATCAGAACCAACAAAAGGCGGGTCCTTCCTTCATTACAGCACCAATTGTCTAACACTGTCGCTCGGGATTCTTCTCCGCTTGAGCCAAACTTAAATCTGGAGAGTTCTCGATTAACTTTACGGTAAATTCCCCAAGAAATTATTAATTAAATCTATATGACATATATATAAAATATAACATATGTGTGTGAAGAATGCTTTTGAGATATGAAATAACCAATAGCCAATTGAATGAGTTTCCCTTTTGGGTTTAAACCTCACACTGAAGGAGTCAGTGCCTCAACAACCATGAACCACATACGTCAGTGGTTGTTTTGTTGAGTGTTTCTTAGTATCTCGTTCCATATGAATTTTATCTTCTTTTTTATGGTCTACAATAAGCATCTTTCATACCTTGAAAAGAGCTTTAGAAAACGTATGTATTATGTTTTTTCAAAGTATTTCTTTAAATAAATAAAAGTCAGTGACAAATCAGAGACATTCCTACATGATCATACCTCATGAGGGCCACGTAAATAGAGTCAAATGGCCTCATGTGGCCGCGAACTTGGAGTAGAATTATATTGATTTAAAAGTTTCTTAAAAGGAAAAATAAAACTTGAATAACTTTTTTATCAGCAAAAGTAAAAATGAATAGTACAACCTTTTGTTAGCGGTCGCAAACATCACTCAGTGGGCCACATGCGGCCCTGGGGTCCCACAAACATATATGTATATATATATATATATACACAGTTGAAACCAGAGGGTTACATACACTGTATAAAAAGACACATACATTATCTCCTACTGCAATGTTCCTCTGTATGGTCTGCCACTTATTCCTCACAAAAAGTTTGGGACCGGCAAATTTGTAATCCTGGCGCTGCATTTCCTGAAGTCTAAAGGTGATAGTTTTTAAGGTACTATGTTTTCCAGGTACCACTTGATGATGCTCGTCCCAGTAGGAGTGTATTGGGTGTGATGTACATGCGCAGTATCTTCATGGCTCTGCACCCTGGCATTAATGGGGCGTTCAATTGAGAGATTAGCTGCGAGCTGAAGGGTCGCCTGAAGTTCGTTGTAACTGAGCCTCGATTAGACTGCCGGTCTATTGTGGTGGTTGGAACGGTAACACCCTCTTGTGCAGCAAGGAAAAGGTCTCTTAGAGCATCTTGGCGCCGGCAGAAGAAACTGCCTCACACTTTGGGGGTTCCCAGGATCCTGCTTTCAGCTGCAAAGTACCTTGCTGCCCTCCAGACCTGGGGGATTGTCTTAAACAGGCGAGTCAGGCTGCTGAACCGTCCTTCATCCACTAGGTTCCGGACAGCAGCACCGGCAGGTGGCCTCCGACACTCTTGATCTGGGGGCTCTTTCTTCACCTGGGCTCTTGAGAGTGAAGCAGTGAATGATTTCTTCTGCATCTTTCCAACACTCTCTCTGGCAGTTGCTGATACATCCTTTGCTCAGGAATTTTGGTCCTGGCTGCCATGATGAATCCAAAAATCTCTTGGACCAGCCCCACGAGTGATAATATCAGCGATGTTCCGTGGTCCAGGAATCCACCACAAATCCTGAACTTGCGTGCTGCTTTGGATTTCTCCAATCCTGTTGGCGAAAAAGGTCTGGAAGCCGTAGCTCTCACGTTGATTTGCACCAAGGACTGGTTGTCAACAAAGTGGTACCACTGTTTGACTTGAACTCGTCCATGTTGCTCAAAGTACCTTTTTTAAACGGGCCGCGAACATTGCTCCATGAAGCTCTGTCTTGACTGCTTCCCCTTTTTGGTCGAAGGGAGTCAGCTGAGCTTTGGACTCCACCAGCCTTACTGTAGAACCTTTGGTCACAGGCCGACCGCAGATACAGGACAGCACCATAAGCATTCTGGCTGCCATCAGAGAAGGTGATCGCATCAGGTTCAGCCTGCCTGCCTGCTGGTGTCAGGGCTCGATGAAACTTGACCTCGCTCAGCTGAGCGTCTTCTTCAAAGAGGATAATGGCATCTTCTCTGAGCTTCCCGGTTAGCGCAAGGTCCCATGTGTCTTTGATGTTGCTACACTTGGGTTTGGCCTTCTGAAATGCTCTACGAACCGAAAATGGCTAAAAAGGTTTTTGGCCAAAATGGTGTCGTCAGACCAATCGGGTCGTACAGCCCAGAAACTTGGCCGAGTAACTCTTGTTACAGTCCTTGGAGTAGCCGTCTGTTCCTGCTTTCCAGAAGACATCCCTGTTTTGACCAGAGAAGACCCACGGTTTCAACTCAAACCCTCTTCAGGATCTGCTCCACATTTTCTGTGATGACTTTAAGCGGTTCCAAGTTGTTATTAGAGGTCAAGGTCAGCTTCACAGTATTATTGTCTGCACAGATGAACGTGGATAAACCAGACTTATGCAAGTCCACGATCCTCTTCCTGAGGTCTTAGGCTGATTTCTTTTGACTTTCCCATGATATTTTCACAAAGAAGCAGTGAGGTTCAGGTGCGCCTTAAAATGCATCCACAGGTGTGACTGAAATCAACTCAAATGTTGTCAATAAACCTTTTAGAAGCTTCCAATGACATGACATCATCATCTGGTCTTTCCCAAATTCTTTAAAGCAGGGGTGCTCACACTTTTTTGGTTCACGAGCTACTTTTATAATTGTAAGTTAAAAAGAACTACCTTCATCAAATTTGCTCAACGTAAGTAAGAACATACTTCACTCAGATGACTTGCACTGAATGAAGTGAATGGTGATCAGTCATGATGGAAGGATGTGGGGATTTAATCATCTTCATAGAAATGCTGACTTACAAAAATAACTAGATTCAAATAGTTCAGTCCGTGAGGAGCATATTTCCTCATAAGAAGATACTTTTCCTCTGAGAGTAACTTCCAAAGATGTCCATGAGACCTGGTCTTAAGTGTCAGCCTGTGTTAAATCTCATCCTCCACTGCAGACAAGTTCAGACTCGTATGTTCTAAGAATTGCATTGATTTCCTACTAAAAATGGTCATTCATTCGAACCCAAATAGTGCACAAAAAATGTTCATGTATAAGAGTCTGTGCTTGACACGAATTCAAACCCTTTTCCTTTGTTTATCAAAATCAACAAAGAATTCAGACGGGTTCATCCCTTTCCATGCCTCCATTTCAATATGTCGATCATATTCAAATGACTTAAATTTCTCCATTTCTGTGATCATGAAAAAACAAAAACAAATGAAAACATGAATTCAAACTAACAGTTTATATTTGTTAATTTTAAACATGTCTGACATAAATCACACAAGTGGATTATTTAAAATTTAAAACATCTTCAGATGAAGTTTAACGAGAATAAAACTGTTAAACAGTAACTTCACATCATCATCGCTTTGTCTGATCGTCTCTGACGTCATTAGTATTTGTGTCTCAGCTGCACCTGTTTAACGTGTTTGTGTTTGAGCGTATTCTTATTATATTCAGGAGATAAAGGTTATTTACAAATAGTCATCATGTGAAGGTGTATTAATGCAAGTGTGTTTTAAGGACGCGATCACAAAAGGAAAACCAGCATTTGTTGCTTTCATTGGAACCTGCAGTTTGACTTTGATGGACCTGACGTCATGTTTCTGTGACTCTCGTAGAGAAGACCTGAAGCGATCAAACGCGCATTATTTTGTTCGATATATTATTTAAAAAAAACAAGCTTATAATTCTATATAGTTTTTCTGAATTGCGTAAAATGACTGTCGCACGTTTTGCTCTTTTTATTCTCGATTCATATGAACATTGCCGTGCGTTCAGTGGAAGAGGCGGGACCTCTGATTGGCTGCTGTGCATGTCAATCAAATTGTCAACCAATCGGCGCAATAACCATTTGATTGACATGCACAGCAGCCAATCAGAGCTCTCTTTACTATTTTCTTATATCATATTTTATTAAATCACGCAATCTACTCGCAACAGCTTCATCGACGTATTGCCCACCATAAATTTATGACTTTCAAGAAAATAAAAAATAAAAATTGTCTAACGAATTATCTTTGTCATTATTCCGGCATTTAGCAAATACATATAATATATAAGAGACGTTACCCCGAGACTTCTGGGCTCATTCTGGACGAAGCGGTAAAGAGGTTTGCTGGACATTAGGACCGTGTGGTCGAGCTCCGGGGTCGGAATCTGCTCGTCTCTCTCCGTGGAGTCTTTCTCTTCCATCGTGGAGGAACAAACGCTGAGCTGTCCTGCAGGAGAACAACAACACACCAGATGTTCAGCAGCTTCAACCTTCCAGAACAGATCAGCTCAGACGCAGCAGAGAGAACGTAGTAGATCCATGATGACATTTAAACCAAGAAAGTTGTGGGTGGGAAAAAAGGAAGTGAGGGAATTTGAGACACAAAATGTTACCCTCATGAAGGGGAGGGGCTCCTGGCAAACACAAACTTCTTTTCATTACAACTGAACTGGACTGACCCAGATCTGATGACATCAGGGTTCAAACATTCCAGTTACGAAACACTTTTGTTCTGCTATTGGATGATGAAGAAAATATATGTTATCATTGAACATCTTGTGTGGAAGACTCTTCTCCATCACTTCTGAAGCACAATGTACAAAACTAAAACATGGATTATTGGGCTCATGAAGCGTCACTTCAATGGCAATATTTTTAAAGCCCACTAGTTAGCAGTATTTCTATATTAATATGCCTTTGAAGGTATTTTTCAACAGAGCGATTAAAAAAATGTTGTATGTTTTATGAAGCACTATCACTTTGGCTAATTTACCCCAAATATTTCTGATTTAAATTCTTCCAAATCACCATACCATCAGCAAACATCATCGTCCATGGTGTCTTTCAAACCTCAGCCTTCAATATGAGCCGATGTAATTTAAATCGGTCAGTCCTAGAGGAACATGTCACCACTGCCTCACACGTGTTCTGCACTAACCTCACACACCTCTCATTTGATCCCAAAATCGTCATACTTACTACAATTTTATTCAATTTTTTTTAAATCTCCTTCCATTTAATTTTTAATTTTATAGTCATTAGTCATTTATAGTCATTGGTTGAAGTGAAAGGCGATAAAAGATTGTTACCAGAGTAGTTTTTTCCGTCTGCAGGGATCGGTTTGGTTGTTTTTTTGAGAAGTTTACCTGAGCCCAGGTGTAACACACCTACTCCATCTCACACCCAAGCGGAAGTAGTCGTCAAGTGTAAAATTAGAATTAAGCAAAAATTATTTATTTAACTTTCATTTAATAAGAATCTGATACAAAGCACCTTTTTGTTTAAAAGTTGTTTATAGATTTTCCATTTTCAAGGGCTATAAATACATATAAAAATGACTTTTTCCAAAACAAATTAAGACATTATTAATTAATAACAATAATAAAACGAAATCAAATGGTTAGTTTCTACATGATGTTTGACCTCATGAGAGCCACATAAATACAGTCAATAGGCCAGAGTCTGATCTAGCAGGTGTAAAAACAACAATTGAATTTTTTTTTTTTCACGTTTGGTGTGAAAACACCTCAGTTTATTTACAGATGGACTAAACTCAGCTATTTTTGTGTTGAAATAATAAGTCAAATCAACTTTGACTTTACGAGAATTTAAAGATAGTGGTCAAGTTTTAAAATGAAAACTAACAATAATGCCGATAATAAACCTGAATGACAAAATATATCATTTATGACAGAGAATTGAACCATCACACACTAACAGAGAAGCAAAGTAAACGTTGATATTTCAAGAAGTTAGTTCTACAGCAGTTCAAGCAAATGGATAAAACTTTGAAGCTTAATATTGAGTATATTCATTTTATAATATATATAATGTTTTTCTGTCCAGTGGTCAGGTCGATGGTTGAGTTGGAGGTGCTTGGACCTTCCGGAAAATAACCTGTCAAAAGAAAGAAGGAAACAAAAGTTAAAATTATTGGATTTTTACCTGGTTTTGAAAAACATGTTCGACCTGCGTGTGAGTAGATTTCAGAGCTAGACGAGCCACGTTGGACAGGAAGATCAGCAGCACCGACACGCACAGCGAGAACAGGAACAAAACGCTCTCCAGGCAAGATAATTGACGCTACAACGAATGACAAAGTGGCGTAAAAACGAATCATCAGGCACTTTCTGCCGTTGTCTACCGCGTGTTTAAGGGTCCAGGTCCAGTACTCGTCTTCGTACGGCCCGTCGAGGAAACCCATGTGGGAATTCCCTGCGATGATTTCGATCCTGTAGAAGGCAGAGACGATGATCCCAAGGATAGAAATGATATAAACAGCCAGACACACTGTTACCTGAAGCAAAGGAAAACAACCCTCAACTTCACACAACTTCAAAGGCACACTTGTCCTACCATCTTCTTGGACGGGTTTGCTCCAGTGAAGATAGACAAGGCTCCGCAGAGAATAAACTGAAAAAGGAAGAAAGTTAATTTAGACGAGGGGAAGAAGAGAGTGGAGTCAGGGTGGCATTAAAAGTAACAAAAGGTGCCTGACAACTGGGTTGGACCAGAGCGATTCAATAACAACACTAGGATTGTTTTTAGTGGCGGAAAAGCCAAAAGATCAAAGGAACAAAGAAAAAAAGAAATCATAATAGGATGAGAAGATTCCAAGAAAATGAAAAGGTAAAGTAATCAAAGATATTTCAAAGAATGTGTATTTGATTATATAATATTTCAGTTCATACACATTTTTATTTAAAGATCAAAGGTGTGAACACTTAGCTTAAAATGTTAAAAAATGATGCTTTTTCTTGCTAAAAGAAGATCATTTAAAATAGAAGATGGAAAGGAAATAGTAAAGAGACAAAAAGAAAAAAGGCTATGTTTTTTATCAATTAAATAATTGTTTAAAAAATGTAATTTTATTCGTACCGAATAAAGAAAAATAAGGAAGATTTATAATTTAATTTTACTAACATAATTTAATGTCAGGTATTTAAAACTTTAATGGTGTTACTCACGAGGGCCAAATAAATACATTTAAAGTGAAGAAGGGAAGAAAATAGAAGAGAAATTAAAAGAGAAGATATAAGGTTATGACCTCTATCAAAGAAAGTGTAAAATTGTATTTTAATTTGAACTGAATACAACAAAATAAGAAACAAATATAATTGGATTTTAGTAAGATAACTCACGAGGGCCACATAAATACAGGTCGAGGGCCACATGTTGGCCCCAGGCACAAGAAGGTGAAACAAGACTAATAAGTTGAGAAAGAGTAGATCAGAAAAGCTGAGGTTGAAAACTGACCTCAGATCCGAGCCAGAAGGGAACGTAAAGACGGTTCGGTCTGTCCAGGTTTCCGCCAAAGAAGCTGAAGCCCATCATCAGCTCTCCACAACCCAGCAGCAAAATAACAATCTGTAGAGAAAATACAGAAATTTAAGTTACATTTTGTCAGGGCCCACATGACACACTGTGAGGCCGGACGCAATATTAACCAATCAGAACCAAACAAAAGGCGGGTCCTTCCTTCATTACAGCACCAATTGTCTAACGCTGTCGCTCGGGATTCTTCTCCGCTTGAGCCAAACTTAAATCTGGAGAGTTCTCAATAAACTTTACGGTAAATTCCCCAAGAAATTATTAATTCAATCTATATGACATATATATAACATATAACACATGTGTGTGAAGAATGCTTTTGAGATATGAAATAACCAATAGCCAATTGAATAAGTTTCCCTTTTGGGTTTAAACCTCACACTGAAGGAGTCAGTGCCTCAACAACCATGAACCACATACGTCAGTGGTTGTTGTTTTGTTGAGTGTTTCTTAGTATCTTGTTCCATATGAATTTTATCTTCTTTTTTATGGTCAATTATCTTTGTCATTATTCTGGCATTTAGCAAATACATATAATATATAAGAGACGTTACCCCGAGACTTCTGGGCTCATTCTGGACGAAGCGGTAAAGAGGTTTGCTGGACATTAGGACCGTGTGGTCGAGCTCCGGGGTCGGAATCTGCTCGTCTCTCTCCGTGGAGTCTTTCTCTTCCATCGTGGATGAACAAACGCTGAGCTGTCCTGCAGGAGAACAACAACACACCAGATGTTCAGCAGCTTCAACCTTCCAGAACAGATCAGCTCAGACGCAGCAGAGAGAACGTAGTAGATCCATGAAGACATTTAAAGTATCTCACCTCGCGTGGAGAAGCTTATCAGTCAACAGGGAAAGTTGTGGGTGGGAAAAAAGGAAGTGGGGGAATTTGAGACACAAAATGTTACCCTCATGAAGGGGAGGGGCTCCTGGCAAACACAAACGTCTTTTCATTACAACTGAACTGGACCGACCCAGATCTGATGACATCAGGGTTCAAACATTCCAGTTACGAAACACTTTTGTTCTGCTATTGGATGATAAAGAAAATATATCTTATCATTGAACAGAATCATGTGTGGAAGACTCTTCTCCATCACTTCTGAAGCACAATGTACAAAACTAAAACATGGATTATTGGACGGATGAAGCTTCACTTCAATGGCAATATTTTTTAAAGCCCACTAGTTGGCAGTATTTCTATATTAATATGCCTTTGAAGGACTTTTTCAACAGAGTGATTAAAAAATGTAGATTTTTTATGAAGCACCTTCACTTCTGTGGGTGGTTTACCCCAAATATTTCTGATTTCAAGTCTTCCAAATCACCATACCATCAGCAAACATCATCGTCCAAGGAGTCTTTCAAACCTCATCCGTCAATATGGGCCGATGTCATTTAAATCAGTCAGTACTAGAGGAACATGTCACCACTGCCTCACACGTGTTCTGCACTACCCTCACACATCCCTCAGATTATCCCGACGTCGTCACACTTACATTTTTATTCAACTTTTTTTTTCATCTACTTCCGTTTTAATTTTAAATTGTATAGTCATTAGCTAGCGCAGCACGATGCTCCTCCAGCAGAGCTGTGATAGCTTCCCTGCTCACACTATCATCATCTGTCTTGGATTTAGACACTTAAGAGCTCATTTTCGAAGGTCGTGGTGTTGGTTGAAGTGAAAGGCGATAAAAGTTTGTTACCAGAACAGTTTTTTCCATCTGCAGGGATTGGTTGGTTTGGTTTTTTGAGAAGTTTACCTGAGCCCAGGTGTAACACACCTACTCCATCTTACACCCAAGCGGTAGTAATCGTCAAGTGTAAAATTAGAATTAAGCAAAAATTATTTATTTAACTTTCATTTAATGAGAATATGATATAAAGCACCTTTTTGTTTTAAAATTGTTTACAGATTTTCCATTCTCAAGGGCTATTAATAAATATAAAAATGACTTTTTCCAATTTAGAAGGTGTAAAAACAACAATTGAATTTAGTTTTTTTTCACATTTGGTGTGAAAACACCTCCGTTTATTTACAGATGGGCTGAATTCAGCTATTTTTGTGTTGAAATAATAATAAAGTAAAATCAACTTCGACTTTACGAGCATTTAAAGATAGTGGTAAAGTTTTAAAATGAAAAATAACAATAATGCCGATAATGAACCTGAATGACAAAATATATCATTTATGACAGAGAATTGAACCATCAAACACTAACAGAGAAGCAAAGCAAACGTTGATATTTCAAGAAGTTAGTTCTACAGCACTTCAAGCAAATGGATAAAACTTTGAAGCTTAATATTGAGTATATTCATTTTAGAATATATATAATGTTTTTCTGTCCAGTGGTCAGGTCGATGGTTGAGTTGGAGGTGCTTGGACCTTCCGGAAAATAACCTGTCAAAAGAAAGAAGGAAACAAAAGTTAAAATTATTGGATTTTTACCTGTTTTTTTAAAAACATGTTCGACCTGCGTGTGAGTAGATTTCAGAGCTAGACGAGCCACGTTGGACAGGAAGATCAGCAGCACCGACACGCACAACGAGAACAGGAACAAAACGCTCTCCAGGCAAAAGAATTGACGCTACAACGAATGACAAAGTGGCGTAAAAACGAATCATCAGGCACTTTCTAGCGTTGTCTACCACGAGTTTAGGGGCCCAGTACACGTCTCCGTACGGATTGAAGATGAAAGCCAAGTGGGTCGTCTCGTTGATGCTTACGATCCTGAAGAAGGCAGAGTAAATGATCCCAAGGATAGAAATGATATAAACAGCCAGACACACTGTTACCTGAAGCAAAGGAAAACAACCCTCAACTTCACACAACTTCAAAGGCACACTTGTCCTACCATCTTCTTGGACGGGTTTGCTCCAGTGAAGATAGACAAGGCTCCGCAGAGAATAAACTGAAAAAGGAAGAAAGTTAATTTAGACGAGGGGAAGAAGAGAGTGTAGTCAGGGTGGCATTAAAAGTAATTGAATTTTACTAACATAATTTAATGTCAGGTATTTAAAACTTTAATAGTGTTACTCACGAGGGCCAAATAAATAAATAAAAAATAAATCAGTTTATGTACATTTTATTTAAAGATTAAAGGTGTGAAGATTTCATTTTCTATGTTGGCAATTAATGTTCAGAACATTAGGGTTTGAGGGACAAAAAGTTTTTTTTTAAGACATTTAAAGTTTTGTTTTTCTAACAACTTGCTAAAAGAAGATCATTTAAAGTGAAGAAGGGAAGAAAATAGAAGATTATGACCTTTATCAAAGAAATACAAGTGTAAAATTGTATTTTAATTTGAACTGAATACAACAAAATAAGAAAAAAATATAATTGGATTTTAGTAAGATAACTCACGAGGGCCACATAAATACAGGTCGAGGGCCACATGTTGGCCCCGGGCCGCACCATAAAGTGAAACAAGACTAATAAGTTGAGGAAGAGTAGATCAGAAAAGCTGAGGTCGAAAACTGACCTCAGATCCGAGCCAGAGAGGAACGTAATGATGGTTCGATCTCTCCAGGTTTTCTCCTAAGAAGCTTAAGCCCATCATCAGCTCTCCACAACCCAGCAGCAAAATAACAATCTGTAGAGAAAATACAGAAATTTAAGTTACATTTTGTCAGGGCCCACATGACACACTGTGAGGCCGGACGCAATATTAACCAATCAGAACCAACAAAAGGCGGGTCCTTCCGTCATTACAGCATCACTTGTCTAAAGCCATCGCTCGGGATTCTTCTCTGCTTGAGCCAAACTTAAATCTGGAGAGTTCTTGATAAACTTTACGGTAAATTCCCCAAGAAATTATTAATTAAATCTATATGACATATATATAACATATAACATATGTGTGTGAAGAATGCTTTTGAGATATGAAATAACCAGTAGCCAATTGAATAAGTTTCCCTTTTGGGAAGTGCCTCAACAACCATGAACCACATACGTCAGTGGTTGTTGTTTTGTTGAGTGTTTCTTAGTATCTTGTTCCGTATGAATGTTATCTTCTTTTTTTATGGTCTACGATAAGCGTCTTTGCATACCTTGAAAAGCGCTTTAGAAAACGTATGTATTATGTTTTTTCAAAGTATTTCTTTAAATAACTTGATTTTCTTTCAAGTAAAAACAATGTACTCGCAGAGAAGACAAATAAACAGAAAACAAAAAAAGTTTTCTCCTAATACAAAAATACATCTTACGGTGCTGTTGTATTTAAGAATAATACATTTTATTTAGGAATAAATAAAAAGTCAGTGACCAATCAGAGAAATTCCTACATGATCAGACCTCATGAGGGCCACGTAAATAGAGTCAAATGACCTAATTTGGCCCCCGGGCCGTGCACTTGGAATATAATTATATTGATTTAAAGGTTTCTTAAAAGGAAAAATAAAACTTGAATAACTTTTTTATCAGCAAAAGTAATAATGAATGGAACAACCTTTTGTTAGCGGTCGCAAACATCGCTCAGTGGGCCACATGCGGCCCTGGGGCCCCACAAACACACATATATATACAGTTGACACCAGAGGTTTACATGCACTGTATAAAAAGACAAATACATTTTTTTTTATCATTGTTTGACAATCAAAATAAACGTTTCCCATTTTAGGTCAATCAGGATAACCTAAATAATTTGCAGTGATTCTGTGGTTACATGACTTCATACCCAGTTGACTAGCAAATCAGCCTCACCTGGCGCCTTCAGCCTGGTGTATTACGGCTGGGAGAGGCACTCAACCTGGTGTAACCAGGCTGGAGGGGGGTGGCCTAAAGTTCAGCTTCACACCTCCTACTCGATCCACGGAAGCCGCTGGAAAGATCGCACACAGCAACTTATGTTCAGCGACTCCCTCCTGGGCTTCCTGCCTGCTCCTTGACTGGCAGCAGAACCACCAATCGTCGAAATGTGGACTGAAGGTCCCTCCGGATGTTGGAGGCAGGATCCTTAGCTGCTGATGTTGCAGGCCTCACCTCAGGGTTTCAGGAACTTGAAACAACTCTGACATTCACAGCCCGTACAATGCCTCTGGAGTCTGGGTTGACACTGATGACTCTCCCAAGCTTAAACTGGCCCCTCAATGCATTCTTGTCGCACAACCAAACAATATCTCCTACTGCAACGTTCCTCTGTATGGTGTGCCACTTACTCCTCACAAGAAGATTGGAACCAGTTGACTCCAGGATCTCCAGAATTTGTAAACCTGGCGCTGCATGATCCTCATCCATACAGGATTGTATTTGGTCTGATGTACTGCACTACTACTACTGAGGTTCGCTATAACTGAGCCCTGATTCTCTCCCCAGACTCTGGAACGCTTTCCTCACAATTCGAAAAGCTGCTTCAGCAGAGACATTTCGACGGGGCGAATCAGCTGGATTTGCCAACGCCAGTCGGTTCCATTTTGAGCTGACGTCTCCTCCACAGCAAACCTGTGCAGGCCATCCAGTAACTGATACAGCTCCTCCGAAAGACGTTTGGCACCGAGAAAATTTGTCCCTGGATCAGACCAAATCTTCTTAGGATGCCCTCGAACTGCCTCGAACCTCTGATAAGCCATCAGAAAGCTTTCAGTCGATATAGTTTTGGCCAGCTCTGTGTGGATTGCTCTACTGGCCATACAGCAGAATACGAATCCCCAAACCTTCATCGTGACTCTCTTCCTTACATCATCGGATATGGTCCAAACAGGTCAACTGCTGTGAACTCAAATGGGGCTGCAGGCCTAGTTCTCTCTTGGGGAAGATCACCCATCACTTGCTGACACCATCTCTTGCAGATCACACACTTTTCAATTACTTTTTGAGCAATTATTCGTCCCTTGATGACCCATGCTCTCACTTTCAGTAGTGTTGCAGCAACTCCCTTGTGACCCTAACTGTGAGCTTCACGAACCAACAATGTTGAGACCCAGGCGCTTTAAGCTAAGAGGGGAACACCAACTCTGTCTTCTTCAAAAGCCTGGACTCTCCCACCACAACCAATAGCCCGGATCCTTCCTCTTTGCAGATTACCGACCGGTCTATTGTGGTGGTTGGAAAGGTGACACCCTCTTGTGCAGCAAGGAAACGGTCTCTTAGAGCATCTTGGCCTTCTGTTACAGTGATGACCCCTGTGGATGAAACTGCCTCCTACTTTGGGGGTTCCCAGGATCCTGCTTACAACTGCAAAGTACCTTGCTGCCCTCCAGACCTGGGTGAGTGCCTTAAACAGGCGAGTCAGGCTGCTGAACCGTCCTTCATCCACTAGGTTCCGGACAGCAGCACCAGCAGGTGGCCTCTGACACTCTTGATCTGGGGGCTCTTTCTTCGCCTGAGCTCTTGAGAGTGAAGCAGTGAATGATTTCTTCTGCATCTTTCCAACACTCTCTCTGGCAGTTGCTGATACATCCATTGCAGACTTAATTGGCCACTTATCAAATGGAAGGCTCAGGAATTTTGGTCCTCTCTGCCATGATGAATTTTCATCCAAATCTCTTGTACCAGCCCCACAAGTGATAATATCAGCGATGTTCAGTGGTCCAGGAATCCACCACAAATCCTGAACTTGCGTGCTGCTTTAGATTTCTCCAATCCTGTTGGCGAAAAAGGTCTGGAAGCCGTAGCTCTCATTTTGAATTGCACCAAGGACTGTTTGGCTGTCAACAAGTATCAAGTGGTACCACTGTTTGACTTGAACTTGTCCATGTTGCTCAAAGTACCTTTTTTAAACGGGCCGCGAACATTGCTCCATGAAGCTCTGCCTTGACTGCTTCCGACCTTTTTGGTCCAAGGGAGTCAGCTTAGCTTTGGACTCCACCAGCCTTACTGTAGAACCTTTGGTCACAGGCCGACCGCAGATACAGGACAGCACCATAAGCATTCTCGCTGCCATCAGAGAAGGTGATCGCATCAGGTTCAGCCTGCCCGCCTGCTGGTGTCAGGGCTCGATGAAACTTGACCTCGCTCAACTGAGCGTCTTCTTCAAAGAGGATAATGGCATCTTCTCTGAGCTTCCCGGTTAGCGCAAGGTCCAATGTGTCTTTGATGGTGCTACACTTGGGTTTGGCCTCCTAAAACGCTCTCCGAACCGAAAATGGCCCCTTTTTGGCCAAAATGGCGTCATCAGACCAATCGGGTCGTAAAGCCCAGACACTTGGCCGAGTAACTCTTGTTACAGATCTTGGAGTAGCTGTCTGTTCCTGCTTTCCAGAAGAAATCCCTTTTTTGGCCAGAGAAGACCCACGGTTTCAACTCAAACCCTCCCGCTTTCAGGATCTGCTCCACATTTTCTGTGATGACTTTAAGCGGGTCAAAGTTGTTATTAGAGGTCAAGGTCATCTTCACAGTATTATTGTCTGCACAGATGAACGTGGATAAACCAGACTTATGCAAGTCCACAATCCTCTTCCTGAGGTCTTAGACTGATTTCTTTTGACTTTCCCATGATATTTTCACAAAGAAGCAGTGAGGTTCAGGTGCGCCTTAAAATGCATCCACAGGTGTGACTCAAATCAACTCAAATCAGAAGCTTCCAACGACATGACATCATTATCTGGTCTTTCCCAAATTCTTTAAAGGCACAGTAACTTTAGTTTATGTAAACTTAGGACTTTCAAGAAAATAATAAAAAAAATTGTCTAAAGAACTATCTTTGTCATTATTCCGGTATTTAGTAAATATATATAATATATAAGAGACGTTACCCCGAGACTTCTGGGCTCATTCTGGACAAAGCGGTAAAGAGGTTTGCTGGACATTAGGACCGTGTGGTCGAGCTCCGGGGTCGGAATCTGCTCGTCTCTCTCCGTGGAGTCTTTCTCTTCCATCGTGGAGGAACAAACGCTGAGCTGTCCTGCAGGAGAACAACAACACACCAGATGTTCAGCAGCTTCAACCTTCCAGAACAGATCAGCTCAGACGCAGCAGAAAGAACGTAGTAGATCCATGATGACATTTAAAGTATCTCACCTCGCGTGGAGAAGCTTGTAAGTCAACAGGGAAAGTTGTGGGTGGGAAAAAAGGAAGTGGGGGAATTTGAGACACCAAATGTTACCCTCATGATAGGGAGGGGCTCCTGAGGAAATAAGCTGCTTTTCATTACAACCGAACTGGACCGACCCAGATCTGATGACACCGGGGTTCAAACATTCTACTTTTGTTCTGCTATTGAAAGATGAAGAAAATATATCATATCATTGAACATAATCTTGCGTGGAAGACTCTTCTCCATCACTTATCAAGCAAAATGTACAAAATTTAAACATGGATTATTCAACGGCAACATTTTTAAAGCCCACTAGGTGGCAGTATTTCTATATTGATATGCCTTTGAAGGTCTTTTTCAACAGAGTGATTAAAGAAATGAAGATGTTCTATGAAGTACTATCACTTCTGTGGGTGATTTACCCCAAATATTTCTGATTTCAATTCTTCCAAATCACCATCTCATCAGCAAACATCATCGTCCATGGAGTCTTTCAAACCTCCTCCGTCAATTTAAGCTGATGTAATTTCTGTCAGTCCTACATAACATGTCACCACTGCCTCACACGTCTTCTGCACTAACCTCACACACCTCTCAGATGATCCCGACATCGTCATACTTACTACATTTTTATTCAACTTTTTTTTTCATCTCCTTCCGTTTCGATTTTAATTTTAAAGTCTTAGCTGCCGCCGCACGACAGTCCTTCAGCAGCGCCGTGATAGCGTCCCTGCTCACGCTAGCAATCCTTCTTGAATTTAGACGCTTTAGGCGATAAAAGTTTGATACCAGAGTATTTCTTTCCATCTGCAGAGATTGGTTGGGTTGTTTTTTTGAGAAGTTTACCGGAGCCCAGGTGTAACACACCTACTCCATCTCACACCCAAGCGGAAGTAGTCGTCAAGTGTAAAATTAGAATTAAGCAAAAATTATTTATTTAACTTTCATTTAATAAGAATCTGATATAAAGCTTATATATAAACTTTTTTGTTTAAAAGTTGTTTATAGCTTTTCCATTTTCAAGGGCTATAATTACATATAAAAATGATTATTTCCAAAACAAATTATTATTAAGCCATTATTAATTAATAACAATAATAAAACTAAATCAAATGGTTAGTTTCTACATGATGTTTGACTTCATGAGAGCCTCATAAATACAGTCAATAGGCCAGAGTCTGATCTAGAAGGTGTAAAAACTACAATTGAATTTAGTTTTTGTTTTACGTTTGGTGTGAAAACACCTCAGTTTATTTACAGATGGACTAAATTCAGCTATTTTTTTGTTGAAATAATAAGTCAAATCAACTTCGACTTTACGATCATTTAAAGATAGTGGTCAAGTTTTAAAATGAAAAATAACAATAATGCCGATAATGAACCTGAATGACAAAATATATCATTTATGACAGAGAATTAAACCATCACACACTAACAGAGAAGCAAAGTAAACGTTGATATTTCACCAAGTTAGTTCTACAGCAGTTCAAGCAAATGGATAAAACTTTGAAGCTTAACATTGAGTATATTCATTTTAGAATATATATAATGTTTTTCTGTCCAGTGGTCAGGTCGATGGTTGAGTTGGAGGTGCTTGGACCTGCCGGAAAATAACCTGTCAAAAGAAAGAAGGAAATGAAAGTTAAAATTATTGAATTTTTACCTGGTTTTGAAAAACATGTTCGACCTGCGTGTGAGTAGATTTCAGAGCTAGACGAGCCACGTTGGACAGGAAGATCAGCAGCACCGACACGCACAGCGAGAACAGCAACAGAACGCTCTCCAGGCAGAAGACTTGACGCTACAACGAATGACAAAGTGGCATAAAAACGAATCATCAGGCACTTTCTAGCGTTGTCTACCACGTGTTTAAAGGTCCAGTACTCGTCTTCGTACGGCCCATAGATGAAAGCCAAGTGGGTCGTCTCTACGATGCAGTCGATCCTGTAGCCGGCAGAGACGATGATCCCAAGGATAGAAATGATATAAACAGCCAGACACACTGTTACCTGAAGCAAAGGAAAACAACCCTCAATTTCACACACTTTCAAAGGCACACTTGTCCTACCATCTTCTTGGACGGGTTTGCTCCAGTGAAGATAGACAAGGCTCCGCAGAGAATAAACTGAAAAAGGAAGAAAGTTAAATTAGACGAGGGGAAGAAGAGAGTGGAGCATTAAAAGTAACAAAAGCTGCCTGACAACTGGGTTGGACCAGAGCGATTCAATAACAACACTAGGATTGTTTTTAGTAGCGGAAAAGCCAAAAGATCAAAGGAACAAAAAAAAAAAAGAATCTATAAAACGAAGAGAGACTCCAAGAAAATACTTGAGAAAAAAAATTGATGCTATGAAAAGGTAAAGTAATCAAAGATATTTCATTGAAATGCGTATTTGATTATATAATATTTCAGTTCATACACATTTTCATTTAGAGATAAAAGGCGTTAAGACTTATTGAGTTGGTAAATAATTATTAAAAGGTTAAAAATTATGTTTTTTCTTGCTAAAAGACGATAATTTAAAAGTAAAGATGGAAAGGAAATAGAAAAGAAAGAAAAAGGTTATATTTTTTATCAATTAAATAATTGTTTAAAAAATAACATTTTATTCCTACTGAATATAGAAAAATAAGGAAGAAATATAATTGAATTTTAGCAACATAATTTACTGTAAGGTATTTAAAACTTTAATGGTGTTACTCAGGGCCAAATTAATAAATCAGTTTATGTACAATTTATTTAAAGTTGGCAATTAATTTTCGGAACATAAGGGTTTGACGGAGAAAAACATTTACAGTTTTGTTTTGAGAAGACGGAGTAGATCAGAAAAGCTGAGGTCGAAAACTGACCTCAGATCCGAGCCAGAAGGGAACGTAAAGACCATTCGAGTTCACTATATTCCCTCCAATGAAGGTGAGTCCCATCATCAGCTCTGCACAACCCAGCAGCAAAATAACAATCTGTAGAGAAATAGAGAAATTTAAGTTACGTTTTGTTAGGGCCCAAGTTACACTCTGTGACTTAGGGGTCATCAAGCCTATAACAATGGATAAAAACACACACTACTATGATATAAAAACTTGGGGAAAAAAAGAAAGGAAATATTCATAAAGAAATGTAAAAAAATGTAGTACATTTGCAGATCAACATGAATAGGCTGTAAAGTTAATTTGATTTTGTTTAATTGTATAAACCTTTTATTCATAAAACAATAACTTTCAGTTTTTTTATTAATAATTTTTATTATAATTTTTTCGATGGATACTTTTGAACATGGAGGGCATTGTCTTGTTTACTCAAGAGAGGGTCTCCTGTCACTGAAGTCAATGGCACGGGCTGGAGATCGTCATGATATACCGACTTCAACGCCCGTATCGTGGGTGTAGAGCCGTCAAGAGGCTAAAGGCTAAGCTAACAGACAATCGGAGACGTCACAGACCATCGATCCCCACCATCACGATGGGGAACGTCAATTTACTGACAAACAAGATCGACTGGCTGTCTGTACTCAACAACTAGCGGATCTACCAAGAGCAGCTTGTTGATCTATACAGAGACGTGGCTCACTCAGCTGACTCCGGACGCCAATGTGGACCTGCCGGGCTTCACCACCGTAAGAGCGGACAGAGACGCAGACTCTTGCGGGAAGCGCCTAGGAGGAGGTCTCATCATGTACGCGAATAAGCGCTGGTGTAGGCAGGGACATGTTACTGTGAAGAAAGTCTTGTGTTGTCAGGATTTAGAACTGTTGGCTGTCAGCCTGCGGCCATACTATCTACCATGTGAGTTCAGTCACGTGATTGGCTGTGTGTTTACATTCCTCCGAGTGCTGCGGCTCCATCTGACTGTGAGACGATCCACACAGTGACAGCCTAACTTCAGAATCAACATCCTGACGCGTTTATCATCATCTCTGGAGATTTTGATCATGCCTACCCGGACTCCTCACTGCCTACTTTCAGTATTGTCCCACCAGGAATAACAGGACAATTAACCTCTTCCTCCACTTCGAAGGTCCGATCATAACCTGGTCCACCTTCAGTCTGGTGCAAAGACAGACTGTGATCATTAGGACAATCGGAAAGTGGAGGAAGCCACCGGGGACTGCTTTGACACCACAGACTGGGATGTGCTGCTGAAGTCTCATGGTGAGGACACAGAGGGTCAGACATACTGTCAAACGCTCCTGCTAAGACTTCACCTTCACTGCTGCCCGCTTCAGAACCTGCCCCACCTTCCTGTGCCCCCCTCAGCTCACCTCACTCCAGGTGTACTCTTGAGGATTCGTCCAGGAAAGGCTGCTGGTCCTGCCAAGTTGTCTGCTCGACTAGTAAAGACCTGCGCTGCTGAACTAGCTGAGCTGCTCCAGCATGTCTTCAACCTCAGGCCACAAGTCCAGCACGCACCAGACCCCCTGTAGTCAGTGCTGCACATCGGTCTTTTGAATGCTCTCTCCATTACAAATAAATACTTTTCTCTGAATGATCTCTTCACAATTGAAAAGCTTTATTGATTTATTGATTTATTGAGTCGGTCTGAGACTTTGCATAGAGAGAAAGAGTTTATTCATCTGAACAAATTCTGTCCAGTAGGGTGCGCTTGGTGGAGCCTTGCCTCTCTGGTTGTGGGGGTGGTCTTGCTACACTTTATAGAGAAAGTTGTTCTTTCAAAGTGAATCTGACACAGGAATTCACTTCTTTTGAGTTTTAGATGATCTTGGTTGGTTCTACAAGACCTTTCTATTGTGTTTCAATCTACCGTCCACATGGTCTTGTGGTGGTGTTCTTGAAAGACTTTAGTGACTTCTTATCTTATCTTTATTGTCCGACACTGTGGTTTGCAGTACAGGAGCACCTCAGGGGACAGTACTGGCCCCTCTCCTCTTCACCATACAGACTTTTGCTACAACTCCGAGCCGAGTCTCCTCCAGAAGTATGCTGAGGACACTGCCATTGTTGGATGCATCAGGGACAACAGCAAAGACGAGTACAGGATTCTGATACGTGACTTTGGGGACTGGAGTGAGAGGAACCACTTGCAGCTGAACACCTCAAAGCAACCAATGAGCTGGTCTTGGACTTTGGGAGTCCAGGACAAAGCCAGAGAGACCAATGAGACTCTGATCATTTAACATCTGCAGGAAACTCCTCTGTCAGTGGTGGCCAGTGTCCTGTTCTATGCTGTGGTGTGTTGGGGTGGGAATGTGTCCAAGAGGAGTGTCAACAGGTTGATCAGGTTGATCAGAAAGGCTGGCTCTGTGGTTGGCATGAAGCTGGACTCACTGGTGACAGTTGCTGAGAGGAGATCACTGGACAAACTACTGTCCATCATGGATGATGACAGTCATCCTTTGAACACTGTCATCAGTGAGCAGAGAAGCAGATGGAGCACAAATGCTCCTCCCATGATGCAACACTAATAGACTCAAGGACTTATTCAGTCCTCGTGCTATTAGATTGTTTAATTCAGAGTTTGGGGGCAGGAGTGGAGTGAAAAGATGAGACTATTCCATGTTAATCTTTGTATCTTCTGTCTTTGTTATTTTTCTTTGATCTATGTTCTTAATCTTTAGACTTAGATTGTATCATCTTGCACTTTCTTTTTATAGAAACTTTGTTCTTGTTCTTGTTTTTAATGAATCTATCGTCTGTCTTGCTGTGTGCTGGCTGGAAAAACAATTTCCCAAAGGGAATCAACAAAGTTTTATCCATCTATCCATCTTCCATTATTCAAATGGGATCTGTTCTTATTCTTGGGGACTTTAATCTTCACGTTGATGACGTCACATCTTGCTCTGCTTAAGAACTTTTAACTTTAACTGAAGCCTTTTATTTTGAGCAACATGTTTCTGAACCCACTCATCAAAAAGGCCACATTTTAGTCCTAGTTTTTACTCTTGGCCTGGACATTTCTAATGTATCTGTACATGATGTCCATCAGAGTGATCATTCCCTCATCTTGTTAAACCTGGATTTCATAGCTGAACCTAAGCCCTTGAAAGTTAGGTCTCAAAGGCGTGTCAACTCAGCCGATACTGCAGACAGTTTTGATGACTTCCTTAACGTGGACAATTTGATTCACTTCATCAGCAAAAGTAACAATGAATAGCACAACCTTTTGTTTTATTTACCGGTCGCTAACATCGCTCAGTAGGCCACATACATAAAGTTAGAGGGCCACATATAAACCAAACATTATATATATATATATATATATATATATGCACACACACATACATATATATATAATTAACATTACCCCAAGACTTCTGGGCTCATTCTGGACGAAGCGGTAAAGAGGTTTGCTGGACATGAGGACCTTGTGGTCGAGCCCCGGGGTCGGAATCTGCTCGTCTCTCTCCGTGGAGTCTTTCTCTTCCATCGTGGAGGAACAAACGCTGAGTTGTCCTGCAGGAGAACAACAACACACCAGATGTTCAGCAGCTCCAACCTTCCAGAACAGATCAGCTCAGACGCAGCAGAAAGAACGTAGTAGATCCATGAAGACATTTAAAGTATCTCACCTCGCGTGAAGAAGCTTGTAAGTCAACAGGGAATGTTGTGGGTGGGGAAAAAAGGAAGTGGGGGAACTTGAGACACCAAATGTTACCCCCCTCATGATGGGGAGGGGCTCCTGAGGAAAAAAGCTGCTTTTCATTACAACCAAACTGGACCGACCCAGATCTGATGACATCAGGGTTCAAACATTCTACTTTTGTTCTGCTATTGGATGATGAAGAAAATATATCATATCATTGAACTGGATCTTTTGTGGAAGACTCTTCTCCATCACTTCAGGCACATCAAGCAAAATGTACAAAACTTAAACATGGATTATTCAACAGCAACATTTTTAAAGCCCACTAGGTAGCAGTATTTCTATATTAATATGCCTTTGAAAGTCTTTTTTTTTAACTGAGTGATTTAAAAAATGAAGATGTTCTATGAAACACCATCACTTCTGTGGGTGAATTACCCCAAATATTTCTGGTTTCAATTCTTCCAAATCACCATCTCATCAGCAAACATCATTGTCCATGGAGTCTTTCAAACCTCATCCGTCAATATGAGCTGATGTAATTTAAATTTTTCAGTCCTACAGAACATCTCACCACTGCCTAACACATGCTCTGCACTACCCTCACATACCTCTCAGATGATCCCGACATATTTAATTTCCTTCCGTTTAAATTTGACACAAGAAAAAAACGCATTACTCTTGATGAAGTCGTAACTCCTTTAATTTGTTTTGAAACTAAAATATGTCCAAACATCAGCTTTAAAAGCTGCTGGAGTCCTCTGTATCCTCTCGTCCTCAGTCATCTCCAAGATTTAATTGTTCCTTTTGCCGTGGACGCAATGTCTGCTGCTGGAAGTTTAATTGCAACACAAATATACACAAGCACTGTGAATAATTGCATGTTAATTGTTAATACAAGATACAGTGCTGTCCAAAAAAGAAATAGGAAAAATATGTAAGTAAGTAAGTAATTTGTATTTATATAGCTCTTTTCCAGACCAGGGTCACAAAGCGCTTAAACGATCAAAACAATATTCAATAAAGTATATACTTTAAAGGTCAAGATAATACTTAGAATATCACAGGAGTTCCAGAAAAATCAAGGAAAAGCCTGAACAAAAAAAACGTCTTAAGATGTTTCTTGAAGGAGACAGTAGACTCCATCAAGCGCAAAGAGAGAGGAAGATCGTTCCAAAGCTTAGGAGCAACAGCCTGGAAGGATTTCTCTCCTCTGGTCCTGAACCGTGTCCGTGGAACCATCAGTAGATTCTGGTCCACAGACCTCAGAGCCTGAGCTGGGGTGTAAGGCTTGATCAGATCAGTGATGTAAGTAGAAGCTTGATCATGAATAGATCTGAAAGTAAGAACCAGAATTTTAAAGTTGATCCTGAAAGAAACTGGAAGCCAGTGAAGAGTTTTAAGGATCAGAGAAATGTGAGTTCTTCTAGTGGAGCAGGTCACAATTCTCACTTCAGAGTTCTGAATCAACTGCAGGCGAGCCAGCTCCTTCTTGTTAAAACATGAAAACAAACTGTTGCAGTAGTCCAGACGAGAAGACACAAACGCATGGATTACAAGCTCCAGATCATTTTGTGACAACATTTTCCTAAGTTTAGAGATTTTTCTCAGTTGAAGGAAACAGTTTCTGGTCAGTTTTCTACAGTGTTTAACAAGAGACATGTCTTTATCAAATACAACACCCAGGTTTCTCAGGCTCAGTTTGACAGACTGACCTAAGTCACCCAAGTACTGACTCAACCCTGGAACCTTATCATCAGGAGCAATCACCAGAGTTTCAGTTTTGTCCACATTTAGCTGCAGAGTGTTTTCACTCAGCCATTGTTTGATTTCTAGCAAACAATTGACTTAGCTGTTCAGCCTCTGGGGCTGCAGTAGAGCTGGATGTCATCAGCAAAAATGTGATAAGAAACATCAGGAAATCTCTGAATGATTGTACCCAGGGGAATCAAGTACAGCAAAAACAATAAAGGACCCAGAACAGAACCTTGAGGGGCTCCACACAATAGATCTGCTGATACAGACCTCATTTGATTGGCAGATACACTAAAACTGCGCCCAGAAAGGTATGATGAAAACCATTGTAACACAGACACAGACAGTCCCACTTCATCCCTCAGTCTTCTCAGCAGGATCTGGTGATGAACTGTGTCAAAGGCTGAGGACAGATCCAAGGGAACCAGAGCAGTGAATTAACCCGAGTCAGCCGACATCATGATGTCACTGGATATTTTCAGTAAGGCTGTCTCCGTAGAGAGATGTTTACGGAAGCCAGACTGAAACTTCTCATGAATGTCGCTCTGATCCAGAAACAAAGACAGCTGCTCAGACACCACCTTCTCCAAGATCTTGGACAAGAAAGGGTGCTTAGAAAGCCTTAAATTACTGAGGTCAGTCAGGTCTAAGACTGGCTTTTTGAGCAAAGGCTCCACAATGGCATGTTTAAATGCATTGGGAAATTTTAAATGTTTTAATTAATTAATTTTTAAATTAATTTAATTTTTTTTGATTTTAAACAATTTCCCGAAGGAGACCTACTGAGGGATCAATAAAGTTTTACCTTACCTTAAATACCCCTGTGGACGGTAGAACTTTATTGATCCCTCTTGAAAGGGAGAGGTTCACTATATTGGTAACCCAGGGCCAAATTACATCAAATACTTTGATAAAAAGCCTACAAGGAAAGACGTCATCTGAACAAGAGGAGGGTTTCATCTTGTTCACTAGTGCCGAAATATCACCCAGAGATACAGCACTGAAGGAAGACCAAGAGGAGGAGAAGGGCTCAGAGACATTAGAGGTTCCAAACAAAGAGGGAGAGATTTTCTCTTTGATCAATTTAATTTTGTCAATGAAAAATCTCAACAATGCATTACTGTCAGCTTCACAGAAGACAGGCGTGATTTGAGGAGGAGCAGGAGACACCAGAGAATTAATCGTGTCAAACAACACTTTGGGGTTTTTCTTATTGGCTGCTACCAGTTTTCTGATGTAATCAGATCTAGCCGTTTCCACCATCTCATTGTATGAAGACATCAGATCCCTGAGGTGAAGTCTGTGCACCTCAAGTTAAAAGATTGGACTTCCAGAGACGCTCAGTCTTTCGACAAAGTCTCTTCCGAGATCTTCATTTGTCAAAGGGCACCGTTTTCTCTGAATTTTCAAGTTTGATTTAACAGGTGCCACTTGATCCAGTATTTCAACACAATGAGTAGTGAAACAGTGAATCAAACTGCCCACGTCCTGGCAGTCAACAAAGGAAAGAGAGTCAAACATAGCAGAAAAACTGTCTGCAGTATCAGCTGAGATGACACACCTCTGTGACCTAACTTTCAAAGGCTTAAGTTCAGGGATGAAGTCCAGGTTAAACAAGACAAGAGAATGATCACTCAGATGGAAATCATGTACAGACACATTAGAAATGTCCAGGCCAAGAGTAAAAACCAAGTCTAAAATGTGGCCTTTTTGATGAGTGGGTTCAGAAACATGTTGCTCAAAATTAAAGGCTTCTGTTAAAGTTAAACGTTTTTTAGCAGAGCAAGATGTGACGTCATCAACGTGAAGATTAAAGTCTCCAAAAGAGAGTAAATCTTAATGAGAGTAAATTAAAAAATCTTACCACCTTTAGTTGTGGTCTGGACAGACGGCAGCGCTGTTGTGTTGTGTTGTCACACTCTTCAGTGAGAGGAACGTTGATCAAACATTGATGACGTCCGATGACGTCAGAGTTCTTGCGAGCGATCGCGACTGCGCATCTCATCCTGACCTCTACTTCAGACCTACTCGATCGCTTGAGGAAATCGCCCGAGACGTTGGTAACTGTCGCGAGTGAAGTCCTCCATCGACTCTCTAATGTTGAAAAGAGCATCACGATCAAAGATCCGTGATGCTTGAGACATATCTTTAGTGATATGAACATAATATCTGGACAAGTAGTCGTTAAAACGACTGTTTTTGGCAATTATTGCAGGAGCTTATGTTCGTAGCAGCCGATCAAAGGCTCACCAGAAGCGGAAGGAAGGATAAATGTATAATTTATCGAACACCCCTAGTCTTAAATATTACAAAAAATATTTTTTTAAATAAAGGAAATAGTAAAGTTGTTTTTTCATCATTTATTAGTTTAAGTGAGTATAAAAATACAATAATTTGTAAATGGCTGTACAGAAATACAACATTTGAGGTTAAAAATGTAAATTCATAATTTAAATTGTTCACTACTGATGTTTTAGTTATTTTTTCTTTTTTTAAACAATGATTTGTTGGTGCAGTTCAGTTTAAAAAAACAATTTGTTCTGACACAATGCACGTATTTTGTTCTCAAGTGATTTTCAACAATGCAGTACAATGCAGTAAGGTTACGACAGCAGGTGGTGCTCCAGCAGGTAAGTTGCTCTCCGCCTCATCTCTCCATCGCTGTTGTACTGAAGAGCTTCCAGGATCGACTGTCCGCTGAGCTTAAGAAACTCTAGCGCCACCTGGTGGACAAAAGTGACGAGGCACTAGAATGAGAAATAACACATCGGTCATTTTAAAAGTTACCTGAGGAGCAGAGAGCAGCAGGAAGAGCACGTCCAGACTGAGAGCGACCACTTCCCGGTCGCTCATCTTCAGAGTCGTGGTCAGCGCAGCTAATATTCCAAACTGCGTCAACGAGACGCTGAAGTCTTTCCCTCTGAAGGCGATGTTGGCGAACACCCTGAGGATCTGAGCAGCAAAATGAATCATCCGATCGGATGTTGTTCAAACCATAGTGACGGACCATCGTGTTGACGCCCCGAGAGAAGCTGAGCAGTCGGATCAATCCGGGGACCAGGTCGTGAGTCAACAGAGCGGAGCAGTGATCGGAGGAGGACGCTGGAGTCACACAACATGTACGACGTGTTATTTCAATTATATAAACTAAAGTATTTCAAGTCAGATCCTTCACTGATCAAACCTGTGAGGTTGTTCAGGACCCAGACGCACTCCCTTGCCAAAGCTGGCCGGGTCTGGATGTTGGACTGAAGCGTCGAACACAGAGCGACCACCAGACGAGGGTCCATCGACTGACCGTCGAGTTCCTCTGACGCACTCGAGGACAGCAGGTTTCCCAGCACTCGAAGCAAGGGACAGATGAGCTAGCAGGAGGAGAGGTTTGTGAAAATATCCGTAAGGTTTTGAGCGAATAAAATGCGTATTTTTTGGTGGAAACGTTTCCTCACCAACTCAAGACCTTCCTCTTTGTTTCCGTTGGCAACAGCGTCCCCAAGCGTCACCAGTAGGGAACTACAACGCGCCAGAGTTCCATGAGCCAGAAGCGCTCGGTTATCTTCAGAGCTGCGTTTAAAGTATGGAAAACATACTTTAAGATATTTAAAAACAAAACACATCTCAACTGTTATAAATATATATAATGAATGTTTGAATTTATCATTTCAAATGGTCAAACTTTCAGAACATGAACATGTTGTTTTATTGAAATGTTTTTTTGTACATTGAATTATTTTCTTTAATAATTTATTTCAATAATAAGTATTGTAAAATGTGTTTTCGTTGGGTTTTTCTGTCATTATTTTAACACATTTTCTCAATTCAATTTTGTTTTAGTTTTGTAGTCTTTTAAATTCTATATAAATTATAGGTATACTAGTGGCAACATTTTAAAACTCCAATTAAAAGTTTTTTTGTTTTTTTTATTTAATTTAAGGGTTATTCGAATAACAAAATCCACCCACTGTAAATGTGAAAATGTATATCTTTAATGCTGAAAATCGGAAATATATTTTATTTAATTAAATGAAAAAATTCCACTTGTCAATCAACAAATTATTGTGTGATTGACACCTGGCATAAAAATAATTTTACATTTTTTTTCAAACACCAGGAGGATAATTATATCTGAAATGTTTTGAAGTGGTTACAGACTAATAAGAACATTATTATGGTCAATTTAAAATGTTACCTATCTTTAACTGCAGAACTTTAACGCTTTAAATACTGTAATGATTTAATATTAAGCATCACCTGCATGTGATGTAGTGCAGACACCAGGCACACTCGATGGCTGGGCCCAAATTGAAGTCAGCGTCAGGATCCAGGACTGATAATAAGAGTGAAGGGAGACGAGAGGCCAGAATCATCCTTGAGGCAGAGAATAAGACAACGGTGACGATCAAAGAAAGAACCCGAGGATTAACATTTAAGAGCCATTATAGTTCTCACTGCGTCACTTTCCCTGCTGCGTCTTTGGTCTGTAGGAGCTGCGAGAGAGTGAATGCAACAGCTTCCACCAGCGCACTGCTGTGTCTTTGGTTCTGGACGAAGATACAAACGCAACAAAATGATTCAATGGCAGATTTAAATGTAGTCTTAGACTACATATGTGGAAGTACATCAGTGATATCAGAATTTTGAAGGGTTTAAGGGACATTTTAAATTGTTGAAACTTGTATTTTCTTTTATTAAAATGTTTTCTTTTTTAAGCATTGAATTGTTTTGTTTTTTCACAATCAAATTTAATAATGTACATACTAAAAGTTGAATTTGTTTTAACTAATTGATTTGAATAATGTTTATAATTAAATTTTTCAATTAATTCTTTTGAATACATAAAAATAAATAAAACTCTAATATTTTTTTAATTAATCGTTTGAGTTTAAAATTCCAAAAAATGAAGAAAAAAAACAAAAAAAAAAACACTTCATTTTTAATTTTTACTTTAATTAATATTTTAATGAATAGTCTTTAAAATTCAATATAAAATATTGGTACAATAGTGCCACTATGATTGGCTGAGAAGTTGATCTAGTAGCTCGGTAATCTTCTGGTTTTGTCTGGTGACACCAATATATGAACATTTTTATATTGAATTTAAAGGATACGAACGAAACAATATTGAATTTGGAAACTTCATTTTTGAATCATTGGAATAAGAATCTCAAACTATAAGCATTTTTTCTTTTAACTCATTTTGAAAATAAACTATTTTTTAAATTAAACTACGAAATAAACCAATTCAACCTTTAATAATAGAATTTATTGACCAATCAATGCTCAAAGAAAACATTATCTTAATAAAACAATATTTATAATTTATAATATATATATATACATATATAAAGTACATATATACTTATATATTCTTACCTCTAGACAGGTGGAAAGTGCAGGAACTATCCCTTGAGCCAAAAGTTTATGTCTGACAGCGTCACTGTCGGGACACATGTTTCCGAGTGTGTAGAGACAAAGCTCCTGTGTAAACAGTTGACTTTAGTGTGGATCAAACACAAGAGTCACGACACAAAAAAACCCCTCACAGTAAACTTGGCGCTCTGTCCGGACAGGTATGTGAGGAGATAGGGAGTGGCGGGGAGACAAGCAGGAGCCACGTTAGGATGGGGAGAGTGCGACAGCTCGTGGAGACATCGGACCGACTGAAGGCGACACCGAGCGTCGTTGCCGGTGAGGAATCCGACCAGCAGCTGCACACTGTTCTCCTGCCTGATGGGGAAACGAGACGCCATGAACGCATAGATCGACGACGAAAAAGAAACTCTCGTGAGTTACTTGACGAAGCAGAGTTGTGACGATGGATCCCTCAGAGCTTGACTCAGACCTCTCAGGTGGATTTCTCTCTCTGGTCCACCGTGTTGGACTTGATGCAGTAAACTGACAACATCCTGCAGAAGAAAGAGACGCTGAATATGGAGAGGAAATAACTTTAAGTTTAAATAAATCCTACCAATGGTGCTGAGTTGATGTCCATGTTGTCGTCGTGTTGCTCTTCATCTTCAGTTAAAACTAGTCTCTTGCTGACCAGTTGTTTCTCTCTTCGAGCCTGTCTTAGAGCTTTAGATTTAAAATGAAGAAACAAGTCAGTTTTTGACTCTTATTCAAACCTTTACATCAATTATGTTTTCTACATATAAACATTCCTCTGTTATAATGCAATACGAATTGTCTAGTTTAACCCAAATGTCATTAAAAAAAATTATTATTAATCTGGTCTATTTTCAAAATTATGTTAAAAAAAATCTAGTTTCAAACCTTTTTCTTGCTCGCGTCGCTTCAACTTCATCTCCTCCAAACTTCCGCCTTGACGCCCAGACTTGTGTCGAACTTTATTCAACCTCCACATGATGTTCAACTAAAAAACAAAAGTCTAAAATAAATCCTAGAAACTGTTATTGCGCTTGAGTTCAACTGTGAATTCACGCCACCATGTTGTAAACAGTGGCGTCTTCTTTTGCTGGTTCAACTTGGCGCCTACAGCGCCACCAAGAGGGCGCCTGGCAATACTACGCATTCATGCGTGATGTGAAACGTGTGAATAAAAACAAACTTAAAGAACTAAAAAGCATAAAAACATGCAGAAAAATGTACAACTGTCATTTATGCAGGGTTTCTATAGCCGAACGCAAGTTAAATTAAAGACGTTTAATGGCAATTGATGTTGAATCAAAGACAAACTTGACGATCAACGAAATTGACTAAGAAAAAAACAAAGATTATTGATGCATGATTTTTAGACAATGAGCTCGTTGAATTGACATATTCTCATGTTGCCAAATGGACAAAATCTCTTTTAGAGGTTTCTTAAATCAACGAGGAAATTAATTTTTTTTTAGATTTTCAGATTTGTAACCAACACAAAAAAACAATCTTACCGATTATGTGTTCACCATTTTTAAGACTTTTGAAGAAGTGATTTTGAAACAATTCCAAAAGCCTTGTTCTTAGATTCAAGTATTTAATGCCTTATAAGACATTATAAGGATCCACAGGAACACTGCAATAGCAAACATACGTTTTTGATTGAATCAATAATGACAAAAAAAATCCATTACAACAAGTAGTTTCCCTTTTATACAAACATTTGGCAACATCATAATCAACGTAACAATGTCATACTGTAACTGGATTTCATTCAGTTGTTAAAAATATTCTTAAGAAAAGATACATTTCTGTCATAAAAGCCTCCATCTTTTATTCCAAAAACAATATTTAGAAAAAAAAGGCATCAAAAAACACCAAGGATCCAAACATACACAGTTAAAATTGTTTTTTTTAACAAAACATACCAGTTTAAAAAAATGTCCTATTGTTTACCAACGTATATCTTAAGTGTATTTTAAAAGTAGAAAAATACATAAAGATTTCCAAATACACTTTTTTCTGTGTAATGCAGGCACCAGTTTGTTAGAGTGTTGCTTCAGTCACTGAGGCTCCTCTGAAGCTTTTACTTTGCTCTTCTCTGTGGAAATACAACAAAAAAAGGGATAAATTAATGAAAAGAACAAGTATTTTCGGTTTAAGTCTGAGGCAAAGAAGAGAGTGCTGCCGGGGTGGAAGATCTATGAGAGAGGTTTGTCTACTCACTTTTCTTCTTCTCTGTTGGAGGACTTGGTGTCTCACAAACGGGCGGAGGTTCTGGTTCCTCTTCCTCTTTTGACATCTTCTTTTTTTTCTTCTTCCCCGGCGTTTGTTCTGACACTTCCACACTCACTTCATCTTTCTTCTCCATCGCCGATTCTTCCAAAATTGACTCAGAATGACTTGAAAATAAATGCTTTTTCTTCACTTTTTTAGTTTCCACCAGTTTCTCATCACTGTCCTTTTCTTCTACGTTATCTCCCGTAACAATCTCATCTTGGGGAACTTGAGGTTCATTCTCTTTTAAATTCTCTTCCACAACTGGATCAGAAAGATTTTCCTTCTCGGTTTTGTCTTTCTTTTTCTTCTTAGATTTCCTCTTACTCTCTGCAGACTCCAGTGCTTCACTTTCGTTATCGTTCAACTGTCCTAGTGCGAGACCATCAATTTCCTCCATCGTTACTGTGTCATCCTTTGTTTCTTCTACATCTTTTGTCTTTCTTTTTGATGCTTTCCTCTCCTTTTTCTTAACAATTTCCTCTTGGGGAACTTCAGACTCTTTTTCTTCCACAACAGGATCAGAAAGATTTTCCTTCTCGATTTTGTCTTTCTTTTTTTTCTTAGATTTCCCTTTACTCTCTGCAGACTCCAGTGCTTCACTTTCGTTATCGTTCAACTGTCCTTGTGCGAGACCGTCAATTTCCTCCATCGTTACTGTGTCATCCTTCTTTTCTTCTACGTTATCTTCCGTAACAATCTCTTCTTGGGGAACTTCAGGGTCATTTTCTTTTAAATTCTCTTCCACAACTGGATCACAAAGATTTTCCTTCTCGATTTTGTCTTTCTTTTTTTTCTTAGATTTCCTTTTACTCTCTGCAGACTCCAGTGCTTCACTTTCTTTATTTTCTGCGGGACTATTCACTTCCTTCATCGTTACAACGTCATCCTTTTTTTCCTCTACATCCTTTGACACACTCTCTAAAGCTTCAATCTCCTTTTTCTTTTTCCTCTTCTTCGACGACGTCACCTCAGTTACGGGCTCAGTGTTTACGTTTGTCTTTTTCTTTTTGACCGATGCTCGTCTCGTAGGCCCGGGTTTGATTGACAGCTCTGACTCGTCTTTATTTTCAGGAGGGAGTGAAGTCAACGCATCGATGACATCCATCCTGGCCATGTCGGAATCTGAGGGTCAAAGAACAAGAAGAAATGAAATGTGTTTCTAATAATGAGAACATTAAACCATTGATTACTTCTGTCTGATTCATTAAAAAATCTTAATTTCTGTCTGATAATAAAAATTACTGTTTTTTACATACCAGTCATTTTCTGTAACAAGTTTTTCCACTTTTCCTCGTCCAGACTGCTGTCCGAGTCTGAATCACCTTCACCTGCTGCTGCAGATTCTTTTTGGCTTTTGGCTTGTTTGGCCTTTGAGACTTTCTCTGTGGACTTGCTTTCATTTC
The DNA here is from genome assembly GCF_982586985.1 of Callionymus lyra. Classification (NCBI taxonomy): domain Eukaryota; kingdom Metazoa; phylum Chordata; class Actinopteri; order Syngnathiformes; family Callionymidae; genus Callionymus; species Callionymus lyra. The sequence continues at coordinate 16,016,583 of NC_141826.1, forward strand.
TCTTCCTCTTCACTGCAGCAGGCTAAAATTAAAAAACAAAAACAGAGGTAATAAATATGTCACCAGGTTTGCTTCACTGTCAGTCTGACACTCACTTTCTTTTTCGTCGACTGAGCTTTTTTAGCAGGCGTTTTCTCTTTCTTCGGTTTGGTCGAGTTCACTGAGCATCAAAGAAGAGTTTTTGCATTTTACATTTCAACAAAAGTAACACGCCAGATGCTGTTCCCTTTCTTACCGACAGGTGGTGCTGTTGCTACCGCAGCTGGACTATTAACTCGAGCATCATCTTGGGGAAACTTTACCTGAGATCAGATTAACAGAGAAGTTGACGTCATTAGAGATGTTTTGTAAGACTAAAACATTCACTGCCACAAGTTTATATGAGTCACATCGGTTTACTTTCTTTTTAATCCTGAAGAATTGATTCAAACTGGCATTAAATATTTAAGATAATTATATTTTAATGTGGCCGCAAAATAATAATCTGTTCCTCTCTACAATATATCACAACTTTTATTATCGAGTATCTTCGTCCAGGTGTCGATATGAATGTCAAATCCGGACTGCAATGAAGGCAATAAAAGGTTTAAAAAAATCCTTCCTGCATTCATTTAACTCTTAAAAAACATGTAATTTTCTCACAAAGGCTGGTTTCACAGGTTTTTTTCAATAAATGTCGACCATTTCAACGTCAGGTGAGTTGAATGTTCTCGTTACCTGAGGAAGAAGAGACTGACTCAAGTCATCCTCTGGATCATGCAGGGACGGTAGAGTAGCAGAGGCTGCGACACAGAGGACATTCAGGTCAGTGACATCACGATGACATCACAATGACATCACAATGAAATCATTAACACACAGCAGCTCAGGAGGCTTCAACCGTTGATGCTGTCCTGGATGAAAACTATCAGGGATCTTACAAATTAAAACATCAATCGACATCAGTAAAGTATAATTTTACGTAAATGTTTATCTGGTGACACAATATGCATCCGCTACAGGTACCATTTAATATATTGCGAAATACAGTAACAAGGTTTATTTGTAGTATTGTCAAGTACTTGACTCTGGTGTTGCAGACCACATGACTCGTGACGAAGTTGTAACTGTTAAATTAATTGTTTTGAAACCAAAACATGTTCATACATCAGCTTTAAAAGCTGCCGCAGTCGACTGAATCCTCTCGTCCTCAGTCATCGCCTGGATCTTCTATCTAGCAGATTATTAACAACACAAAAATGAACATGTTGTGAATATGTGTCAATTGTAAATAAAATATATACTCATTGTATTGTATACACACTTCATTGAACTATAAACCATAATAAAAGATGGTTACACACAAAATATGATTCACAAGGCAAAAACTAACAAATAATAAATACAGTGCTGTCGAATATCGATACTGTATCAGGGAAATAATATCACGATATATTGCCAAGTCAATATTTTAAAAAGTCAAAAAATAATCAACATATTTTAAACAAAACGATAACATGTTATTCCTCAGACCAACCTTTGGATGATGATCCTCCATCTTTAGACTTGGACCGTTTTGTCGTGCGGGACTTCTTTTTGGAGTCCCTGTCATTGTTATTAAAGTTATAAGTATTGCAGATGATAAAAAAAAACTATAATACAACTTATTTCTTTTGTCAACAAAAACACACTTACTTCAGCCAGGAGTGATAAATATCTATCAATTGAGGTTTGTTCGTGTTGTTCACACCCGTCTGCAGAATAAAAGTTTAAAACTCGAATTAAAACATGAATTGTAATTTATCGAAGGATACTTTTCATGTGTGTGTGCGTGTGTGTGTGTGCTGACCTGCGGGGTGTGTTTCTGCAGCTCACTCGCAGCAGACTCGTAACCATTCTCCATCAGGTGACTGTAGATCAACTGGATCAAACCCGCTTGTGTGGCGTTCATGGACATGTTGTTTTCACAACATGTATGTACGGTAAAATGTTTTGAATTAATTAAACTCTCGGCGATATTCCCATCGTGCAACCGGACTACTCAAGAAAGCATGTTTTCGATTTGCACTTTCAACACCGGAAGTGATTCCCCGCTTCCTGCATTGATGCATCTTGGGAAATGTAGTGCCGCGAAAGAAACATCACTGCCAATAATAAGACGAACGGTATGGTTGTAGCCATGTTTCATTGTTGGAAAAGTTTTGATCTTTTTCTTAATAACATAGAAGGACATTAAATACGTATTTACTTAATAAATACATAAAATAGTTTGAGCCAATGCAAGGTAAGCACTCGGCTGATAAATATAATCAATATACTCTATTATTTATCTAAGTAAGTAAGTAAGTAATTTTTATTTATATAGCGCTTTTCCAGACCAGGGTCACAAAGCGCTTAAACAATCAAAACAATATTCAATAAAGTATATACTTTAAAGGTCAAGATAAAACTGATAACACAACGGGAGTTACAGATAATCAAGGAAAAGTCTGAACAAATAAAAATGTCTTAAGATGTGTGTGTGTGTGAGTCCCTGTCTTTTTCTCTCGTTTCATTTTACTGTGTTTTATAAGTGGTGTGTATTGGCAAGAACCTGGCAATAGGGTTAGTGTCACGATACAGGGACATCAATAATATATATTGTGATACTGCAGGAACAAGGACATATTTGTAATATTGAAGTTGTAACTGCTTTCAATCGTTTTGAAAAAAAAAGTATGTCCAAACACCGGCTTTAAAAGCTTCTGGCGTTGACTGTTTCCTCTCGTCCTCAGTCATCGATGGGATCTTAATTGTCCCTTTAGCTGCGGAGAAAGTAATGACTGCTCCCATCTAGTGGCCGGAAGTCTTATTGCAACACAAAAATGAAAAAAAATAGTTTTATATTTGTTATTGTAAATAAAAAAAATCAAATGTTTTATGTACACACACTTTATTGAACTGTGAACGGTTGTAGAACTATGATACAAGATACAAGATGGAGGTTACGTATTTGAATGTTTTTAAGTGCGTCTTTTTGGACGAAGACAACTGAGAGCCAGTAAAATGCACGTCTTTGCGTACAACTCTAAAAAGAACGGATAATCCCAACCATGAGGGTGAGTAGAAAATTATTTAGATTTAAATTTTGGGTGAACTATCACTTTAAGCAAACTTAATGACTGTAAAATCACCAATAACAAGACGTTTTTTAAAGTTTCTTAATCAAATTTTAAAACCGTGATTTAACACTGGAGATTTAAGTAACCACGGCTGCTGATATTTTACCGCTAAATCAAGTCAGTTTTGATTTCCTTAGAACTTCCTGAAGTACAGTGTTGACCTTTTATAACCTCTACCTTAATCTAGTGACATTTATGTGCCATAAAACACTATTTAAAATAAATTCTAGTAACTCTCAGTTCTGGGACTCTAGCCCGATTCCTAGAAATGACCCGACAATAGTTCCAAACATTCAACTCTTTGCCTCAAATAACCAAAAGTTGCATCAATAAGGTAAACAAGATTCATACGCGCGTCGGGGCGGTCGAGATGAAGGCGTAGATTATTTATCCAGATGGCATCAGAGGCAAAGTGGCTTCCAGGTACAAGAGAGGATTGGGTTAAGGAGGTCAGTGGAGGCCAAACTCTGAAAGAGTTCCTTTCATTGGGGCCAAACGGGGGCAAAGCCGAGCGTATTCCTGACACACTCCCTCGATTCCCACCATCGTGCACGGAAGCGCCGCCGCAAACGTGCACGTGACGCGGTCGATGCCACCGACATTTGTCACCACGATAACCAACTGTTGCTACTAATACCGAGCCACACGACTGACGTTTGACGGATCCAGCGAAATGTCTTTTTCAGCCGCGATGACAAGCTGCGAGAGAGAAGTGGCCGAGTGTTTGCACAGCTTCTCCTGTCAATGGCTCTCTGTTTCAAACAGTCGCCTACATTCCACCGACATGTCCACAGTGCGGCCTTCACATGCTTCAAGACGTGTGGAGCTCCACGCGGAGGTTTTCACCTCACGCTGCTCCATCACGACTCCCATTAGGTGGTTTTGCTTGTCCCGGGTGTTGGTTCTGATCTTCGTGCTCAGGTGCTGCGGCAGCGGCACGGACAAGACAAACAAGTCCAGAATGACTGGCTGTAGGTGAGTCATGGTTTTGATGGTTCACGCTCATGTAGAAGCTCAAAACCTCTAACACGCGCTGTGTGACCATCGACTTAACTTCACACAGGGGCCAGTAATTTTAAAACAGTCCAAGACACAGGCCCAAAAAAAATGTATACTTAGCAAACTATAAAGTACTGATGTGTCTTAATGTTGAGGATGGTCGAAATTGAAAATATAGGGGATTTTTGTGCAAGACTTAGCTAGCACCCTTTGGTACTAAAACGGACAAACCAGGAGTCCGTTCCGGTCGCTCCAACACGTTGTCATTTCCGGGTCTTAATACTTCGATTTGTGGAAATAAATGGTCAATGCAGAGTGTCATGGGTCGTTTATTCGCCGCTTCAAGTCAAACAAAATACAAGCTTTACGATCGATCGGTTGCGCTTTCTGCCGGCAACTTTAGAATTCAATAGCCCCGGGAGAAACGGTCTCGAACTGTATAAACATCGCTATATTTAAGGCAAATTTCCGGGCCGAGCGATCCTCCCCCTATCGCCCTATTGGTTCCTTCAAGCTTCCTGTGCCACGATCCCCTGTGGAGATTCCTTCCTAATTTGTTTCCTTTTCTGATCATTCAAATGTTCTTGGGTGGGTCTCCTAGTCCCCCCCTCACGGATGTGTCCCGCTTCGTTCTTTTGATCCACGACCCAAGGTGTGAAAAGGCAGACAAACAGACGTTTAAATAACCGGTGTCATGTCTCTAATTCTGTTCCAAGCTTGTCTTGAGACAGTGTGTCAGTCTGAGTGAAATGTTGATTGTGAATGTGTATCCAAACGTTTAAGCTCTTAGATGAAGCTAGTAATTTATACTTTATATTTTGATTATCTTTTAGCATTAATTTAAGTATTGCGTATACGTATGGTGTATAATATTTTTTTATCTAACAGTACGTATGGACTATTTAAGCAAAAATCATTTCAGAGTTTCACACTTATTGTCCACTTGATGGCTTCAGTGGTTGATGAGGCTTCATTACTTCTTGTTCTAGTCGGTAATTAACAGGAAGTATGAGTAATATTTTGAAACGGTGTTTCCTCACCACATTGTAGTTCACCTTACGCAGGTGTTGTTTGTATCGGAAATCCTTTACTTTGTTTACTCTGTTAAAAACAGTTGATTTATTTCAACAGCAGATAAACTTTTACACAACCACAGAACTGAGTGGGAAGCTCTCATTACTCCACCCACCTTTTATATGGTGCCAACAAAACAGCAACTCCCATGATGCCTTTCTGGCTGCGGTTCATCTCTAGTCGTGTAGAAAGATATGAAGAACGTCTCCTTCGTGGAATGATTTATGTCTCAACTGTACGTTACTATAAATCCTATTTATTCCTATTAAAACCGCGGCTCAGGGACGTAGATAAAGTTAGAAATCTCCTACAAGATAATAAAAACATTCTATGGTATTCTATAGTATATCAGAGCCATCAGATTATTCAGTGGATTTTGTTTTTGTTTTCTAAGCATTCAATTATTATTTTTAATAATTAAATTCAATTGTTTGTAAATTGAAAGGTTGAATTTGTTCTTTTCTTATAATAATTTCATTTAAAAATAAAATTAATCTTTCTACACATTATTCAGGAGTAAATGTCTAAATTCAATTAATTTTATTTTCTAGCCTTTTAAATTGAATATAAAAATGTTGGTAAAATAGGGCAGAAAAAAAGAGTATCAGCTATATAACTATCAGCCAATTGATGACATTAATCAAGTAAATTGACACTCTTTTGTCATTGTCTGCAATAAAAAGAAAGTTTAAACATTCAATATACTCATGGCAGTGATATCCTTCCATATAATTTCTTTCTCCTCTATGTGACCTCGTCTTAAAATATTTCTTTGAATGAGACGACATTTTTTAGCTAAGAAAATATGCATTTTAACATAACGTTAGAACAAAAAATTAAGTAAAGTAAACGTTATTTGTAAAGCGCCTTTCTAGACCAGGGTCACAAAGCGCTTTAACATAAAAAAAACAATACACAGTTAATATATATACTTTAAAAGACCAAGACACATACGACAAACACAGGAGTCCCAGAAAATCAGGGAAAAGCAAAAATAAGAATGTCTTAAGATGTTTCTTGAAGGACTCAGTAGATCATCAAACACAGAGAGAGAGGAAGATCGTTCCAAAGCTTATGAGCAACAGCCTGGAAGGATTTCTCTCCTCTGGTCCTGAACCGTGTGCGTGGAACCATCAGTAGATTCTGATCCACAGACCTCAGAGCCCGAGCTCGAGTGTAAGGCTGGATCAGATCAGTGATGTAAGGAGGAGTCTGACCATGAATAGATCTGAAAGTAAGAACCAGATTTTTTTAATTCCTGAAAGAAACTGGCAGCCAGTGAAGAGTTATAAGGATCGGGGAAATGTGAGTTCTTCTACTAGAGCGGGACAGAATTCTTGCTGCAGAGTGTAAGAGAGCCTAAATGACCAGAATAACTACATTCTTATTTCAGAAAACAGAGGTCATAACAAACTAAGTTCTTAGAAGTTGTGTTGAAAGTTAGAGAGGACACATTAAGAGAAAAATGCTAAGCAACATAAAACATAATTCCACATCCGCAAAATCAAGTAAATATAGAAGGTACATTTGTAATAATTGTTAGCAGGATGAAAGCGGTGGTATCGACCAGGTTTTCGGTCTGTGCCATGTGACCACAGAGAAAATTTTGAAGGAAGGAAGTGATGGTGAAAGTGTAGTTATCAAAGAAATGAGAAGAAAGACTTTCAAAGGCCGCAGACAAAGAAACTTCTGTGCGGAATGAAGAAGTGAGCGGCTGACTGGTTTTACTAAAGCTGGACTTGGCTCAGAGCGATAAAGAAAACCTCCGTTCAGGCGTACTCGGATTAGAAAATTGGGGGTAAGAGGTGGGGTAACGCGGCGGTTTACTGGAAAACCCGCGTGAGAGATAAAGGAGTCTGTGTTCGAGGAGGAGGGAAGTCGACGGATTCGGTAACAGCGACTCTTCCTTTGGCCAAACATCTGGAGCAGAGGTCAGTTCAACCTGGTCCTGCTTCCCCTTTAGTCCAGAACTGAACCTGAGAGAATCAGAGTATCAATGGTGGAAGTATTAATAGAAGTATCGAGACGTAACAGAAACATCTCAGGCACGTTTAGAGGAAGATAATGAATACACACTAATTCACTTATTTTGATGTCTATGCTTGACTGCAAGTGTTTCTTGTTGACTTTGTTTCTTCCCAAAGAAACTCAGCATTAAAATGACTTGGGTTTTAATCCCCAATTCATCGTAATCACGAGACAAGTTCAAATGACAGTGATATTAATATCATTTTTGATTTACAGTATTTAGACATAACAAAACTTACAAGTACAGAATCATGGAGCCAGTTAGCCCACTAGTTAGCAACAAATGCTACTCAGTAGAAAGTCTCAGTGAGGAAACAAGGCCAGTGTGGAGTCCTGGGAAAGATCCTTGACACAACATGCTGATGAGATCTATGAAGCATGAGATAAAACTGTCAAACATCAAATCAGAATTTTGATATTTTCTGGAACATTCTGTTGGGGCTCGGATAGTGTCCTTTACGAAAGCACCTTTTAAATCTAAAACTTCACATTTGTGGCAGGAAATAACAAAGAGATTGTATCTTTTTTAGTCATTATTCACACTTTCTTTCTTTCTTTAAAAAAAAACAAAAAAACATTTGCATCAGGACGACAAACTGCTTAAAACAGCGACACTTCAAGCACAAATATAGTGTATGTTTGATGGTCTATCTGTATTTACTTTATGGGGTTTTTCCTGAAGTTACTTCCATAAATACTCTCATCACAGACGCGCCTGGTTCGTTGCAAATGAAAACATAAAAGTGCAAAGTCCGGATTCTTGTTCTTGATGAATTGGATCAATAAGAAATTCAAGAAAGAAAGGCATGACATTTATTATCTTCGCTTGTTAATTACTTAACTTTATAGTTTTGGGAAAACTCTTGGGTGGAATTAAAACAGTAATTTCTCTGCTCTGTATAAATGAAAAAGGTACCAAAGTAAACACCGGTTTGTAAAATTCTTTCTTTTTCGGCCAACGAAATGATGTGAGTCACGGAGATGACGGGAGATGACTCCTGGCTACCTGGCAAACATCTCACCACAAACTTCCCTCGGCTGCACAGCGACCTCCGCGCCGACAAGTTCCAAAGTCAACACGGCTACGTGCGATGTTTGATGTTTGTCATGTGCCTGGAATTTAATGCTCGTCCCTTTTGGCACGAAAGGTTTGAGACAAAATCGCTGAAGCGAATAATTAACTACATTCAGTGACCTTCGACCTTGACAGTAATTCAAGTACATCTATCGCCAAACACATTTTGTTTGGATAAAAAGTTTGTTTAATCTGATGGGAAATATCAAACATCCTTTCGATTTTGAATAAAGCAGGTATGAGTCGCTCCGACTGTTGACCATGTTTAACCTCCTACACAGAACCACACACAGAAGCATTAGAATTGTATCACTAGGTCACCAAAACAGGGATTTTTTTGGTGTGGTCTTAAAGATGAGGAGGAAACCTGCTATGTTTTCTGAGGTGGACTATCCTCCCGTTCAAGTGATCTGCACCTTCACCCGCCATAGACGTGTCTTGTTCAAGCCCCTTTTTGACCCTGACTTGTTTCCATAGCCCTACTTTAAGAAACCATTCTAACACCTTGACCTGGCCCTCAGAAGAGAAGTTGTACTTTGAGTCTCTCTTAAGCCACTAGAGGCGTGTTTTGGCAAGAATCTGGTGATATGTACAACAATACACTAGCATCTATTTAATCTATTGCGATATATTGCTATAGTATATAAACAACAATACATTGGGTTCCTTTTACACAATCTGGGGAAGGAACGATGCTTAATGATGGAGTCTACTGACTCCTTTAAGAAACATCTTAAGACGTTTCTATTTGTTCAGGCTTTTCCTTGATTTTCTGGAACTCCTGTTGTGTTATCAGTTTTATCTTGACCTTTAAAGTATATACTTTATTGAATATTGTTTTGATTGTTTAAGCGCTTTGTGATCCTGGTCTAGAAAAGCGCTACACAAATAAAATTTACTTACTTACTTACTTACTTACGTAAAGTTAAACAGTTAACTAAATTCAAACAGAACTTCTCAAGAATGGAAATACAAGTAAAAAGATTTTTAACGATATTTAAGTGTTTCGATATTTTCTTTACACCCTAACAAGCCACCATACAGGGATGCAATCTTAACCAAGATTTTTAAAAAATGAGCTAATCTGTCCTTCCTAAAGTTATTCAGACGTTCTTAAGTCAGAGGAGGAGACAACGGTTTCAGTCATCCGGAATATGATCAGAATCTGGGAAGCCTGCTCTGTGTCTGTCTGCAGGTCTCTATTAGTCATTAAAACAGAAGGACAGTGTTGCAGTGAGGTGGGGAACAGTGGGCAGTATTGTGCCCGACGGGCCCCTCAGTCGCCAGAAACCCCAGCCTCCCCTACATACAGTTTTTAAAAGTCAAGATTTTATATATATATATTGTGAGTCCAAGCATGGTCTTATTGAAAAAACGTCATGTTTAGAGAAAAACTAAATGTCTGTAGAAACATAGTCATATAACTCTTAATATGATTAATGATATATATATTAATATATATATTTCTTAGTACGCTGACGACATCTTATCATATTGCTGACTTGTCTTGTCCAATTCAAACAAACATGACGATAAAATGATGATAAAAACAGATATTCTGAGATGTTCTCAAGCCAGAGCATGTATTTTATCTTTTATCTTTCCGTTCTTGGCTCAAAAAACGTCCAAATCCAAAAGCAACGGATCAGTTTGTACGCAGATAATATAGATAATCAGCGGTTTCGAACTCCGAGTTCTGCCGAATGGCGCCACATTATCAACACAATTTGTTGGACACGGATACAAACTTACAGTCACCACCTGAAAGGCGCTGATACTGTGGATGTGTGCGTTGTTATGGTTGTGTCGCTGGTGGGGGGCGATGTTATTCCAGCGAGGCGAGCCGGCCAAATGGGTGGAGTCCACTCCAGCTACCAGGGAAAGAAAACTCAGATCAGATCAGGTTGGAGTTGTGGAGCACATGTGGGACCAGTCGAGGGTCTTCAATCAGCTGAGTGGACAGGGGGGGTGTCTTAGCTCACAATGGGTTCAGAGCGGAGGGTCTGAATGGAGAGTTGAACTGAGGAAAGAGCAAGAATGGCGACCACAGCTCTCACCGGGTTCTCCATGATGAGTCTGCTGAGCCTCGGGTATCTGACCTGGGACCTGATGGGACCCAATCAGGTGGAGAACGAGCCGCCCGTGGAGACCTTCCGGGAGCCATCATCGCGGCCGCCGCACATCATCTTCATCATGACGGACGACCAGGGGTTCAACGACATCGGTTATCACAGCTCGGACATCCGGACGCCGACGCTGGACAAACTGGCGGCGGACGGAGTGAAGCTGGAGAATTACTACATCCAGCCCATCTGCACGCCGTCGCGCAGCCAGCTCATCACAGGCCGGTGAGAACAGCTTGTTACCGAGTTTAGACAGAAGAATGTCAGAGGCAAAATAAATATAAAGTATATTTCTTAAATAAATTAAAGTTAACATTCCGTCGCCTATGGATGTATATCAGTGCAATCAAAATATTTAATTTCAAATTGTTTTTTTAAGCATAGAATAATTTTTTTAATGATTAAATTCAATAATTTTTGTATTGAAACGTTGATTCAGTTTTTAAAAAAAAAAGTAATTTAATTTAAAGGAATTTATATTCATTTTTCACACAGTTTGACATTTGAATTCTAATAATGCAAACGTTCATTTTCTAAATGTAACATAAATTTCAGTCGTAGCTTTTTAAATTCAACACATTACAAAAAGGTTAAAGTAAGTAGGTAAGTAAGTAAGTCATTTGTATTTATAGAGCGCTTTTCCAGACCAGGGTCAGAAAGTGCTAAAACAATCAAAACAATACTCAATAAAATATATACTTTAAAGGTCTTAAAGAGCTACTTGATCAGACTTTTAGCCAATCATATAATAGCTTAGTAATGGCTACAAATTATAATATATTACATTTAGAAAATGTACTTTTAAATTAGAATATCAAACTCTATGCTTAAAATACTTAACATGTGTTGGCTGGGCGGCAAAGCAGCAGGGGCTGTTAATTTCATATGTAATTTTCAGTTTTCAAGACAATTACATTTTGCTGTCATCAAATGACTCCGTCTCTTCACCACTCTTTCCAGGTACCAGATCCACACCGGTCTGCAACACTCCATCATCCGACACCGCCAACCTAACTGCCTCCCCTTCAACCAGGTCACCCTCCCGCAGAGGCTGCAGGAGCTCGGATACTCCACCCACATGGTGGGCAAGTGGCACCTGGGCTTCTACAAGAAAGAGTGCCTACCCACGCGCCGGGGCTTCGACACCTATTTGGGTTCCCTCACCGGCAGCGTGAACTACTACACCTACCACGCCTGCGACGGCCCCGGCCTGTGCGGCTTCGACCTCCACGAGGGGGAAGCGGTGGCCTGGGGTCAGGACGGGAAATACTCCACCCACATGTACACGCAGAGGGTCCGAAAGATCCTGGCGACGCACGACCCTCGGGCTCAGCCTTTGTTCATCTACCTTTCCTTTCAAGCCGTTCACACGCCGCTGCAGTCGCCGCAGGAGTACATCTACCCCTACAGAGGACTGGAGAACGTGGCGCGCAGGAAGTACGCGGCCATGGTCTCCGCCGTGGATGAGGCCGTCCACAACATAACCTACGCTCTACGCAAGTACGGTTACTACCAGAACAGCGTGATCGTTTTCTCCACCGACAACGGGGGTCAGCCCTTAGCCGGTGGAAACAACTGGCCGCTAAGAGGCCGCAAAGGAACCTACTGGGAAGGTGGGATTCGAGGTATTGGCTTCGTCCACAGTCCTCTTCTAAGGAGAAAGAGGAGAGTCAGTAAGGCTCTGGTGCACATCACAGACTGGTACCCAACTCTAGTGGGCTTGGCCGGAGGAAACGAGTCCCTGACCAAAGGGGTCGACGGCTTCGACGTCTGGGAGGCCATCAGTGAGGGCAAAGAATCACCCCGGCTGGAGATCCTCCACAACATCGACCCCCTCTATAACCACGCCCGCACCGGCTCGCTGCAGAAGGGGTTCGGGATCTGGGACACGGCCGTCCAGGCCTCCATCCGAGCCGGAGACTGGAAGCTCCTGACTGGGGATCCAGGCTACGGAGACTGGACGCCTCCGCCGATCCTTCCTAGTTTCCCCGCGGGTTGGTGGACCCTAGAAAGACACACCAAACCCCGCCAGACCGTCTGGCTTTTTAACATCACCAGAGACCCCAATGAGCGGTTCGACCTGTCCGAGCAGAGACCGGATGTGGTCAAACAACTGATGGCCAGGCTGGTGTACTACAACCGCACTGCAGTGCCAGTCCGCTATCCTCCCGAGGACGCTCGGGCTCGCCCCGATTTAAACGGGGGTGCATGGGTACCGTGGGTGGGAGATGAGGAGGAGGACAGCTGGGATAACATGTATCTAAAGAAGGACAAGGACTCAAAGAAGAAGCTCAAACTGTCCAAGAGCAGGTCATTTTTTAGGAGACTCAACACCAGAATCATGTCCAACAGGATATGAAGAGAAAACTTTGGGGGACAAACCTTCAGACACTGCTCCATCTTTCATGTACACGACTCAATAAAACGACGTTTGTGATGGAAAGATCAACTGATTCTACTTCAATACAAGTACAAAAAAAACTATTAAGATCTATCTTAGCTGGAACAACAATATGTACTTGAATGTATAAGAGTGTGTATTAAAAGCCTGCAGCACGCTGAGCCCTCTACAGCGCCCTCTATAGTCTCACACTCCAGTTCATCCAAATTCGATCAGATTTTTCCAAACACAGAGAAACACATTTGTAAATATATACGTACAATATTATAAACTAATGAGTCCCTCAAATGAATGTATAAAAAACTTTATTGTTATTAAATTATATAACATAAGATTTTAAACGAGAAAAGGTACAGAATCATCATCATGAATATGATATTAAATGTTATCACAAAACTGATTAAAATTTAGGATCATTTCAGTTGATAAATATTTTATTATTAAAAAAATAAAAAGTAATATATGGTAAAATAATAAAAGAAAATAGACAAAAACAACCTGCATAATTGATAAATCTTTTTCTTTCCTGTATAAATATATGCATATGAAGAACACAATATTTTTATGCAACATTACATATTAATAAAATAATTAAAAAAGCGAATGAGAAATATTTCACACACAGAAGTAACCACTAATATCACTTCAAAATAATCTATAAATAAAGAAAAATAAACGTTAAATACTATGTTATTAAATAGGATTTGTTTTAAAATTGAGAATGCTTTTATTTGATAAAAATAGAAAAAATAATATTATATAAGGAAAAAGGACACAAACTATGTGGATACTTTTTTATTTCTTTAACAAATCAATGAATATGAGAAACATATTTCATGAAAATTACATATAAAACAAACTACTCCAACTAAATATCAGTGAAATTAAATCTAATAAATAGAAAATATTCTAAAGGAGAACAAAATACTTGTTCAAAAATATGTTATTAAATGTAATTATGCATCAAAATGTTGGATTCTATACTTTTACAAATATTTTTAAATAAATATAAATTAAATATGTTACAACAATTTTAAATACATATTAAAAAAGACACTATATGCAGGTGTTTAAAAATCTATATACTGTAAATGCATGTGAGGAACATAATACGTTTTGATGAATAAATAAAAGGTTTAACGTGAAATAAAAAAGTAAATGGGTTTGAAAAAAATGTCACTAGTAACAATAAAAGAAAACGTGACCCTGTATTTGCAAACTCCTCATTTATTTAATGAAGATTTTATAGTCAGAATAAATCAATTAAGAAGAAAATCAAATACTGCATCTACGAGTAACTCATCCTGCAAAATGGTTAACTTGAGTAAATATTTACTCGCATTGAAATAAACTGATAAAAGGTTCATTTCACGTTGGACCTCCTCTGTTCTTTGACTTCGTGATTTGAAGTTCAAGACTATCGTTCTCACCTCTGCCACTTGTGTTGGGGCGCAGTGATTATAACCGTGAAGCGTTTGTGGTCGCCTGCTTCAACACATGCAGCGAGGGAAGTGAAAGAACGATTTCTACACCCTCGAAAAAACAGTTTCCTGTTTACGTCCTATTCATATTACTGAGCCTCAGTGCAGCTTGAGATCACGGTGAGGATGGAGGTGACCGTCGTTCTTCTTCTTCTCTTCTTCTCTGGACACACGCTTGGTAACCATTAAGTTCATGAAACTGTTTCATCGCTTGTTGTTTACACGTCTTTTTTTTTTTTGCTCCTTGAAGCGTTTTTCCTGGCGGACGACAGTCACTGTGACGCCACCGACGTCTCACCTGAATGCTCCGCGACCTTAGGGGCGTCCGTCTACATCCGGGTGCTGACCACTGCCGAGGATCGACGGCTGCGCTGCGTGAAGCTGCGTCCCGACGGATCCGTCGGCGTGTTCACTGTGAAGAGAGACACGGTGACGGTTCAGGAGGGTTTCAGGAACAGGACCGAGTTCTTCGTCAGGAACGGGACGCTAAGAATCAGCGGCGTGGAGCGAGAGGACGCCGGCGACTTCAGCTTGGAGGTGTTCACCTCGGACGGGATGCCCGTCAGAACCATCAACTGGAAACTTCACGTTAAAGGTCAGTTCATCTCTGACCTTTTGACCTGTGAGGTTCCTCCACCCATCACCCTAGTTAGCTGGGATGGACTTTCTCTATTGTAAGACTGTTAACAACATAAGAAAAGTGAGTTTTAAAAAAATAAATCTTAAGATATGTTTGAATTGTTTAGAAAGTCACCAAGTGAGCAGATAAAGAAATGTCAAGAATACATTTGACTTTGTTCAGTGAAAAAGAAGAACTCGTACATGTGTGTGCTCAACGTCAAGGAAGTTGCGTAAAGACCAGACATTAAAAAAAAAAAAGGATTTCGAAATACCAAAACTCTTTGTGCTCATTAGTTCTGGAAAAATGTCATCAACAAGGTATATTCACGTTGACGTTGCCATAGAACCTTGTTGTATTTCTATTGGCTTCCTGTTCTGGGAAAAAATCTGGAAAAAATGAAAATAAAATATATATATACATATTTAATGCAGATATGTCAAAGCGTTTTTTTTTTTTATCCCATCCTCGTGAGCAAACCAAGTGTTTGTTCTTACAGAACAGTCTGTTATACATATGCTCAATAAAACTATTGTATTTTCCCAATCAATAAAGTTCTAACTATCATCTTTTCATCTATTATGATTCTGATCCACACATTATGACCATTATTTGTTTTTTCTTTCTTTCCAGAAAACATCGTATCCATCCTGATACTATCCTGCTCTGCTCTGGTTCTTCTCCTCATACTGGGGGCTGCGTCTTGTTGCGTCTACAAAAAAGTCAAACACCACAAGAGGGCGCCAAAGACCACGATGGATAACAAACTCTGGGCTTCCGGCTTATAGCGCCTCATCTCATAAAACAACCTTTCAAACGACACTGCTTTGTGCCAAGAATTCTACAGACGATTATTATATGTGGATACTTGTATGTCACTGTCAAGACGCCCATAATTAAAAAGAATATATTTTTTTGTTAGTACAAGTCACAATTATTGCTTGTTTGTCTTATGTTGTCTTGGCCTTTTACAGTTTTTCATATATTTTAACTGTGTATTGTTTTTTATTGTTAAAGCGCTGTGACCCTGGTCTAGAAAGGCACTTTACAAATGACTATTACTTACTTTCTTACTTATGTACTCAAAACCTGAGTTACACAATTGTATGGACTTGTGTATTTACTATAAATTAAGAAGACTGTTGAGAAAAAACAACTAAAATATAAATAAAAGATGTAGATTGGACCATACATTTTCATCCTGCTTTAAAGCACCTCTCGCCTCTGGGGAGCTGGGATAGACTTCTTTTGAGTCTGTAAACAAATCAAAAATGTAAAGTATTTTTATACAATATAATATACAATCATTTTTAAGGTTACCAATGTAAATGTAGATGGTGAGACAGTTTCACACTAGATCTCTTGGAGATAAATTAAAGCAATAATACGTAACACATTTTGACATTAATAAAATATGTATTTTTTATTCTCTGTAATGTTTAATTATAAACAGTCATGAATCATGTTGTACAACTCACTAGCTATTCATTGGTTTTCATGTGAATTTTATGTTCATTTAAAACAGTAAACTGACAAAAAAAAACAACCTTCATCTTGTTTTGTCAACTCATGTACACGCAGTAAAATGGAAACCACAAAGGGAAGACTTTATGATACTGCAGTTGCGCAACTCCAACCGTGCGAGGCGCCAGAAGCATTATGTTTAAAAACTCTGTATAGGGCCTTTAAGGGACGGGTGCGGGCTCCGGGCCCCACTAGTTTAGGCAAGCTGACTGAAAACTCTCAAACTGGGTAACTTCTTGGTCTTCTTAGTCGCGTCAGCATCAGAAGGAGGGATTTAGCATTTAGGCTATCGTTCAATAATCTTGTGATCTTCGTAAAGAGGAAGGAAAGCAGAGAACGGCTTCCTTTTTTTCTTTCTTTTCTAGCAGCTGCTTGCGACGCTCGCTGGTCAACTCACAGGGAGACATGAGGACTTTTTCTGCTCCGTTGTTCGGGATCTTGGGGATCATTTGCGGCTCTTATGGTGAGTTTAAAATTGTGACTAAAAAGAAGATCTGTCAGCCAATAATTCCTTATCTGGAGAGTTAAGGCTATTTATCTTACAGTGGGTTAGTCATGAAGTCTCTTGAGCTGTTCTAGACAAGTAGATGACGGTGGTTGACATTTTGTTTGTTGTTGTTGTTTTTTAAGGTCTGGAAAGACGATGTGACATCACACGAGAAGATCGATGTTACGGACCACTCGGAGGATCTTTAGTCATCAAGCTAATGGAGGAAAATTTGGACTTTTTAAAATTTAATCTTAAAAAAAATGGGAACAGAACATATACCTGGGGGCCAAAAGGTACAGAGACGTTTAATGAAAGCAAAAACAAATACTTTTATGTTAAAGGAAATAGAAGTTTGACAATAACTTCTCTAAACAAAAATGATGAAAACAAATACCAGTTGGGAATCTTCGATAAAGATGGAAAACAAACACACAACAAGACATTCTCCATCCATCTTGAAGGTAATTTTTCTTTTATATGTGACCGTACAAATAATTATAATCTAATATTACTTCACAGTTCTAAAGTGTTCGTAGCCTGTAAAGATTCTGTCGGATTAATAATTCAACATTAAATGTAAAAGAAGTATGAAGTATTTGTTACATGTGTGACTCCCACACCGACTACTAGTGATGGTCTGATGAAGCTTCATGAAGCAGTGTCATGTTGTTTAGAGGTCAGTAGGTGGCGCCATCAATCTAAAAACGACGTGATGTTTCATTAGAACAGTTCTTCAAAACAAAGCAAAATAGTGCAGAGACCGCCATCTAGTGGACAGAATGATCTCACTGCTTCATGAAGCTTCATCAGACCATCACTACCGAACAGCTTTTGCTAGCTCGGCCCCTGAGATGAGAGAGTGTTTCTTTCTACATGACCCTCAAAGTTTCAAAGAAGACACACCACCAAGTAGAAAAAAAACAAAAACACTCAAAACTCTAGAAATTCAGGTTAAATTAAGATAAATTATCATCATTATCTCGGACAAGCGTTAAGAATAACAAAAAAACATAAATAATAAATGTTTTATTATATTATTATATTTTATAAACTCTAGACTTTTTTTCTTTCTAGTTAGCACATAAAACATCCATCCACCATCTACAGGCTGTTGCGATGAGTTTCCTCGGGAGGTAACCCATAGCCACAGCCTGTAGAGGACAGAGCATGCATGAAGTAGAACTGTTACGTTACTGATATTGTAGTACTTTAACCTGTTAAACGTATCAAGAATTTCTGCAACATCGAGCTCTCAAGTGAATCCGCTTCTCAGATTAGCTATGTTTACTCAGCCCCAGTGTCGTCCTTCAACCTGACATGGGAGTGTCTTCCGGACGGATCGAAGAACGTCTCCTGCAATGTCAAAGAAGAAAACGTGTCCTACAAGTGGACGCTAGACGGAAAGAACGTGACAGGCGTTCAGCTTCAGTCGGGGAGTTCTGGAGCGAAAAGTATTGTTCTAAATGTAGGCGTACTCGGACCACTGGCATGCTTGGTCAGGAATAACGTCAGCAGTATGACAGCGGAGGTGGACATTCCTGTGTGCGGTGAGGGAACAGCAGCTTCATATCGACCGATCTAACCGTAAACTAATCTTCTCTCTGCTACACTGACGATTTGTCTCTTCGTAGGAGTCACTCCTGATAACAGCAGCCAGTCCAATGACACTTGCACCGGCGTAACTCCCGGGCAGAAGAACAATCGATCAGAGGGTCTTAATTCGGAAAACCAAGTCACGCCCAGCAGTAAGAGCATCGGTTTCCTTATGAAACTGGAATCTATTCAAACCTTTGAATTAAACATTTTGGAACATGACACCGTCCACTTAGCCAACTTGACCCGGTGCCGCTTCTTTTTAGTGCTCGAGCATCCCTTAGACATAGCTGGCAAAAGTGGTGTGGCAAAGAGAAGTGTGGGAGTCCATGTAACAAATCCGGAGCGGCTGGATAAATGTCAACTCATTTTGTGATTTGTTTTATAGAAGGTATAAAGGAATACTGGCCTGTGCTGCTGGGAGTCCTCCTGGTGCTTGTGCTCCTGCTCTCGGGGCTCGGAGTTGTTTATGTTTGCAGGAAAAGACGCAAAGGTGAGAAGCAAAGGTTTCCTACAGCTTGTTAGCCAGTGGTTTTATTAGCAACAATCCATTGATGTTCATTTTTGAATACACAGCGTTTCAGTTAATAGTTCACCCAAAACTTAAATGTCACTCATTTTCTATTCCCCCTCATCTCGACTAAGAGTTGGGATTATTTTTAGTCATCCGTTCCTTTGTAGAGTTATATACAAAAAAGTTTGTTCATTTTAATGTAGCGACTTCAGCTCAGTTGTTGTCATCTTCATCTTCGTCCAAAAATAAACTTAAAAACAACCAAATACCTCCATACTGCTCATTTTTAAGCCTATTTTTTTTTAGTGTGTCTTTTTGGACCAAGAGACAACTGAGTATCAGTCGCTTCACTATAATTTAAATTTAACTGGAATAAAAGGAACAAAGTAGTCTGAAAATAATCCCATTCCTTCGTCAACATAAGGGAGAGTAGAACATGAGTGGATTTCTGGGTAAACTGTCACTTTAAGGAGTGGAGTATTCTACTGAAAATGTCAAAATGCATCAAGTAATTGTATCACAACTGTTGATATAATTATGTATAATACAAAGCCATACCAAATACAAGAAAGAAAACATGACTTTTTTATTTTATAATCAATGGCCAACTAGTTTATTTATATATTTTATCAGGTTTAATGAACAATACAAGCAGAGAAAACTCAAATAAGAAGAAATAATGTAATGAGTTTGAGGTATCCTCTGTGTTATATCTGGGTCAAGGTGACCCGGAAACCAGGTAACAAATGTGTTTGAGGTATCCCATGTGTTGTCTCTAGGTCGAAGTGACCCGGAGGTCTCGGATCAAATGTGTTTGAGGTATGCCTTGTTTTAGGGACCACTGGGTCGCCTTGACTCTGAGAAAACACAGGGTTAAAGATCACAATATTACTTAAAAGGTCAAATATAAACACAAACGGTGATTGTAAAGACAAAAAAACTATTATCCATTTCCGTTTGTATTATATAAACATCAATAATGACTATAGATTTAAATGTAACTATTAGCATGACAACGCTATCCAACTAAACAACTTTTTTTCGCTAACTGTGAAAAGGGAAACAAGTCTGTACGTGGAACTCTATTTTAAGATCACAGAACACGATACAGAGAAAAGGACCAGCACAGCACTTTTAAATAGTCAGAGGTTCAAATATTGTGGAAGTAAATGACTCAACGCCACCGAGTCGGTAAATAAAGCTATTATTAATCTCATGAGAAGGCTTGTTAGCTCATGGTGTTCACGACGACTTGACTTTCATCTGCAGAAGACACGCAAGAACTGACCTACGCCGACGTCAACATCGTGGATCGCGGCGGGAAGAGGCGACCAAGAGAGGAAGAAGAAATGGTGGCATACAGCGAGGTCAGGATTCAACGCACAGCGAGGCCGGTACAGGAGTTCCCCGTCTACGCTACGGTGCAGAGAGTCCAGTAGAACGTTTGACGGAGGGTTAGAAAAGAGTCCAGTCTTTCATTCTTTTTTTTATATTCTGTTTTTGTAAATATTCTGTCAAGTGTCAAGGCAATAAAAGACGAGAAGGTTGATGTTGTCTTTTTCTTCAAGAAACAAATCAAGGAATTATCTGGAAACAAGTCAAATAAGCTAAATAAAGTTGAAATAAAAAATCTTGTTAATATTACAACAAAAACGTTAAGTTAATAAAAACACAATTCACTCCTCCTCCCTGTGCATCACATCATCTAAGGTTGATGACTCATTTTAAACTTTCCGTTGAGGAAACCACAACCCCAAATGAACCATTAAAGGTTCTACACACAACTTCTATCAAGCGATCACTGACAGATACGTCTATTACGCAGATGCTCATTAAAACTATTGTTTTTTCCCAAAGGAATTTTCCCAGTGAATGAAGTTCTATCATCTTTTTATTTATCCATCTATTATGATTCTGATCCACACATCATGACAGTTTTTAAAATACATATCGAATAATATTCAAATGATCTGAAAACTCTCAAACTGGACATCTTCTTGGTCTTCTTGGTCGCGTCAGCATCAGAAGGAGGGATTGAGCATTTAAGATATTATTCAATAATTCAATGATCTAAGAGGAAGGAAAGCAGAGAACGGCTTCCTTTTTTTCTTTCTTTTCTAGCAGCCGCTTGCGACGCCAACCATCAGCACGCTCGCTGGTCAACTCACAGGGAGACATGAGGACTTTTTCTGCTCCGTTGTTCGGGATCTTGGGGATCATTTGCTGCTCTTATGGTGAGTTTAAAATTGTGACTAAAAAGAAGATCTGTGAGCAAATAATTCATTATCTGGAGAGTTAAGGCTATTTATCTTACAGTGGGTTAGTCATGAAGTCTCTTGAGCTGTTCTAGACAAGTAGATGACGGTGGTTGACAGTTTGTTTGTTGTTGTTGTTTTTTAAGGTCTGGAAAGACAATGTGACATCACACGAGAAGATCGATGTTACGGACCACTCGGAGGATCTTTAGTCATCAAGCTAATAGAGGACAATTTGGACTTTTTTAAATGGGATCTTAAAAAAAATGGGATCAGAATATATATCTGGGGGCCAAATGGTGCAGAGACGTTTAATGAAAGCAAAACCAAATACTTTCATCGTAAAGGAAATAGAAGTTTGACAATAACTTCTCTAAACAAAGGTGATGAAAACAAATACCAGTTGAGAATCTTCAATAAAGATGGAAAACAAACACACAACAAGACATTCCACATCCATCTTGAAGGTAATTTTTCTTTTATATGTGACCATACAAATAATTATAATCTAATATTACTTCACAGTTCTAAAGTGTTCGTTGACTGTAAAGATTCTGTCGGATTAATAATCCAACATTAAACGTAGAAGAAGAATGAAGTATTTGTAACATGTGTGACTCCCACACCGACTACTAGTGATGGTCTGATGAAGCTTCATGAAGCAGTGTCATGTTGTTTAGAGGTCAGTAGGTGACGTGATATTTCATTAGAACAGTAGTTCAAAATGAGGTAAACTAGTGCCTCCATCTAGTGGACTCTGAGAATAATGACACTGCTTCATGAAACTTCATCAGACCATCACTAGCCCACACCTTTTGCTAGCTCTGAATGAGGGACCCTGAGATGAAAACGTGTTTCTTTCTACATGACCGTCAAAGTTTCAAAGAAGACAAATCATTGAGAAGAAAGAAAATCATTCAAAACTCTAGAAATTTAGGTTAAATTAAGATCAATTATCATCTTTATCTTGGATAAGCACTTAGAATAAGAAAAATACATGAATAATAAATTGATGGCAGATAGGGCTGGGTAAAAAAAAATTAATAATAATCGGTTTAATTAACTATGAATAGATTTTCATTAAAGGGCAACTAATGTGTAAACCCAACTCTCCTGACTCACTCACATGTTTCAAATATCGAAGTCTTCCTCTCCAACTTGAAGTAAGTCCCTACTCATTAAACAATTTCCCGAAGGAGACCTCCTGAGAGATCAATAAAGTTTTACCTTACCTTACCTTATTACCATGTTTTGAACTTATTACTTTATAAAGTTCCCTCCGTCTGAAATCTGGGCGAACGAGAGGTTACGAGAGCGGAGTCTATTATGACATAACATTGGTCTTCACTCCTCCTCCAGCCAGCTGGAGCAACTTCATCAGACCATCAACCAACAGCTTTTGCTAGCTCTGAATGAGGGACCCTGAGATGAGAACGTGTTTCTTTCTACATGACCGTCAAAGTTTCAAAGAAGATAAATCATTGAGAAGAAGAAAAATCATTAAAAACTCTAGAAATTTAGGTTAAATTAAGATCAATTATCATCTTTATCTTGGACAAGCATTTAGAAAAACAAAAACACATAAATAATAAATCGATGGCAGATAGGGCTGGGTAAAAAAAACAAATTAACTATGAATTGATTTTCATTAAAGGGCAACTAATGTGTAAACCCAACTCTCCTGACTCACTCACATGTTTCAAATATCGAAATCTTCCTCTCTAACAAGCATTAAGTCTCTCATCATGACCATGTTTTGAACTTATTACTTTATAAAGTTCTTCCCCGTCTGAAATCTGGGCGAACGAGAGGTTACGAGAGCAGAGTCCATTATGACATAATAATGGTCTTCACTCGTCCTCCAGCCAGCTGTAATCAAGCCCTGCTTTGTTTATACAACGAGTCCCTTTGAGGTAGAGACTTCGTGTATAGATGACGTGCAGTGACCCTTGATGTTTGAACAATCACAGCAGAGTCGGTGGGGTTATGGTAAAAAAAAAGATCTCATCTTGTGAAACACCTGTGGCCTCATGCACTAAGAAGTTCTTAGATCTTCTTCTAAAATGAAACTACTGGATACTTTTATTCTCTACATATTTTCATTCAAACACACTTGTTGCAAAAAATTAATCTAAAGTTTTAACTTTAAACGCCATCAGACCTAAAGACCTTGAGGGAAATACAAACTTTTTACCGCTCTTTTCAGTATTGATACATATGGACTTTGACGTGAAAGGTGGCTCAGCACGATTTGTTTGCGTAAAACCCATTAGTACACGAGGCCCCACGTTTTTTCAGTGGGTGGAGCTAAAGATCATTTTCTAATGTAAATATTTCAATGAAAAGATTGGTTTTGTCCAAACACTTACCGATGAGTACAATAGAGTCCGACATCTATTTAAGACACACTTTTATGAACACATTAGTTGTCCTTTAAAATGACGTCCGTACTCAATAGTGGAAAAGTATTTAAACGGCTAGTACGGGTCCACAAACTACACTCCTTAATGATTCAATGTTAACATCTGACTGAAACAGTTATTCCAAGGATGTGGTATTTTAACGAAAATGTGGTCAGTAAAGAGTCGCTAGACTCAAGACTTTTTCTTTCTAGTTAGCACATAAAACATCCCATACACAGTCATGACCCTGGTTCTACGAATGTGTGCTCTGCCATCTACAGGCTGTTGAGAAGAGTTTCCTTGGGAGGTAACCCATAGCCACAGCCTGTAGAGGACAGAGCATGCATGAAGTAGAACTGTTATGTTACTGATATTGTAGTACTTTAACCTGTTAAACGTATCAAGAATTTCTGCAACATCGAGCTCTCAAGTGAATCTGCTTCTCAGTTTGCTATGTTTACTCAGCCCCAGTGTCGTCCTTCAACCTGACATGGGAGTGTCTTCCGGACGGATCGAAGAACGTCTCCTGCAATGTCAAAGAAGAAAACGTGTCCTACAAGTGGACGCTAGACGGAAAAACGCTGAGAGGCGTTCAGCTTCAGTCGGGGAGTTCTGGAGCGAAAACTATTGTTCTAAATGCAGGCGTACTCGGACCACTGGCATGCTTGGTCAGGAATAACGTCAGCAGTATGACAGCGGAGGTGGACATTCCTGTGTGCGGTGAGGGAATTTAATTAACTTAATTCAGAAAACCAAGTCACGCCCAACAGTAAGAACTCAGTTTCCTTATGAATCTATTCAAACCTTTGAATTGCCGATTATCGGGCGATTGGTGACGTCGTGCAGTCCTGTGTGGTCGGCGCCCCGAGTCAGCGTCCTAGTCGGACGAAAGAAAGAGGCGGGTGCACACGTTCAGTCTGGAGTCCCAGTCGGGCTCAATGGTCAATCTGATTGGTCGAGTGCTAGGTTTAGCTAGCGAATCAGCGTTGGACAATGAAACGGAAGGGACTATTGTAAACACTAGATAAGCAGCGATGGCGTGGATGAAACCACACTTTTATCCAAAACTTCACACCAAAATTATCATGTGAATGAAGCAGATCAATGCGGCGCAGTCTAGACGTGGTAATCTGGTCCTTTTACATGCATCCAGCAAACGTTATCATAACATAGGAACACATCTCATCACCTCCTGCTCCATCTACTTATTCATTTAAGTCAATGTCTTGAATTGTTGTTCACACGCAACCTTTCATGCGAGTCACCTTCCCCCTCATCTCAACATTTATACATTATCACCGGGTCTGATTCATCTGATTTGATCTGATTCATGATCATTTTGTGGTAATAATGATACAGAAGAACAATATTGTTGACATGACTTTAATGATCAATCTAGATTTGTTTGTTGTTGTTGTTTTTTAAGGTCTGGAAAGACAATGTGACATCACACGAGAAGATCGATGTTACGGACCACTCGGAGGATCTTTAGTCATCAAACTAATGGAGGACAATTTGGACTTTTTAAAATTTAATCTTAAAAAAAATGGGAACAGAACATATACCTGGGGGCCAAATGGTGCAGAGACGATTAATGAAAGCAAAACCAAATACTTTTATCGTAAAGGAGATAGAAGTTTGACAATAACTTCTCTAAACAAAGGTGATGAAAACAAATACCAGTTGGGAATCTTCAATAAAGATGGAAAACAAACACACAACAAGACATTCTACATCCATCTTGAAGGTAATTTTTCTTTTATATGTGACCGTACAAATAATTATAATCTAATATTACTTCACAGTTCTAAAGTGTTCGTTGACTGTAAAGATTCTGTCGGATTAATAATTCAACATTAAATGTAGAAGAAGAATGAAGTATTTGTAACATGTGTGACTCCCACACCGACTACTAGTGATGGTCTGATGAAGCTTCATGAAGCAGTGTCATGTTGTTTAGAGGTCAGTAGGTGACGTGATATTTCATTAAAACAGTAGTTCAAAATGAGGTAAACTAGTGCAGAGACCTCCATCTAGTGGACTCTGAGAATAATGACATTGCTTCATGAAACTTCATCAGACCATCACTAGCCAACACCTTTTGCTAGCTCTGAATGAGGGACCCTGAGATGAAAACGTGTTTCTTTCTACATGACCGTCAAAGTTTCAAAGAAGACAAATCATTGAGAAGAAAGAAAATCATTCAAAACTCTAGAAATTTAGGTTAAATTAAGATCAATTATCATCTTTATCTTGGACAAGCACTTAGAATAAGAAAAACACATGAATAATAAATTGATGGCAGATAGGGCTGGGTAAAAAAAAATTAATAATAATCGGTTTAATTAACTATGAATAGATTTTCATTAAAGGGCAACTAATGTGTAAACCCAACTCTCCTGACTCACTCACATGTTTCAAATATCGAAGTCTTCCTCTCCAACTTGAAGAAAGTCCCTACTCATTAAACAATTTCCCGAAGGAGACCTCCTGAGAGATCAATAAAGTTTTACCTTACCTTACCTTATTACCATGTTTTGAACTTATTACTTTATAAAGTTCCCTCCGTCTGAAATCTGGGCGAACGAGAGGTTACGAGAGCGGAGTCTATTATGACATAACATTGGTCTTCACTCCTCCTCCAGCCAGCTGGAGCAACTTCATCAGACCATCAACCAACAGCTTTTGCTAGCTCTGAATGAGGGACCCTGAGATGAGAACGTGTTTCTTTCTACATGACCGTCAAAGTTTCAAAGAAGATAAATCATTGAGAAGAAGAAAAATCATTAAAAACTCTAGAAATTTAGGTTAAATTAAGATCAATTATCATCATTATCTTGGACAAGCATTTAGAAAAACAAAAACACATAAATAATAAATCGATGGCAGATAGGGCTGGGTAAAAAAAACAAATTAACTATGAATTGATTTTCATTAAAGGGCAACTAATGTGTAAACCCAACTCTCCTGACTCACTCACATGTTTCAAATATCGAAATCTTCCTCTCTAACAAGCATTAAGTCTCTCATCATGACCATGTTTTGAACTTATTACTTTATAAAGTTCTTCCCCTCTGAAATTTCTGAAATCTGGGCGAACGAGAGGTTACGAGAGCAGAGTCCATTATGACATAATAATGGTCTTCACTCGTCCTCCAGCCAGCTGTAATCAAGCCCTGCTTTGTTTATACAACGAGTCCCTTGGAGGTAGAGACTTCGTGTATAGATGACGTGCAGTGACCCTTGATGTTTGAACAATCACAGCAGAGTCGGTGGGGTTATGGTAAAAAAAAAGATCTCATCTTGTGAAACACCTGTGGCCTCATGCACTAAGAAGTTCTTAGATCTTCTTCTAAAATGAAACTACTGGATACTTTTATTCTCTACATATTTTCATTCAAACACACTTGTTGCAAAAAATTAATCTAAAGTTTTAACTTTAAACGCCATCAGACCTAAAGACCTTGAGGGAAATACAAACTTTTTACCGCTCTTTTCAGTATTGATACATATGGACTTTGACGTGAAAGGTGGCTCAGCACGATTTGTTTGCGTAAAACCCATTAGTACACGAGGCCCCACGTTTTTTCAGTGGGTGGAGCTAAAGATCATTTTCTAATGTAAATATTTCAATGAAAAGATTGGTTTTGTCCAAACACTTACCGATGAGTACAATAGAGTCCGACATCTATTTAAGACACACTTTTATGAACACATTAGTTGTCCTTTAAAATGACGTCCGTACTCAATAGTGGAAAAGTATTTAAACGGCTAGTACGGGTCCACAAACTACACTCCTTAATGATTCAATGTTAACATCTGACTGAAACAGTTATTCCAAGGATGTGGTATTTTAACGAAAATGTGGTCAGTAAAGAGTCGCTAGACTCAAGACTTTTTCTTTCTAGTTAGCACATAAAACATCCCATACACAGTCATGACCCTGGTTCTACGAATGTGTGCTCTGCCATCTACAGGCTGTTGAGAAGAGTTTCCTTGGGAGGTAACCCATAGCCACAGCCTGTAGAGGACAGAGCATGCATGAAGTAGAACTGTTATGTTACTGATATTGTAGTACTTTAACCTGTTAAACGTATCAAGAATTTCTGCAACATCGAGCTCTCAAGTGAATCTGCTTCTCAGTTTGCTATGTTTACTCAGCCCCAGTGTCGTCCTTCAACCTGACATGGGAGTGTCTTCCGGACGGATCGAAGAACGTCTCCTGCAATGTCAAAGAAGAAAACGTGTCCTACAAGTGGACGCTAGACGGAAAAACGCTGAGAGGCGTTCAGCTTCAGTCGGGGAGTTCTGGAGCGAAAACTATTGTTCTAAATGCAGGCGTACTCGGACCACTGGCATGCTTGGTCAGGAATAACATCAGCAGTATGACAGCGGAGGTGGACATTCCTGTGTGCGGTGAGGGAATTTAATTAACTTAATTCAGAAAACCAAGTCACGCCCAACAGTAAGAACTCAGTTTCCTTATGAATCTATTCAAACCTTTGAATTGCCGATTATCGGGCGATTGGTGACGTCGTGCAGTCCTGTGTGGTCGGCGCCCCGAGTCACACCGACTACTAGTGATGGTCTGATGAAGCTTCATGAAGCAGTGTCATGTTGTTTAGAGGTCAGTAGGTGACGTGATATTTCATTAGAACAGTAGTTCAAAATGAGGTAAACTAGTGCAGAGACCTCCATCTAGTGGACTCTGAGAATAATGACACTGCTTCATGAAACTTCATCAGACCATCACTAGCCAACACCTTTTGCTAGCTCTGAATGAGGGACCCTGAGATGAAAACGTGTTTCTTTCTACATGACCGTCAAAGTTTCAAAGAAGACAAATCATTGAGAAGAAAGAAAATCATTCAAAACTCTAGAAATTTAGGTTAAATTAAGATCAATTATCATCTTTATCTTGGACAAGCACTTAGAATAAGAAAAACACATGAATAATAAATTGATGGCAGATAGGGCTGGGTAAAAAAAATTAATAATAATCGGTTTAATTAACTATGAATAGATTTTCATTAAAGGGCAACTAATGTGTAAACCCAACTCTCCTGACTCACTCACATGTTTCAAATATCGAAATCTTCCTCTCTAACAAGCATTAAGTCTCTCATCATGACCATGTTTTGAACTTATTACTTTATAAAGTTCTTCCCCGTCTGAAATCTGGGCGAACGAGAGGTTACGAGAGCAGAGTCCATTATGACATAATAATGGTCTTCACTCGTCCTCCAGCCAGCTGTAATCAAGCCCTGCTTTGTTTATACAACGAGTCCCTTGGAGGTAGAGACTTCGTGTATAGATGACGTGCAGTGACCCTTGATGTTTGAACAATCACAGCAGAGTCGGTGGGGTTATGGTAAAAAAAAAGATCTCATCTTGTGAAACACCTGTGGCCTCATGCACTAAGAAGTTCTTAGATCTTCTTCTAAAATGAAACTACTGGATACTTTTATTCTCTACATATTTTCATTCAAACACACTTGTTGCAAAAAATTAATCTAAAGTTTTAACTTTAAACGCCATCAGACCTAAAGACCTTGAGGGAAATACAAACTTTTTACCGCTCTTTTCAGTATTGATACATATGGACTTTGACGTGAAAGGTGGCTCAGCACGATTTGTTTGCGTAAAACCCATTAGTACACGAGGCCCCACGTTTTTTCAGTGGGTGGAGCTAAAGATCATTTTCTAATGTAAATATTTCAATGAAAAGATTGGTTTTGTCCAAACACTTACCGATGAGTACAATAGAGTCCGACATCTATTTAAGACACACTTTTATGAACACATTAGTTGTCCTTTAAAATGACGTCCGTACTCAATAGTGGAAAAGTATTTAAACGGCTAGTACGGGTCCACAAACTACACTCCTTAATGATTCAATGTTAACATCTGACTGAAACAGTTATTCCAAGGATGTGGTATTTTAACGAAAATGTGGTCAGTAAAGAGTCGCTAGACTCAAGACTTTTTCTTTCTAGTTAGCACATAAAACATCCCATACACAGTCATGACCCTGGTTCTACGAATGTGTGCTCTGCCATCTACAGGCTGTTGAGAAGAGTTTCCTTGGGAGGTAACCCATAGCCACAGCCTGTAGAGGACAGAGCATGCATGAAGTAGAACTGTTATGTTACTGATATTGTAGTACTTTAACCTGTTAAACGTAGACGTGGTAATCTGGTCCTTTTACATGCATCCAGCAAACGTTATCATAACATAGGAACACATCTCATCACCTCCTGCTCCATCTACTTATTCATTTAAGTCAATGTCTTGAATTGTTGTTCACACGCAACCTTTCATGCGAGTCACCTTCCACCTCATCTCAACATTTATACATTAACATAGGGTCTGATTCATCTGATTTGATCTGATTCATGATCATTTTGTGGTTATAATGATACAGAAGAACAATATTGTTGACATGACTTTAATGATCAATCTAGATAATCCAAATTATTTCCCTGTATCTTGCTCGACGCGTACGGAAAAATACCTTCCGAGCTGCCGCTGTGAGATCCAGGACTTCACCCACTTAATGGGTATTTTCTGCGACGTCTTTCTTCCACAACGAGAAGACCAAGGGCGTCAGACGCCCGACAGCCTCTTCTCTTTAGTGCTCGAGCATCCCTTAGACATAGCTGGCAAAAGTGGTGTGGCAAAGAGAAGTGTGGGAGTCCATGTAACAAATCCAGAGCGGCTGGATAAATCTTTACTAATTTTGTGATTTGTTTTATAGAAGGTGTAAAGGAATACTGGCCTGTGCTGGTGCGATGCCTCCTGGTGCTTGTGCTCCTGCTCACGGGACTCGGAGTTGTTTATGTTTGCAGGAAAAGACACAAAGGTGAGAAGCCAAGGATTCCTAAAGCTTGTTAGCGAGTGGTTTTATTAGCAACAATCCATTGATGTTCATTTTTTGAATACACATGAGTAGGTGCTGCCATGACGCGTTTAAAGTGATAGTTCACCCAGCATTTAAATGTCGCCTTTACCCTGAGAAAACACAGTGTTAAAGATTCATAAAATGACTTAAAAGGTCAAATATAAACACAAATGGTGATTTTAAAAACAAAAAAACTTAATTATTCATTGCTGTTTGTATTATATCAACATCAATAATGACTATAGATTTGAATGTAACTATTAGCATGACAACGCTATCCAGCTAAACGACTTGTCTCAACTGTAAAAAGGGAAACAAGTCTGTACGTGAAGCTCTATTTTAAGATCACAGAACACGATACAGACAAAAGGACCAGCACAGCACTTTTAAATGGTTCAGATGTTTTGGAAGTAAATGACTCAACGCCACCGAGTCGGTAAATAAAGCTATTATAAATCTCATGAGAAGGCTTGTTAGCTCATGGTGTTCACGACGACTTGTCTTTCAGCTGCAGACGACACGCAAGAAATGACCTGCGTCAACGTCAACACCGTGGACAGTGGCGGGAATTAACGGACAGCGCAGCAGACAGCGAGGCCGGTACAGGAGTTTCCCCGTCTACGCTACGGTGCAGAGAGTCCAGTCTTTCATTATTTTTTTATATTCTTTTTTTGTAAATATTCTGTGAAGTGTCGAGGCAATAAAAGACGAGAAGGTTGATGTTGTCTTTTTCTTTAAGCCAAGCCTAATTTTCTCTTCATCAGTTAATTCTACAACACTCCAAAGCTGCTGAATACTAGAGGAACGATCTGCCTATTCAGAACTATTGAACAATACATTTCAAAGCATGTTCCAGTCTAGAAGTAAGTAGGAGTAAAAAAGCTCTCATAGGCATTAAAGGGTTTGAAATAGTACAATACTAAACACTTAAATGACCAGAAACCAATCCCATAAGAACACAAATACATTTAAGATTAGGAAACAAAGACTTGATGTTACTTTGCCAAGAATGACTGTTACTTACGTCTAACAGAATAGAGTTTATTAGTTGAGTTAGTAACTCAACCTAACTACAGGTGGCACACAGAATGTTCTCAAATCAGCTGTAAAAAAATGTATTTTAAACTTTCCGTTGAGGAAACCACAACCCTGAGCTCGTGGCATTAAAATGCAGACAAGTTCTATCAAGCGATCACCGACTGACACGATTGATACTGAAAAAAACAGAACAAAACTGCACCTCTATTAAAAGATATCTCACGCCATCTTTATCTGTCGTGAGGATGCACTTCAGCAGAATCTCACACATTGGCCTTTTATGGTGTGGCAGTGGTTTCAAACATCTACTGCAACACAGGAACCAGACAAATTGGTGTCAACCTTAAAAAAACATTTCTAAAATCCCTTCTTTAACACCCAAGTTTATACCTGTTGATAATACACGGAAATAGTTGATACTTGTTTGATCATAATTAAAAAATGTTTTGTTTCAGTTTACAAAGTTTAATACAATTTGGAGAAAGTTTAATTAAAGTTCAAAAATGATTGATTTTAGTTGAGAATTGTTTGATTTTAGTTGAGAATTGTTTGGTTATAGTTGAGAATTGTTTGGTTACAGTTGAAATTGATTGATTAAAGTTGAGAATTGTTTGATTACAATTGAAAATTGTTTTGATTACAATTGGAAATTCTTAGATAACAGTTTAAAATGTCAACACTTTTGATTAACATCGAGTCCCTCACAGTATCATTGGACTTGTAATTTGAGAACTTTAACTGATACTTTCTAGAAATAGTTTTTTTAAGAACTTTTAATTCTTGGTTTTGTAATTCTTTATTTTTTGCAACAGTCCACTTCCTCCTCCTCAGAACGTCTCTTACCCAACACCCGACATGCTTCACACCAAGACACACATTCACTCACGCACTTTTGTTCAACTTTTACAATTACAGTAGTTATGATGTGGTAAAAGTATATTAATTTTGTATTTGTACCGTTTGCCATTTATACTTTTAGAACCTTCATAATTGGAACAGGAAAATAACGTTCAACGGAAACTGATTCACAGAGCAATAAAGTGTTTATCATCGACTCTACTGTTGATAAACTTGACATCCACGTGAACTTTCTTTTTCAGGCGAACCTTTGACTGAGGCCATAAAAGAGCATGTGGTCTGATATAACCAAATAAACACTTGAAGGAAACCAGGCCACTTCGAACCGTCTAGACTCTGGACCATCAGCAGAAATATTCCTAAAGAGGGACAGATTTGAGTAAAAGACAAATTGTTTTTTTTTTATTTAATGCATAAAAAAACATTCAAGATAAACTTGGGTTAAGATTAAAAATGTGAT
The DNA here is from genome assembly GCF_982586985.1 of Callionymus lyra. Taxonomy (NCBI): domain Eukaryota; kingdom Metazoa; phylum Chordata; class Actinopteri; order Syngnathiformes; family Callionymidae; genus Callionymus; species Callionymus lyra. Next base: position 16,049,558 of record NC_141826.1, read on the forward strand.
TCAATTTAACATTTCAGTTTTCAAGAAAGGAGGGGTTTTTTTTGCGAAAGGTTTATGAGGAAATGTCGTGAATGTTACATGGACTTACACCCGATGAAGAGCAAAACGGATGTAGCAGGAAGGGTGGTAGCAAAGCTAACATAGTGCGATAAACAATCAGGTGTAAAAATTGCCGTGGGAATCTTACCGAAAACCCCCTGTGACTCACGCAAGATAAAACCCAAATGAAATCTGATTGACAGCATTTAAAGTAGCTATTTTTGTAAGTAATTTGTATTTATATAGCACTTTTCCAGACCAGGGTCACAAAGCACTTAAACTAACATAAAACTAACTTAACAAAAAACTCAATTAAAGTAGGACTGATTAAATAATGCATTTTATTTTTTAGATGATGAGTGAATAAGCACTCTTTCAAAAAGAGGAACAATAGAAGAGAGGAAGTGGTAGCAATGATAACAGTAAAAATAGTTTAACTAGTCACCCGTTTAGAAAATGACGTTTCTTTGGTTTCAATATTTTATCTTATAGACAAGACTGAACATTCTGTCAAAATTATTTTTTATTCATTTCTTATTTTTTTCATTTTTTAATTTCGTGTTTACGCAGTGTTTCAACCCTTGTATTATCTCGGGGTCAAGGTGACCCGAAGTTGAACGGCCTTCCACCGCTGCATGTGTATTTATGGAAGCCAGGGAGGTTGTTCACCTTGATCCAGAGACAACACAAGGGATACCACAAACACATTTTATTTACGGGCTTTCGGGTCATTTTGACCCAGAGATAATACAAGGGTTGGTAAAAAAAAACTTTAATTAAACATTCCAACATTTTCAAGTCCAGAAAATATATTTAAAGGGAAGAAAAATGACACCTGAATTACATGTAAATGGGAAAATGTTATTATAAAGACATTATTCTTGGCTTTAGAAAGAATAGTTAGTGGGGTTTTTCTTTAAAAAATAAAAGTAATTCCAGCATCATTACACCCTTATGTTAAAATGACAGGTCTTTATGGAACTTTAAAGCTCATACCCAAGTCAAATTATATTCTAATTTTATTATTTTTCCCCCCCAAAAAAATTACATGCTTGACCTAGATATCAGTTTTTGCAGTATAAAAACTGAAATCTAACTGGTTAAAACATTAAAATAATTGAACATAGTCATTTTTTGCATTTGACTTTTGGCCAAAGTGACCCAATAAAGGCCAAAGAGGGATTTTTCAGCACCAATGAAACGCTTCCAATGCAACATTTTAACAATTCAAGAGAGATAATACTTTATTTAAAAAAGAAAAAGAAACAGATTCAACATGTAAACTATTCAATACAAACCTTATGTGTTACAAATCAAGAAAAAAACGAAGGTGCACAAACTATATGTACAAATTTACAGACGCTCACTGGAAATCTAGTTTGTATTCGTCCGACATGTTGTCGGTGAGAATGTTGTCCGAGCTGTTGTGAGCGTCGCTGAGTCTGCGCTCCACCGTGGGCGTTGTGGTGGACGCCTGCTGGGAAAGTTGCTGCTTCTTTTTGTTCATCTTCCTCTCTTTGGCTCGTCTGTTCTGGAACCAGATCTTCACCTGAATGGAAATAAAAATAAAAAAAGTTTGAAGATGTCCATCTTCTTCTGTATGTAGTAAAAATTAACGCTTTATTGATGTTTCAGCGGTTCAGTAACATTTTCATAGGGCTCTCCAATTTGCAGGCTGTGACCTGTGAGATGGTATTCTGTGGCCCTTCATTTGATGTTTTAGTTTTAAGGAGTGCAGGTCGAGCAAGGACCTCCATATTTCTACATTTATAGCATAAACTTCAATAAAAATGGCCCAAATTAAAAAAAAAAATTGTTTTAAATCAACCACAATTTTACAACATAGACATTTTTTTCTCTACAGCTAAGAATGTTGTGTTATTTTTATTATTTAATTAACTCCATATAAAACTTTTTTTGTTCCAGATTGTTTTCACTTTGTTTGGTAACGTTTGTGAAAAAAGAATGGAAAAAATATTGACAGCGTATTTAGAGGAAAATGTTATTTTTATTTTATCAGTTTCTTTTACAGAACAGGTTTATAAATATGTTTTTCCATAGTAAGGTTCATTTTATGTTGACATTTCTTTCTTTACTATTCTTACTTACTTAGTTTTTTTTTTAAGTTCTACTATCATATTTGTATATATATTCTCATATATATAACTGTTAAGAAATATTATCAAATGTATATATATATATATATATATATATATATATATGTAAGAAATAAATATCAGAGGTCCCCTAGCTAGAGTGTAAGCCAGAAATTTTATTTTTATTTTATTTTATTTGTTTAATTGTTGACATCCATAATCTCTGTCCCTTATCTTATCTTAAACATCCCTAAAGATCACTGTATCAACATGAACTATTTGATGTACTATTTGACATGAAGTAATTTATTTACTTTGAGAGACCCCGTCTGTCGGGCCCCGTGAAATGACTTGGCCGGTGTCAATACCTTTTGGTTGACGCTCTCCCATAATGCACTCTGTCCCTCACCTGTCTCTCAGAGAGGCTCAAGGCTCCGGACAGCTCCGCTTTCCGTCTCATGGTGATGTAGCTGTTGGTGCGAAACTCTCTCTCCAGCTCCAGCCTCTGGTGGTCGGTGTACACCACTCTGTACTTGCCCTCGGTGCGAGTCTTCCCGCCTGAGGAAGAATGTGGATTAATGAACCACTCAATGGCCGACTGTGTTTTCCCAAGGTCCTCCTGGGGATTCCAGCAGGCCGTGTGACGTGCAGGGTGTGTCCAGTCTCTACCTGGAGACGTCTGGAGCCACGTTCAAGTTCAGGCGCCACTTAAAGCCACATTATGTCTATTAATCACGGTGATGTTAACTAGTGTAAAGACCACGCGGTGGTTCCTTATCGCCGAGAGTTACCGTGTGTACACAGGCAGCTATTCATTGACGCAGTCACTGTTATTGATCTGAAGTGTGTCGAACACACACACCGACGCGGAGCCCACCTCGAGATTCCCTTCTCTCCGGCTCCACTGTTGGCTCACGGAAGGGAGAGGTTTGATGGATGTGTGTGTGTAAGCTGAAGTCATGTGGACTTCCTCCCGTCTACGCTTCGCCAGGTTGGTTAATTATACGCCTAACTGCTGGGGTTGGTCATGTGACGGCACCTGAGGTACACAAATCCTGACGTGTTTCAAAATAAAAGCTTTATTAATGAACTTCTCGTCCAGTGTAATGTGTTCCTCTATTAAACTATTTATTCACCCCTAAAATTAGATTCAAAGAACAAAAAAAAATACTTATTTAAAGAGAATAAATGCAACATAATGTATAAAAAGATGAGAGAAAATATTAATTTTAACATTAAGAAGCAGGGTTTCAATATGAAGTCTGACTTTAGGGTTTCAATATGAAGTCTGACTTTATTGTATGTTATGTTGTTTATGTATATATGTTTTCCATAAAAACATGATTGATTTATGCTGATTTGCTTTTTATTTTATTTTCATTCGCACTTTTTAAAGAAAAAAACATTAATATTTAGCAATAAAAGTGGCGTTTGTTAGGTTTCTAGATCCTCATTTTGTAGTGTTAACCAAGGAGGAAGTTTTAAAATAATTGATCAACATTTCTTCTAGTCATTTAGAGAAGTGGTCTTGGTATGGTATGATCAAGCTTTTTTTCAAATAAATGTGACATATGCAAAACACTAAAAGATGCATCAACATCCGCTTTTCGGAGTGAATAAACAAGCTTCAAGAAATTAATATGATATAAAAACTACTATACTCTTAAAAGAAAAATAGTGTGATGATAAAGAGAACTCCCTGATAATTCTGAATCCTCCAGGAAATCCATTATAAAATATTAAATTAATCATAAAAAAATAAGCACTAAAAATAAAGTATGGATACAAAAATAATAACACTTTTCTGAATAGCTAGCTGCTGATGCTAACCGGACCGAATAGATTCATGAAGTCCTACCTGGCGCAGGTGAACTGACGTTTTCAGGGAGCCTCTTCTTCGTGGCGGGGGGTTCTTGTCCAGGTGAGTGTTGGTAGGGGATGAAGGACCCCCCTCCGTCTGTGTTGCAGTGCTCCGTAGATAAGAAGCTGCTCTGAACCGGGCTCGAGTTTGTCGGCAGAAAGCTGCTCGGATAGTCCTCCCTGGAGCCGTAAAAATGGCCCCACGAGCTGGCGGCGGGGTCAACGATCCCGGGGACATGATGGTAGCTGTTGAAGTCGTACGACGGCGCCGCGTACGGTCCGTTGAAAGCCAGGGTCTGCGCGTGAGGGTACATGTTTCCGGGAACAGAGTGAGCGGATCTAAAGGTCCAGAAGCATGTTGGTGTTTTCGCAGCTCCACTACCTAAGGAGCCGCTACACACCTTTATAGATTTACTGGCAAGGAGGTCGAAAGTACCAGAGTGATGTCATTTACCTGGGACTTATCTGAACGCTTCTTCCGGGGCACTCTGACCTGGATTCACCTCTACGTGACTACATGTTGACTTCAAGTGGAACTTTCTACTTGAGTTTTTTTGGTTTTTGTCGTTCATTAGTAGGTCATGTCAACAAACTAAATATTCCATTTTGAACACTTTAAATCTGAGGAGACTCAGTTTTAAGTTGTCTCGGGACAAGTGTACCCTCTATATGAGAAGATCCGTTTACTTTTAAGAACTATTTCAATAAGCCAGGTCCAAGGAAGGTGAGCTTTCTTTACGGACACCATGTGATCCAAAGATCCATTGAACAGCGGGGGCAGCAGTTGAAAACACTTCACTGTCCTTCCCTAGAATCCAAGTTCTTAGGCAAAGATAACGACGCGTTCTCAAGGTCATCTGAGAGACATTATCTCTCCAGCATGTCCTCCCCTTCGCCCAGAACATGTCACAAAGGAGGTATTCAGGAGAAAAACATGACATAAAATATTCCGATATACATCATAACCACTGATATTAGAGAGGCGTGATATTAGGTGTCTTTTATTGGTCAGAGAAGAAAAATTAGTCAACATCTTGGTTCTGTTTGGTTGAAAATAAAATCAGTACTTTCATATTTAATAGCCTATAATATCAGCGGAAGACAGAAGGTTCTATTTGTGTATTAGCAAGAATCTGGCAAAACGATAAGTATCACAATACAGTATTAACGACAGGATATAATGCAATATATCGTGATACTGTAGTAACAAGTATATATTTGTAGTATTGTCAAGTACTTGACTCTACTACTTTCATTTGTTGTGAAACCATAATATGCCCAAAAATCAGCTTTAAAAGCAAATGGAGTCAACTGTATCCTCTCGTCCTCAGTCATCACCGGGATATCTCAGGATCTGGAAGATTGTTCCATTTTAAAGTTGCAACATATAAATTAATGAACAGCGTGAATATTTTAAGGTCAAATTATTTTATTTTAAACACGCTTAATTGAAATATAAACCACAAAAGAAACATGTTAAAAATAAAATATGCTTTAAAGGCTAGAAAAATAATATATTAAATTACATATATATTTTGTCAAATGTATTTATTAATTTATTTTGAATTAAAAAAGTGCTGTCAAATATCGATACAGTATGGTAAAAGTTTTCTGAGATATATCGCTGTATCGATGTTTTCTAACACCCCTACTTAGCTGCACTGCACATAAGGTGAGGGAATAATTTCATACATATTCCTAATTGTACGTCAATTAATTTACAAAGAAATTAGTCATTGGAGACTAAAATGATACAGACTTGCATCAAAAATATTTAGCCTTTGTGTGTATGTATGACACAAAGGCTTGAAAAGAAATGCGTCTGTGTTATCCCTTGTGTTGTCTCTGGGTCAAGGTGAACGAACTCCCATGGATTCCTCTGTATAGTCTCTGTATTATTGCTGAAATTGATCATCTCTGTTGCTTATCTTATGTTTAACACTGAAATCATAAAAAGGTCTTGATGTCAACGTGAAAATCTCTTGCTCTGATAGAAGTAGGAATGTGGGAGAAGAAAGCTATAGTCAACTAAACTTTAGACAGTCAACTTTAAAAGCATGCAGAGAAACCAAATAAAACCCTCAAACAAAAAAATAATTCAGTTCTGCCTCATATGAGGAAAATATCACGAAAAGTAAGAAAAGAAAAGTAGACTGGACAAACATTTCTGTTTGCATTGTCCGTCGACAACTACGTTATTTATTCCTCTTTTACACATGTGCGAGTGACGGTGATGCCATTGGAACTCTCTCCAATGAGGCGTCACATCTAATGTTAAAACCTACCGGTAAAAAAAAAGAAAGCCCTTTCACCTTTAATCATAAAGGGTCTCAGTTGCTTGGCCAAGAATGACCCACTTCTGTAAAAACACCGCCTTATTTTGCCACATCATGCCATCTATCCAAGACCTCGATAAGAACACCTGAGACGTTTAAGAGAGATAATAAAGCTTCTGCTGGGAAACTAAGAAGATTGGTAAATGAGTAATGACCACATGAGGATCTCAGCATGTCACTGTCGATTCTCCGAGAGAACGTTCAATCTTAGGACCAGCAGTGACTGACTTTGACCAGAAGAGAGCAGCATGACAGAAGCCCAGCCGTTGTCAGGTTAATGCATCTGCAGCTATTTTTCCACTTCTAAGAACTTGAGCCTGCATCAGTATGCACAAAGAACCGCTGAGTAATCATTAAAAATTCATGTCGGCACCTCGAGCAGAACACTTAAGGTCTTTAAGAGGGAGCGTAAAGTTAATGGATGTGAAAGTAGCTTCGAGGCTTGAATGGAATATAGAAGTACATTATGAAGTGACCAGTAAATGTTTTGTCCTGATCAATCAGACCATGATGCTTTAAGACAAATCTCTATCCTCCAAGCCTCTATTAGGTCTCGGTCTATTTTCAATGATAAGAACTTGTCGTAGAGTTTATGATTGTTTGGTGACGAACGGAAACTTCAGGCAAGCATGTGACCTGAGGCAAGTCATTCATTTGTTTATGATTGATTTTACATGGTCAAGGTTTTTCCACAGAGAGCCAGATTGAATGAGCTAAACTGTACTTCCAACCAGATGCAGTTTTAGGACCATCATACCAAAAGGAAGAAGCCTAAAAAAAAGTTTTTCTTGGGAACCATTGGGTTATTATAATTAGTAACACAACGTTGTTGAATTTTTTGTTTTGAATTCCACAAATACAACTGTTAAAGGAAAGGTCAAGGATCAGATGACAAAACTCAACAAAAGCATAACACGGGAACTTGAAACAGATCCTCTTTTATCAGATCCAGAAACAAGTCATTGTCTCCATCCATCTTCATCACTCAATCTTAAGTTGGGTTCAGGATGAGGGCCACTGTTTTTGCAGGGGTCACCCGGGGTAACTCGCAGATACAGAAGGAGTAGCCCACCATGAGCCTTAAAAAAAAGAAGAAGATATTTTTCATACAATAATAATCTTATTATGTTTGTCTTTCCTTTCTTGCTTATCCATTGGCAATTATCGAAGAACCAATAATGGGATAACTGTCATAGAGGAATATCATTTATCATCCATAATAATATGTAATTAAGTTATATGTCATAAGCGTGTACCAAACTGATGCGTCAAACAGTTGCAAAAAGGTTGGCGACCCCTGGTTTACTCCATCCTGCTCCTCAACTTCAACGGGCCTGTAACTAAACGTAAATAAAAATAATCTTAATATTTTAAGTTTGGAAGCTGACATTATTTTTCTGTCGATTATACTAAATGTTTTTTTCAAGGTTCCTGACTAGAGGAAAAAGTATTTTAACATCTGATTCTGATGACCACAAAGAAAGATATTTGAAAATCAGCTTGCTTAAACTTTTTTTTAAGCCAGAAGTATTATTTCATTATCTTGTCTTTTAAATGCTCTATACAACTAGTTTTTTAAAAAATATTTTCTTAACCTTTAAATCTAATGTACTTTGAATTTATAACATTATGAGAAACATTTGAATCAGTTTGATATTTCGTTTTCTATAAGCCATTTTACTTTAATGGAAGTTCCTTCTTTTTTATGATTTTCCAAGTATTTTCGTTACTTTAATAATATTTTCCCTCCCAGATTGTCCCAATCCAAGCACACATCGGAAAACAGTCGACAACAGAATTCCTATCTCATCATGAAAACTAAACCTCAGTACTAATAGTACTAATCCCATGTATTAGAGCACGTGTCAAAGCTATTTAACGTGGACCACTGGATAGTTTGCTCAAAGTAGATTTGTGTATTTCTACAAATATAAATGACTTACTTACTTGTGAGAATACCAGTGACGTGGAAAGAATGAAATGTGAATGGAGAAAGAATAACACATTAAGATAAATCAAGTCTCCTAAAATGAAAAGACACTAAAGGTTTTGGTAATTACCACATTATTTTCATCTTACATGTTACAATATTGAAATAGTTTGATGGATTTTGTCGCCTCTACGTTCGAGAAAAAAATCTCTATCTGCTAAAGCGCTAACAGCAGCCATTAAGCTATGAGGTTGTACAGTTCATGTCTGGGCTATCAAATGCTAAATCCACATGGGCTCTAAATAGTCTTGATTAATGGCATGAAATTGGTAGATTCAGTACATTTACTGCAAAAAAAAGTGTTAATTACAGCCAAAAATAGCTGCAGAGTTAGGTGTCGCTGCAGTTTTCTGTGGCGTTGCATCCCTCATATAAAAGAAAAAGGTCTTTCGCCGAGTCTGTAATTATTGCTAACAGGTTCAGTCGATTAGAAGTCGAGAGGTTTACAGCCCAATTTGGCCCCTCTTGTCCCCCCTCCAGAGAAACCGTGAGGGGTGGCAGATACTGGTTTTGTGTCCTACAAAGCAGAACAACCGTGATGGAGGATTTGCATCGTAGATTTGCATGTTTGAAAGGCGGAGGAAGGGTACACTACACAGGGAAGGTAGAGTTGAGCTGATGCAACAGGGTCTGGCTAAAGCTTCTTCTTCTTCTGTCTATCAGGGGTTATCACAGCGAGTCAGCTGAACCCGTAAGTGATGGCCGTTCACGAACCGGCCGGTTCTTTGAAGCGAGCTACCAATGAGGAGTTCACATGCTGGAAAGACAGAGTGTAGTCTAAACACCTTTAATAGACGGTTCAAAGAAAGATTTAATGGTGAAAATCAAGATGTCATTTCAGCATCTTTGTTATGTGAAAATAACTTTTATTTCAAGGAGTAGCGACAGTTTACTTAATATTTAAGAATCCCCATTAAATCTTTATCCTGAAGTTTTATCTATCTATCTATCTATCTAAATATTAAAAAGGCAACTAATGTGTTGATTTAGGTGTGTCTTAAGTTTATCTTGGATCTCGATTGTACTATGTGTCAATTTTTACTAAATCTCCTTTCATTGAAATATTTACATTAGAAAATGATCTACTGAAAACACATTTTATTTTTCTGGAAATTTAATTTACCATAACCACATCCTCTTTGTTGTGATTGAACAAGCATCAAGGTTTGTCACCGCGCGTCATCAATTAGGGACTTGTTGTATGAACAAAGCAGGATAAGATAACAGCTGGCTGGAGGAGTGAAGCCATTATTACGTCATAATTGACTCCACTCTCGTAACCTCTCGTTCGCTCAGATTTCAGGGCAACTTTATAAAGTAATAAGTTCAAAACATGGTCATGATGAGAGACTTACTGCATCTTGGAGAGGAAGACTTCAACATTTGAAACATGTGAGCGAGTCAGGAGAGTTGGGTTTTCACACTAGTTGTTGCCTTTTAAGTTAAGTCAAAAGATTGTGTCTCTCCCTCGCTCCAGTGTCAGAGCAGTGTAACTGAAATGTTGTGGAACCTCAGTTGCGCCATTGCAATAAATCTACTTGCCAGCACAAACGTTTGTTTACAAATTGATCGGATTTTGAGGGTCTTCTTTTGGATTTCATTTCCCTGGTCACCTCAAAATGTCTCTCCGTTCTTCATTTGAAAACACTCTGACGCACTGCTGTAAAGCAGTTTGGTCACGTGGACACACTCACAGATTCTCCGGGCAGGTCGCCCAGGCAAAGAATGGAAGAGCATCGTAAAAATAAAGATAGCTAAAGAGTTCTACTGCATGTAAAATTAGACCAATCATTAGACGTTTGTCTGCCCGCCTGTAAGGGTTGAGGTATAAACTAAAAGTTCATGCAGGTTTACATGTATCCAATTGCGTGATGGCCAGAACAGTTCATTTTACGACTACTTCATGGGGTTTCCTTCACCGAAAAGAATAATGATTTACGTTTCACCAGTAGTTTGGCCAATTTGGCCACTAGGTCGCCAGTAAACATTGCAAACAATGCATTTTGCAGCTCAGCTATTATATGTATGTTAAAAACGTGTGTTTCTATGAGACTTTCATATTTTTAGAGCCAATTGTTAAAATAGATTTTTATTTAATTAACTTTTTTTGCAATTTTGCTTTAATTATATCTTTAGATGTCAAGCAGACATGTTTTTCTCCAGAAAAAAGGAATAATGGCAGTTAACATTCAATTGATTTTTTTACTTTTTAGTTAACTTTTATTTTATTTTTGTAAGAAAACCGCTTGGGAATTTGTTTGGAAATGTAACAAAACTGACAACAACTCAAGATGTGTAATCTAATTGTCTTTTGTGTTAGAATAGATATTATACAATTGGTATCAACAAAGTAAGTAAACTATCAGTCATCAGTATAGGTACTGGTAACAAAAAAATAAAAATAATGTACAGACCACATGACTACTTAATACGTTTCTGCTTTCATTAGTTTTGAAAGCCAAAATATGTCCAAACAACAGCTTCAAAAGCTGCTGGAGTCCACTGTATCCTCTCATCCTCAGTTAGCGCATTAAAAAAAAAAATGGAACTTTTTATACACATACCTACTTTTAAAAAATATATAAAACCAAAAAAAAGTATGATTTGAAAGTAAAGGAAGGAGATTTAAAAATCAATACTTTCCTTGAATATCAATAATGTATTATGAACAAAAGTACAGCTGTTTTTTTATATTGACTTTATATTTTCTTACACTCCTACAGCCAGAAGTTTAGCTGCATGCACAATAGCCTCGAATATTTGCATGTTAATCGTAAAGAACCATGGCTTCAAGTCATCTGGGCCAACCCCACATCTGCGGAGAGAACATGTTTATGGTGATAATCTGCGAAAAAAAACAAACGTCTGGGTTGAGTTAGTTTGTGTTTTGCTCTTCTACACCTCCGAGATCGTTTGGAGTGAAGTTGTTTTCCTGTGAAACCGAGACTTCCATGTTTGTTTCTCAAAGAGTGACCCCGCGATCTGCCAAAACCTTTCCCTCTCCCCTGGAACCCTCTCTCTCTCTCTCTGTGGCTCCCTCCCTCGCCCCATTCTCCTCTTCACTGCGTTTGTTGTTTTTTATATAGCGATGCCGTCCAGATTGCTGTTGCTAACGGAGACAGTCTCAATTCACCTCTATTCATAAACAAATCCCTCCTGCCCGGGACCCTCGCCGCTGCCACCTCTCAGCAACACACAGCTTTTCATTTGCATTCCCTCTGCTTTTCTCCTCCACTTTTGAAACTTCCCTCTTACCTCCCCTCCTGTTCCCTCCCTCCCTCCTGGTCCTCCCTCCTGAAACCAGCCGGACCACTGACGCTCCTCCATGCGAGTCTGTCAGCGCAGGACTGTGCATCTGCGCGAGTGTCCTTTGAGAAACTTTTTCTTGTTCCTAAAACAGACTTCAGGAGGTTGTTTTTCAAGCAGCGTGACAGGAGACCAGAACCCCTGATGGTGCTGTGGTTTGACTAAACAAACAGCCGGGCTCGCACTGGTACCTCCTTCCAGAGGACTCCCGGGACACCAGAGATTAACCCGGCGCAGGGACATCTGAGGGATCTAAAGCCCCCGTAGAGAAGAGGAGCTGCGATCTCCGCTCTGATTTTCCAGAAGCGCTTGAGACGCCGGAGAAAAGTTTGTGCTTCTTCCAGGAACCATCTCTCGGTAAGAGCATCTGAATTTCCCATCACTGTTAATCAAAGTTTTTTAGTCATGGATGCTTGGCATTTGTTAATGTTTGGAACAGAACACGTCCAAGACAAGGTCTGGGAACTACAATATTAAAGTTTACATTTAGTCTTTGAAGAATTGAAGAACTTTCTGTTTCACTTTTACTCACTCAGGTGTTGACACTTACAACAAGTTTGTTTTATTTTTTAAAAACTTCAAAAGTTCACCAGATTAGTTTTGTGATTGTTAAGTCAGTCAGTGGATGTTGCTGTGGTTTGTTTGATCGGTTCGAGTGATGCATCTGCATCCTCTGGTTACGCCTGTCACTGTATGTTTTGAAGGAATCCATGTTGATTTATTACTCATCTTAATTTAAGGTTAAAACAATATTAGCTCTTGAAGCATGTGTGTAGTGTAAAAGGCTAGCTTTTTCATTTTTTTTGAGCTAGCGCTACGGATGGCTTTTATTTGATTTAACCTTTTCTGAAAAATCGTAATTTGTTTTTATTTTAATATTCGATTTTCATATGTATTTTTATCATATTTAATAACAATTCCAAACTTAATGTCAAACATCCAACTAGGAGTGTTTATTGGCAAGAATCTGGCGATACAGTATGTATCACGATACAGGGGCAACGATATGATATATTGTGTTGCTGTAGTAACAAGTATATATTTGTAGTATTCTCAAGTACTTGACTCTGGTGTTGCAGAAGTTACAGACCACATGACTCTTGACGAAGTCCTAACTGCTTTGATCCGTTTTGAAACCAAAACATGTCCAAAAATTATCTTTAAAAGCAGCTGGAGTCACTGTATCCTCTTGCGCTCAGTCATCGGCGGGATTTCAATGTTCCCTTGAGCTGCGGAGGACAAAATGACTGCTGCCATCTAGCAACCGGAGTTTTAATTGCACCACAAAAATGAACAAACGCTGTAAATATTTGCATGTTGTTGAACCATTAAAGAACTATAACATGATACCAAAAATGATTTGAAAACCCAAAAAATTGGCGGATAGCCAGAGGGAGCGAGCATTTTCTTTTTAATCGATATAGTTACGGTATAGTGGAAAAACATCCCGATATAGTATATTTTCTTTCCTACAAACACCACTGATAGCTGCTAGCCTCTTGACAAAGTCGTCTCATTAGGACACCCCTTTGCCGTTCCATCGGGGGTGCTTGTTACCCACATTCTTGAGCGTGAACACACACAATGCAACAGTGAGAAACCTGTTCAAACAACCACTCGCATCTTCGTACACAAGAATCCCTTTTCAGGCTTTGCACAGCGAAAGTTTAACACTGTTTACGTTCTGGCTGTGAGAATGTGTTGGCCGACGTTTCCTAGTGTCTCGCTCGCACACAAACACCCTCTCCGGAGCAAGATGTTTGTATGCTTCTCACTTTGCAGCTCGCTTGCTTAAAGAGCTTGTTTGTGCAGCTCTCTTCGGTCACCCCGGGTGAACTGACAGTCGTCTTCAGCGCCATCATCCCTGCTCTGTGGATGCGCCGAATCAATCTTCCCCGACATGAAGCTTCATTGACAAGCTCGGGCTGTGAAATCAGAACCTTGCATCAGTCACTGTCACCACTCTCTCTCTCTCGGGATCAACAGATAAGACGTAGTAGAGATGCATATGCTCTGACATACCCGAGACCGAAATTCTCTGCTTACATTTCGTACATTCTACTTTTCATTACAGAGAGCGGCATTCTCACAGGGAGCAATAATTCACGGTCAAAACTCACGAGGCATGCCTGTTTTCCCCACCATATGTTCTGCACCTGAACGCCTCCTCACTTCCCCTCTGAACATGTACTGATAAAACTCATGACTCACTTGAGTTTTTCCCATTTGAAAGTAACTTAAGTACAAAAAGGTATCAAAAAAGCTTAAAAAGTGAGAATACTGGAGTAAGAAAAGTGTTTACTCGAGTAAAAGTTATTGGGGAAAGAATTGTATGTACACAGATACAACAGCAATTGATTAATAATACTTGGATACGAACGTGAATGAGTAAATATATTCAGATACAAAAGTGATCGAGAAAAATGATCGTATGTTGAAGTAATGGAGAAAATGGGCTACAAAAGTAACTGAGTAATAACACTTAAGTCAGAATAATACTGATAAAACTATTATAATACGAATAATACTAGTAATTAAGTAAAAATACTTGAGTACAAAAAGTAGACGGAAAAGTGATCAAGTACATATAATGGCATACATAAGTAATAGAGTAAATGTACTACGGTACAAAAGTAGTAAATGTATACAAAAACAAAAGTTATCTAGAAAAAATAAAAATAAAAAAGAATAAAAAAAAATCGAAGGAGATAATATACTTGGATACAAAATTTGATTATTTTTTATTTATAATTTATATGCAAATATTTGTTTGTTCATTTTTAAGTTTCAACTGAATTTTCTGCCGCTAGATGGCAGCTTCATTATGTTCTTCATAGCTAAAGGAACAATGAAATCCCTCGAGATCCAGGGGATGACTGAGGACAAGAGGATGCAGTGGACTCCAGCTGGATTTAAGCCAAAAAAAAGAGTGAAAAAAGTAGAAGACAAATTCAGTGACACTGAATATTTTTCTGAAAATGAACAGTACTACAATAAAAATAATTTATTTAAATGTCAGATGATCTTAACTGGCACGTGTAATGCACAAACCACCGGATTAAAATTATTTATTTATTATTATATTATTATTTGAATAATGAGATTCCCAGAAATAAAACTAAAAAATAACAACAATGGGTTCAGACATGTCAGGCACCGATATGAGAAAATTGTATTTCACAATGATTCACCAGTTCCTCTGAATCTCCCCCGGGAGAGGCTCTGACTTTAATCCGTCCTAGATTCCAACATCGAACACTCACCATCTTATCTTTCATGTTTGTATTAATCTGTGGTTTCTCTCACCGAACAACAATCATGATCTGAAGCTCAAGGGCTTTCAAGTGTCCCTGACATGAACAAGCAAACCTGTCAAAGACCTCGACGCAGCTTGGATAACTCAACTCAACCTTTCTAACAACTGATCCACGACCAAAAATCTTTTTCTCAAAACGAGCACACAGCTTGTACAAGAAACATTTCATTCATGTGTAAACTCGGGGGACTTCTCACTGCGTCATGCTGCTGGTATGATCGGCATCGAGAGCTCCTCTCCGGGTCCAGCCGGCTCCACTCTTCTGGCCCTGGACCTAATCCTTCATCATCAGCTGTTTCCTGGCCCTCTACGCTCGCTGCATGCCAGCCCACCGGAGAAATGTGCTTCGCATTATGACCATGCAGAAAACATGCCAGCGGACTGATGAGGGCCCGATGAGGTCCCGATCGGGAGTTTTGGGGACAGAGATCCGGCTCTTGATTTATCCCACATGAGCTGAACAAACAGCTGCTGGACCGGCGCGCTGGACGCCAGAGTGACGCGGAGCTTCGTGTTTATATGTAATTACAGATATTTCATGTTCACGCTTGAGTCGTACGATTTATTAACTTTAACTCTTGCCGGCGATGAGTCCCCGCCGTGACTCAGAGTGTGTCACTCATACTTTGAGACTGACTGTTGGACACTCACTCTAATGTCCTACTTAGAGACTTGTTCCAAAGATGAAGTGCAGTTTTTAAAGAAGAACGTTAAGTGTTTGTGGTGATAAAACATCCTGTCTGGCCTGGACGTCCATCTGGACTCCCCCCCCCCTCGCTGACTCTTTATTTCCCTCCCACCCCTTCTGGCACATATCTGACATGCAGCTGGACCTGATCTCCACTCGCACAGATGAGAACATGACCAGGAAGTGAGTTGTTAGAAACTTCTTTTAAAACCGTGTTCAGCCTAAAACCCCTATTTAAAGTATGCAGCCTATTATTACACTTTTTCACTTCTTTCTTCTCATCTTTTGCCTTTTATTCTACTATGTATTTATTTGTTGTCCTCATAAAACATTCTACCATGATAGGTTTTATTATTCTTTGTCATATTGTTAATCATAATGTCTACACTATTTAATGTCTTATATATAATAATTCAATAACATACACATTTCCACTGACATCATCCCATTGAAAAATATTGAAAATGTGTGTGTGAAGTTATTTGCTAGTATTACCTGTATTTAAAAAAAACAGGCACAATAAAGAAAAATAATACAATTTTATTATGATTTATATAATTCTAATGTGTGTAAAGACGGTTTAATGCAGAATGAAATTAAAATATTAAATATGACAACAAGAGACAACAAGTCAATATAATGAATCATAGAAAATGGTATCTTGGTATTATTTTTGTGTTATTTAATAAGAAATCAAAAAAGTAAATATTTTTTAAAAATATATATATAAATAATAAATATAATTAAATTCAAATGGACACAATGTAAAAAATGTAATATTTAATTATCAAAAATAATGTTCATAATATAATATAACAAGTGGAATTGTTTATTTTATTAAATTGACTTTATTCTTATTAAATAACAAATACAAATGTTCAAAAAGAGTCAAAAAATGTATATGAGTAAAGTTTTTGTAAGAATAAAAATGACTAAAACTGTCAAAAATCTGAAACGTCTTCCATGTTCAGTTTGAAAAATAATATTTACTTGGAGAGGACCCAAAACTTTGCCCAGATATGGTCGAGAGAGTATTTTTCAAGCTTTCTAACTTATGCTATTCTACTAATGTCATCAATTCATTTAAACTTGAATAAAATATATTATTTAAGTGTATTAACTGCTCAAGAATATATTTAACTATAGTTAAAACTATTAATCTGTCACATCACTATGATAAACATGTGAGAAATCAGACATAAACACATTTTTTAGTTTATTTGGATCGTTCTTTGGATTCTTAAGTCACCATAACGGCCGTTCAGAGAATAATCTGGATCATTAAAGCCGTCTGAAGTATTTTTGCTCTGTTTATGTTCCTACCTGCAACAGCTCTCACCATTTCAGGAGGCAGTTCTACTCTCAGGATCGGCGGTTAGAAGCTTTAAACAGATTTGAAAACATCTTCCACCACATGCAGGTATTGTTGCAGTCCGCTGCTTAAGGAAATACACATGGCTTTTTTAGGGGGATTTCGGTCTTGTTCGGGCTGTCGCCGATCCAACAAAAACATTCTGGGTTTGAAAATGAAAGAGGAAAAACAGCTTAGTGCTTTTACAAGATACAACTGGTCAAGTGCGAGTGGACGGATTTTATATTAGGCTGACCATGAAAATAGATGGATTTGACGAAAAAAAGGAAATATTAGGCTGTTCTCCTAATTGTGTTCAGCTGTGTCCTATTTTTTAGTTGATGGGTGTGTAAGAGAGTCAGGGGATACTTTTGTGTATGTGTTAGTGTGTATGTGTGTGTGTGTGTGTGTAGACATCAGTTTCTCATAGAGTATGTTCAGGAAGCATGTTCCTTACGATCAAACGTCCTACATTTTGTGCTTTTTTATCATAATTGGATGCAAACTCTGTGATAAGATCAAACATTAAGAGGACCAACTCAACAACAGCTGGTGGATATTTGACTCTTTCTTCCCCCTAATTTGGTCCAAGAAAATCAGACTGTTAATCCGACTTCACCACATCTGAAAGCATCCTTCTTCAAGCAACAGTTTCCACCATCAGCTCTTCAGATCTCACGTCTACAAAGTTACAAACCTCATTTACAGACGACATTGAAAACGTAACATTTGGGAAAACATCAGATGCTGAGGTGGCTGGGAGAAATTCAACTCAACTCATGCTTGCGTTGGGTTTTTGCCGGGGCACTCTGGTTTCCTCCCACAGTTCAAAAACATACAGAGGACAGTGTAAATCGCCCATAGGTGTGGGTGTGTGTCTATAGTCAGTATGTGGTCGGCCTGGACTGTCAAAGTTTCCAGAGGGTTCCCCGCCTCCTCCCAATGAGACTGGCATTGGTCCCAGCACTGAACCACCTTGTAGTCGAAGAACTGAATCAAGATGGAAGGCTAAACTAGAAGTGCTGCATCCAAGCGGCGTCTTGATCTTGAATTACATGTTACAAGCTGTTCTTTTGTTGACTGAAGCCAAGCTAAACATGACGCTCAAGTTTCAATAGTAGACAAAGGTAACCTTGATGAATAAGCGTTTTTTTTGTAGGAAAATAGTAAAGCTGACACAGTGCGTACCCAAAACAATGCTTTAACTACCAGAAGACTAAAGATTAGAGGCGTGTATTGGCAAGACTCTGGTGACATGATGCATATCACAATACAGGGCAACAATACTGTATATTGTGATACTGTAAGAACAAGTATATATTTTATTGTATTGTCGAGTACTTGACTCTGGTGTTGCAGAATTTACAGTCTCTTGACGAAGTCGTAACTGCTTTCATTTGTTTTGAAACCAAATATGTCCAAAAATTAGCTTGAAAAAGCTTCTTGAGTCAACTGTATCCTCTTGTCCTCAGTCATCACCGGAATCTTACAGGATTACTTAATTACAAAATCATCCATAACATTGTTATTGTTCCTTTTATTTATTTACCTTTTTGCACTACCTCAGAACTGAAACATGTTATCATAGATCTATTCAATGTCGTAACAGAGGTCATTTTTGGCGTTTTTCTTATTAACAAAATGATTTATTTTAAACGTAGGGGTCATTTTATGCTTGTGCTATCAAAAATGGTATTTAGTATTGAATATTTGCCCGAGTATCGAGTTGAATATTTCAGTATTGTGACAACCCGATTACGATTGTGTTTAAAAGAAAATCTTCAAATTGTATAAAAAGCTCAATCTTGTTAGCTAATCTTGTCTTAATGGAGAGATGCTAAAGTAAAGTCAAATTCAGAATGTTACATTTACTCTAATGCAAGCATCTCAAACTACATTTCACACCTAAACGTCTAACTTGAGCTGCAGAATATCAACCATGCAGGCCACAAACGGCCCACAAGCCACAAGTTCAACTTTTTCTACAGGATGTAAACTGGTCATGTTGTTTCACAGTCTGCAGCTGAGGGACCAGAAGGTTCCTCTCTAGGGGGTTGTCAACTGACCAATGTGAGTGATAAAACTGGAGGTTTGTTATAGCAAAGGCTCACCGGGTCACTTTTTTCCCACAGAAACAGCCAAAGGCAAGTTCGTCACTGAACCTCATCACTGAAGCTGGACTTGTTGTTTTCTTTGTCAGTAGATCATGAATGCTAATTCTGCTATTTAAAGCACTGGGGCTCATATTTTATCTCAGAAATATTTATTTTGGATACACTCAATGAAAGTTGACGTTCCTGCCGTTGCTCACTTCCTGTGCAGCAGACGAGTAAACATCTGTGATGCAAGACTCCATGTGTGTGTGTGTGTGTGTGTGTGTGTGTGTGTGTGTGTGTGAGTGTGTGAGTGTGCGGTGCTGCAGACCCACTACCACCACTTTGATGTGGCATTTCCCATAAGTTGTGTCCCGTACGTCTGCTAGCCTTGTGTGCTGTTTTTTCCACCGTCTGGTTTTTGTGTTGTTGTGGTGCGTTGTCGCATCCTTTGTCATCACTTGAACTGATTAATTTTGTCCAATTAACATTTCCAAAGTGCAAGCGTGTTTATTTACGGGGTCACTGTTTGGTCAAAATTCCATCAACTCATCCACTTCTCTTCGTGGTGTGTCATCCAGTTGTGTATTTGTAGTCTTGGTGGTCTTCCATGTCATTGAGGCATCGCAGCCTCGCGCCCACGCAACCCCAGAACATTTCCCAGTGTTGCAAGTCAGAGCCCCATCAGATGGATTTGCGGAGGCTTTCTTGGACATATATTGTTCTTTGGCTATAAAATCAACGTCATCCTTTTTTTTTTCCCCCAAGTTCTATTTATCACCCTCTGGGAAAAACTGAATTTGGCGGAAAGTGTGATTTGGGAAGCCGCTCCCACCTGATCATCATTGCCAGATGTGTAAATCAAAACACGCAACAACAATATGTTCGGATAATACCCCAAGTGGGATTTTGGGGGCTGGAGAGCGACCGTATCACGAGGATGTGCGTGGGTAGAATGCTCCCCGCTGAGGCCCTCTTCGGCATTCTTGCTCATTAACTGGTGACACTCCGAGTGTAGTCGGGTTGTTTATGAAACCCACAAAGGGGTCAGTCAGCCACCGTGCTCCCAGCATCTCTGGGAAAACGCGTACAGTTTATCTATGACAGTGATTACTGTGCCATGACTTGCATAAACAGCAGCTCTCCGTCGGGACCTCCGTGATTATTGAAGTATCCCGTTTCAAAGATTTTGGTCGACGGCAATAAACACTGGCGATAGATAAATGTTTTCTAGGCATTTAGGTCAAATTAGAGGCTGTATTGTTCCATAATCTGTGCCTGAAATGAGATTCAATTAGCCCATAGTTCTTCAAAGACTCGCTGCACATTTTTTTAATTTCAACCTCTTGAAAAGAAAAAACCCTCGCAAGTACCAAAATGAGGGTTTCTAATCCACATTTTGTCAAATGAAATGACAATGAAAATGTTACGTTAAAACTTTTTGGATTTGTTGTGCTTGAAGTGAAATTTCATTCAGATCAAGAGAGGTGGATTACACAGTTCTTGTTAGAATACATGTAAACCCCAGATCTGGCTTTCTGGGATAATTTTGTGTCACTACGTATATTTTTATTATATTCTGATAGCTTCTGCGACACTAAAGATAAGGTTTCCGCTCATATTAACGATATTCAAGTTATACTCTTAGGGAAGTGTTGCCCTGTTCGTGGTGTGACTGGTTAAGATGAACTAAAATATGTTTGTTATTATTAAGATTGGAATCGAACATTCTCTTGTGTTGCCGGAATAAAAAAGGACATTATAGCTTCAATTCCTAGGCAGACCACTTAATAATACTACGCTAGTGCTTGCAGTACTTGCCTGAAAATGAAACCTATACATGGTTGTACTTTAAAGCAGAATGTAACAGATACTCTAATAGATTCCTTTGGTATTCTAGTAAAAAAACATCAAGGTACTGTAACTAAGAACTGAGATCCCTATCTGGCACATCATGTACTCGCATACCTTTAAACGTAATTTTTCAAAAGTTTTACTTCAAGATCACTGATATCTCAATGAAAACAACAATAATTCATTCCATTTGCTCTCAGGTCAAAATCAGCACTTCCCATCTGGAGTGTCAGATTCACTTCTGTAACCACCCCACTGTTAACATGAAAAAAGTTTTAGGTTTCAACAACAAAAAAAAGAAAAGATTTGAACTAGTGTCACAGCTTTCCTTCTCATGCAAAACTCCCCACTGAGATGATTATTGATACTTGCTAGTTCAGTTTCTAAGTTCATGTCGAGTTTGGATGTTGCCACTCGCACTGATCGTGAGCAACGCCGAGGTTACTGGACTCTCTCAAAGCTAGAAGGCCCTCAGAAACTGTGGCCCCGGGGGATGAGTTTGACCCCTTTTGGTCTCCCCATCAGCACCGGCGAGGTCTCAAGTGTATCGGCGGTCCTGGGAAAGTTCCAGAAAAGGACTGTGGGAAAGCGAACTGTACACACAGCCGCCAGTGACAATAAGAGGGGGGGGGGTGTTTGTGTGCGTGAGTGTTGGAGGGCTATAGATAGTGAATGATGGGGGTGAGGGGTGTGTGGGGGTGTAAATCCAGAGTGTGGCTCTGTGTATAGTACAACATATGCTGGGTGGAATGATGTCAATGAACGAGCACACAGGGGGGAAGAAATCCATCTTTTTCTCTCAGTGTCTCTCTCCCTTATCCCTTTTTTTTTTATTAGAACCAGGAGGCAGGGGGAGGAAATGGATGTTTTCGGAGCGAGTCAGGCAGTTTTTTGGGAGCGGAAGTGCCAAAAGGCAGTCAAGTCAGAAAGACAGTTTCTAGAGTGACTCGCTGGCCTTGAATCCTCTTATGGTTCTGATCAATTTGTTTAACTCTTAGAGGCCACGGCGGGATATTTAAAGCTCATTATAGCATTTAAAGTTTGTAAATCCACCGACATCTCAGGGTTGTTCGAATCTAAAGAATGGACTTGTATGACCACTACTGTCAAGTACTTTGAATCCTCATAAACACTGGAGTATTAGGGATATTTTTTTTGGGGGGGTAACTCAATCACATGAAGGGTTGTTGGTTTTGTCTATTAACAACAAGAACTCCCCTTTGACAGGAAAGAGGAGTAGAAACATTGTTCAATATTGGTCTCACTTTCTATTATGGAAACAAACATAAAACCTATCAAATTATGCATTTCTTTATTTTGTGGGGAGTTTCCAGATAACATAATCTCCTTTTGCTTAAAAAAAAAGAAATTCAAGGGCTGGGGGCCAAATACCACTCAAATGTCTTTTTTGTAGCCCATTATAATAAAGCTGTTTAATTAAATAAATAGTAATAAAGGCTTAATTTGACAATTTAAAGGCTGTTTGAAGTAAGCAGAGATGATGTACGCCCATAATTATACTCCAAAAAAAAGTTATGTTTGTCATTAAATATTAAAAACTGATGACAAAGTCAGTTTCTGACAAGTAGAATTGCGGTAGTTTTGGTCCCTTTTAAGTGTATCTGACATATTGTCAATATACCTTAAGTTTGGTGCGTAACTCTTTACGGGTAGTTTTTGGAACTTAGTCCACATGCACAGCGAAAAACCTGAACAGTTGTATCCTTGAGGGTAATATTATGAATATTTTGGATCATAAAAGATACAGCTGAATATGCATCCAAGAAGGTAGTGTCGAGGCTCACAGGAAATACTTTGGAAAGCCAATGTATACACTTCCAGATGTCATCGAAACATTCCTCACACCTGCATACTTTCTCAGGGTACGAGGACGGAAATACGCCTTTCACTTTAACTGCAAATCAAAGATTCAATAACGAAGCTAAAAGACAAGGTTGTCAAAGATGTTTTCCATTTAGTCCTCCTCCACCTTCGCTCTTCCCAAGACTCCTTCTTCCGCCCTCTCTCTCTTTCCCACCAGCTCCGTGAACGGGCCCAGAGATCCATCCTTAACCGGTTCCAGACGCCAGGGTTCTCAAGGCTTCAACACCCTCTCAAAACATAACAAGAACACTTCCTTTCATTTTCCATCTTTTCCTCCAACTCACAAAAAAAGAAGACATTATTCAGATCATTGATGTCAGCTTTTTTTTTCCCCCCTTGCATAAGTTGAATAAATCAAATCTCCCATGGCGTCACAAAGCGACAAAGCGCAGGAAACCGATCCAACCTACCGCTTTTCTGCTGACTCAGCGGCTTCTACTCTCCGTCCCCATTTTCACTTTTGTTTTCGGTGAAACCAATTAATGTCTCAGCGTGGCTCTAGAGCAGCTCGGACGCTGCATTGTGAGCGGCGGGCATGTTTCAGCGCCAGCACACAGTGACCCGTTTGTTAGTGGGCAGAAGGTTGACGGACCAGGAGGATAAAGGAGGTGGAACATTGTGGCTCTGTTCCGGTGCAGTGAGGCATCAAATAACTCCACCGTGAACGGTTTCTACACCTTTGGACAAAAGATGCGTCAGGTTTTGACATGCAAATGTATTTGTACATTAAACACCGCAGAAGGATTAAAGAGAGGGAGGGTTGTTTTAATCAGACACATGTTTGAGAGTTGAAAAGTATTTTGACAACAAACCTTCATGTAGAACTTAATGCTGATTCTAGTAACACTAAACACAAGGTGTGCAAGAATATCAATGCACTTAAATATCACAATTATTTTTCCCCAATACTGACATTCAACCGTATTGATTTTATTTTTCAAATCATACTTTATTTTCAACCATAGTTCTTATATGGATTGAATAAATTGGTACAAACCATGTAAAATTAATGGAAAAAAATGAATATTATTTACAATAAAGTGCAAATATTCACAGCGTTGCTATTAAACTTCTAGCCGCTAGATGGCAGCAGATATTAAATACCCCACAGCAAAAGGAATAATGCTGGGATAACAGGGGACAAGAGGATACAGTTGACACCAGCAGCATTTCAAGCGGATTTTTTTTTTTTTTACGTATTTTGGGGCTTGGACAATATGCTAGTATGACGTCTATATTTAATCGACCCGGAAATGAGAGTTTAAACAGCATACGATATCTGGTGAAAAGTCTTGGATGCAACATTGAACATCTCTGTGATTCCCTTTGAGATAAACTGTGCTTCTTCACCAACTACTTCACCTCATACCTCGACACATTCATTGAATTACATGATCAGGTCTTCTTCATATTCATGTATTGGACTTGGCTGATATGGTGATCATATTATGCACAATACATGTGATAGTAACAAATTAAAAAAAAGATCATCTCAACAAAAGCAAAAAAAAGCAACATGCAGGAAACTTTAACCAATATTTTTGTTTACAGATCAGACAGCTAGAGGACGCTCACAATGAACAGCCTGACCGTGTTCACGGTAACGGTAACAGGTATGTTTCTCAAAGCAACTTTAGAAAACGTGTATTGCATACGAAATAATGTTTCATTCTCACCCATTAATTATATCAAATACAAATGTGGTTAATAGTGGGACCTATCACAATATGTAAAAGCATAAAAGTACACCCCCAGAAGAACAAATATCTGACCGTATTAGAATATTGTAGTGACTGCTTCGGAAGTTTATTTTTGAACTCACTGTTGGCAACTGTCGACTGACGGAATAATCAACGTGCCGTAGTCGACCTCTGTCACTTTAAATTCATCTGTCACCCCCGGAGCATCATTATCCCCTCACTTATCCGCTCCAGACGACTCCCATCCTTCATCGTTTGAACTCCGAACAGGATCTGGCTTGTGTTGTTGATCTAACTTCTGACCCCCCGCTGCTGTCGCATGACCTCTGACCCGACCTCTCTCTTGTTGTGTCAACTGTAGCTCTTTTGAATCTCTGGCCCGAGTCGAGTTGCTTGGAGATCTCACCTGGTGACACTCGGGTTCTTCTGGATCGGGGTTCTGACCTCACCCTCGCCTGCTCGGGCTCTGCCGGGACCACCTGGGGTTTTAAGCGAGATGATGTGCCTTACTTCCAAGTGGATCAAAATCCCGGTGAAAGCTACACGATCGTACAAAGTAGTGACACCAGCAGTACTTTGATACTGAGGAATGTGAGCTGGAAGCACACCGGGGTGTACCAGTGCACCGACCCCAACACTTTGGAGATAAAAGAAGTAGCAGTGTTTGTACCAGGTGAGTTCTTTTTGACAAAATATACATCCCAAACTATGATATTGTACTTCTGCTTTTATTTGTCTCATAGATTGTTTAAATTGTGTATTAAATACAAATAATTCCATTTTTTATTTACAATCAACATGCAAATGTTAATCGCCTTTATTCATTCCACTGCAAGAGACACAAGGATACGAAATCTAGACCATGACTGAGGACGAGAGGATACAGCTGACTCCAGTAGCTTCTAAAGCCGATGTATGGAGATAATTTGGTTTCAAAACCAATTAAAACATTTGCGACTTTGTCAAGAGTCATGTGGTCTGTAAATTCTGCAACACCAGAGTCAAGTACTCGACAATACTACAAATATATCCTTGTTCCTACAGTATCACAGTATAACGCGATATAGTTTATTATTGCCACTGTATCGTGGCAAGATTCTTGCACACATCCCTACCTTTAAAGAGTCATAAAATCCAAATCCCTACAATAGGTAACCCTGAAGCAGATTATAATGAGACTATCCTCTTTATGAAATGAACTTGTAAGACAGTAAGAATTTAAAATCGACACCTTTTTCGTCTCCGTCCACAGACCCAGACGTGTGGTTCATCGAGAGAAGTCATGGCATGGTGACCAAGACAAGTTCGGAGAGCACGATTCCCTGCGTGGTCACCAACCCGGACATTAACGTGGTCCTGTATGAAAGCGGCATGGATCAGCCAACCAGGGGCGAGTATGTACCCAGCGAGGGGTACAAGGCGGCGCTGGATGACATGACATACGTGTGCCAGGGGGAGCTACACGGGAAAGTGAAAGAATCTCAGGCCTTCTACGTCTTCAGCATCGTGGGTAAGTGACAAGTCATTAGTGTTTGGAGTCAGATCTATGAGGTTTGTTTGTTTATAGTTGAAATATTACAATAGCGTTAACCTGAATGTATATTGAAAAGCATACCAATAACTGTCAGAAATATGTCACATGGCCACAACATAAGTGCCTGTAAAAACTTTGATTTGTTGAATAATTGCATCTTGGCTCTATAGGCATATTTTCAATTGTGTACTTTCTAAGACTTCAGATTGATCAATATGAATCCCAACAACCAAAAAGGGAAATACCCTTAAACAAGTTCACTGACAGACACCATAGATATTTATTTAAGTACTCAACTGTGTAAATCCACACCCTTGAGAGGTTTTTAATATATACTTTCTGCTTCAGTTCCAGATGCCATTGAGCCGTACATCAATGCGTCCAAGACGGTCATGAAGCAGGGGGAGTCGCTGAGTGTCAACTGCACAGTTCATGGTGTGGAGCTGCTCTCTTTTTACTGGGACGTTCCCAACAGAGAGGTGAGTGGGAGAAGAACAAGCTTTTGTTCGGCGTTGTTTTGAAGAGATCACTCTTGATCTCTTTAACAAAGGCCAGATTTAGAAATGTCTGGACACACCCAAGAGTAGACCTTTATGACTCTCCGGCAAAATGACACAGAATTGAAATCACTCATTATTAAATGAAGGAAATTATTGTAAAACTTTCAAAAGACTAAATTACCAAATGTCTGTATACGAAAGGTAAATAGCCAACCACAACTAGAGGTTCAAAATAATATTGATGCAGCACTATTTTGCTAAATTTTGACCTACAATATGATTTAAATGTTTAATCTATTGATTAAATATCTACATAATAACAGTACTTGCATTTCGGCTTTCAAGTTAAAAGTTAGAGAAAAGAAAAAGCTGTTGACAAACTACTTCTTGGTGCTTTGAAATGTTGCAGAAACACGACAGGTTTGGGGTTTAATTTCAAAGACACAACTCAGGAGTATTAACATAGAAGCACTTAACTGTAAGAATATAACAATATATCATGATATTGTGATGTATACTATATCTTGACTCCAGTACACTGTGCAAATATGTGAATGTTAATATTGCAATCATTTTTTTTCTCCAAAATACTTTATCTGTATTCAACAGCAATGTACTGTATATACTTTTTTGGCTATCAAATCATATTTAATTTTTATCATAGTTATTTTATTGTTTCACATTTAAATTTAGGTTGTATCAAATAAAATATTCCCATTTTTATTACAATTAACATGACAATATTCACTGCATTTGTTCATCTTTGTGTTGCAATTAAACTTCCGAACCGCAAGATGGCTGAAGTTAATAAGTCCTCAGCAGCTAAAAGCACATTGAAATCCTGCAAGATCTGGGGGAGGACTGAGGACGAGAGGATACAGTCGACTCCAGCAGCTTTTAAAGCTGATGTTTGGACTTATTTTGGTTTCAAAACAAATGAAAGCAGTTACGACCTCATCAAGAGTCATGTGGTCTGTAAATTCTGCAACACCCGAGTCAAGTACTCGGACAATACAAGAATATGTATAGTTTTTTCTACAGTATCGCAATATATTGCATCGTTGCCCTTCTATCCGTCAGAAATATGTAAGTTTGATTTCAAGTTGAGGACTAAAGGAGGACGCAACTACAACCCTTTTTGTGTCTTCAGTCCGTCTACGTGGAGCCGCAAACCGAGATCCTTCCCGCCATCAGTATGCGCTCCTGTCTCCTGTTCCCGACCGTGACCCTGGACCACAGCGGGACCTACAAGTGCCATGTAAAAGACGACGTCAAGGACCAGCAAGCCTACGCCGGCGTCAACATCACTGTGCTCGGTAGGACACAGACACACACACACACACACACACACACACACACACACAGTACTACACAACTCAAACAAACTGATTATTATTCAGCTACCGGCTTTTACATAAACCCCTGCAGGTGAAAGGGCTGATTCTTTCACAGGAAATGACAGTCGGTTTTATTTATTTTAAATATAGCTCATATATACATGACATGTGTCTATGGTTACCCTCTTGGTGAATAAAGTCTCAACTAGAAAACCTCTGATTTGATAAAAGATTGACATTATGGTCCATTTAAAACCTGAAACGTGGTTATTTTAATTTTAGCAACTTTCATGCAGACTTGGCCGTAAAAAAAAAAGGATTCAATAAACATCTTGAACTCCTGGTTTTGTCATCAGAGGGTCAGCGAACACGTGGATGCTTACTCAGCACGCAGTGAAGTGAAACGTTGTTTAGGAAACCCAATGAAGCACCAGTCAATCAGGAAGTCGTGCAAACCTCAGAGGAACCTTGTGGCTGAACGCAGACTGACTGATTATTGTCGTTCGAAACATCTGTCAAAAATAATTGAGTATCTGTATAACATCGAGTCACAAGTTGTACTTTATGAACGGCTACGTTCTCTGATCTTCTTTCAGAAAAAGGATTCGTGACCCTGACTACGGCTCAGCAGCTCAACATCTCCTCACGCCTGCAAGACAACGTGGAGCTCAGGGTGCAGATCGAGGCCTACCCGCCGCCTCGGGTCCGCTGGAGCAAAGACGGCGCCGCCATCAGACGAGACGTCACGACCAGACAAGAGCACGAGATCAGGTGCGATCACTTCTTCGACAAGACGGCCTTTAGGTCCGACCTGTGTCCGTCATCGACAGATTAGATAAGGGAGTTGAAACTCTACACTCTCGGCACAGTCACACAGGAACTATAAACAGAAGACACTTCAGGGAGAGAAAGATTCTGTTTATCCAAATACAAATAAAGAGGTCACAATGATGACTTTTAAAACAGTTTGTGACAATATCCTCTGTATCCTCTGACTCACATTTGCCAGTCTGAAGGCCCCGCCATATTATTTAATGCGAGACCATCGTAGTCAACAATTATACAGAAACAGCCGATAATTTATAGGGTAAAAAATAAATGTGGCCCCTTTTGTGATTGAGTTGACCCCTGCCATAACTTAACCAGCCTTTTACTGCATAAGATCACTACAGATATTATTTATAGACTCATATCCCAAGAGTTCATACAGATAAAGTTAAGTTGAAGACTTTTTAACATAAATTCTAAATTAAATTTCATGTTAAGTTGCATTGACGTAAAACCATTGTTGTGTTAGTTTGCTATTGTGAGTGCAGGTTAATCAGTTATTAATAAAAAAATATATATATATAAGCTGCGTTTTTCTATTGCTTATTTTGTGTGCTGATATTAATATCTGTATGAATATGTGCTCAGGTTTGTCAGCATTCTGACTTTGGTGCGAGTAAGGACGGAGCAGAGAGGCCTCTACACCATCAGCGTCTCCAACGGAGATGATACCAAAGAAATAACATTTGACCTGGAGGTCAGAGGTCAGGATTCTTACTGTACAGTCTAAAAAAGATAAATGTTTATTTTCTTTCATATGTGAATAATGTTTGACCCTTTTGTGTCTAGTTCCTTCTCGCATTAAAGACTTGACTGACCATCACTTACCTGGTAAGAGACACTTGGTGACCTGTGTGGCTGAGGGGGTCCCGACCCCGGAGATCCAGTGGTACAGCTGTGACAGCATGCTCAAGTAAGTCCAATGATGTTCCTGGATACAGAAAAAAAAGAAATATTTTTAATATGAGTTATAATGAAAGAAATGTTATACGAACCTTTTGCTTATTTTGAATGGAAAAGAGATCAAGCTCGGGTCATTGAATGCATCATCCATACACATTTATAACACATAGTTGTTTTTTTTAATAAAGAAAACGCTTATTATTACACTTATTAATTTCACAGATGTTAATAACGTAAAGTCACACTCCTTATCTATTAAAAAAAACATATTTATTGAAGTCTAAACAGATTCTCCATTCTTTACTACTTGTCATGATGGAAGCTAACAAAGCTAACAGCGCTAAACTTAAATATTGACGACTATTACGACAATAAAAAGTCAATAAATGCGTTAGCATTATCTTAGGAACTCGACCATAATATATACTTATGAATACACCCAACACCCGCGGACATTACTGGGGTTTTTTTACCTGGAAAATACGAATGAAAGCAGTTAGTTGTTCGTTTGCTTCACGTCCGAATGCATTTGAACGCACCACGAGCAGCAACACCTGACACGTTAATTTAATTTTCTGTTTAAAATTATTTATAATAGCAAAGACACGAACGACTGAACATCTATCTGTATTAAATTAAAAAAAAAAAATGTAACTTTAATTTTCAAAAGTAAAAATCGATTTAGTTTCCTTATTTCTGCATTATTCAGCAACTTTAACCCTGAATCAATACCTCATTAAATGTCAATTATGTAGTCAATAAAGATCATTAAACGGTTCCACGAACTTTTTATAAATATAAATAAAAATTGAATTAAAAAAATAACTTTATTGAACAACTTAGTCAACTTAGTAATAGGCAAATACGTGCTGTGTAATTATTGGTGGAAATTAAAAGAAATGTATTTAATAATAGAATAAAAAGTTTATTTATTACATTATTCATTAATCTAAACCATATAACACTTTTGTTATTTAATCTTTAATTCCATTGATTGAACCTCCTAACACTTGCTCTTCACTCCTTCCTTGAACTGCAGATGTAGCAACCACTCAGACGTGTGGCACCGGCTGGTACCAGAACCAGAGGTTCTGAGCATCCAGACCAACATCAGCCTGAGTGAGACGCGCAAGACCAGCCTAGTGTGGAGCCGCTTGACCTTTCACAAGCCCCAGCAGGTCACAGTCCGCTGTCAGAGCAGCAACCAGGCGGGCCTGGTGGACAAACGAGACGTCAAGCTTGTGTCCAGCAGTATGTGTTCATTTTTTTAAATTTATTTATTACCATTAAATCATTTTTATCCTTTATTTCTTTAACTATAGTCATATTGGACGTTTATATTTTGGTAACAAAACTACAAAATAAAACTTATTTTATCATTTGATTGATTCTTTCTATGTATCTATAATATTTTTTTAATCTATAATTGTTGTGTTTATGAATCTCTTCTGTCCTTGTTGTTGTTGTTGCAGCACTTTTCTCCCAGGTGGCGGTGTTGGCCGCAGTTCTAGCTCTGGTGGTCATCATCATCATGTGCATCATCATCCTCATCGCTGTGTGGAGGAAGGTGAGACGAAGAGAGAGACACTTGAATTTATAAGAATCCATTTTTCTCATCAAATCCTTTTTTCATAAATTTGTGGGGGGGTTTTTTTATTCAGAAGCCACGGTACGAGATCAGGTGGAAGGTGATCGAGTCGGTGAGTCAAGATGGGCACGAGTACATCTACGTGGACCCCATCCATCTTCCCTATGACCTCGCCTGGGAAATGTCCAGAGACAACCTGGTGCTGGGTGAGAGACCTCATATGGGTTTATATTAGAAGAAGTCATTTTGTTAAAGGTTTCTATCCGTGTATTGAAAAACAATGACAGCCTCACGATAACCACTGAAAAAAAAGGTTTATTTTATGCTAAATCTCTCTATCTGTGTTGATGTATTTCAATTGTTTAGGCTAGTTTTAGATCAGAACCAATTATCGTGTATGTTTTTTGTAACAAAAGATTTTGGTTGTAATATTTGTTGAGGTAATGTTACAGTGTTTTTATCTTCAAATGTTACGAAATCCATCAAAATAACTCAATATTGAGTCAAATTACCACGGTTCTTGTGATTATATAATTAGCATCATCACACAACTATATCAGATCAATTAAATTCGGGTGATAATTAACTAACCTTCCAATTGTATGAATAAAACATTGGATTTTGCCATCTTTCTACTTAAATACCGACATTTAAATAAAAGTTAGGATAATTTTTTTTTATGTGAAAAGGGTATTATAACATTATCATTTTTTTCTCAGTAATATTATTAGTCTTTAGCCATGAAGACACTTAAAGAGGACGATAAGTCCCACCAAACAACGACATGATTATATTAGTCTTACGTGGGAGATGTTCCTGTTTTAATTTCACAAGCAAGGATCTACTTAGGTTGCTTCTGACTTTTAAGGTTGTTTGTTTCCCACCTACAACAGCTGCCTAGTGTGTAGCGGTAATTTGTAATGTCACACTAGAGTCCACTCTGCACCTTTACTAAATTAAGTAACTTTAATTTTTTTTTAATTCAAGTCCAACCTTTTGAACCGCTGTTGTGTTTCAGGTCGAACTCTTGGCTCAGGAGCCTTCGGCCGAGTGGTGGAGGCGACGGCTTACGGTCTCACACACTCACAGTCCAGCACTAAAGTCGCTGTGAAGATGCTCAAATGTAAGATATCATCTACAATTTCTGCTGCCAGACTCATTCAAGCTCCTGCTCAAAGGCTCATTAAGTTTCACTTTCACTCTCTCTGGAAATAAATGGACTTTTTTTTAACAAATAAACAATGACAACACGAGAAGTATTGAAGTCTATATTTTGACTTTCTCCCAGCCACCGCCAGGAGAAGTGAAACTCAGGCCCTCATGTCAGAGCTGAAGATCATGAGTCACCTCGGTCCTCACCTCAACATCGTCAACCTGCTGGGAGCTTGTACCAAACACGGTAATGAACAATCGAGAATGACTTGTAAAGTGATGACAAATGGAGTGTCGTGCTATGCATGGAGAAAAAAAAAACGCCTCTTAAATGCTCAATTATTCACAGACAGAGCACAGATAAATTGTTTTCTTCTTCAACACTGGAGCAAATTTGGTATTTTATGGTGATCTACAGAAGCCTTTATCTTAGATGATAAATGTCTTTAATGCTAATAAAAATAAATCATTTCTCAAATTAGATTTTCTTTTTTTAAATACACCAGTGACCAGGATCAACACCAAATTGAGTTCAAAACTATATGTAATTTATCTTTTTTTTTTCTTAGGTCCTCTATACCTGGTTACTGAGTATTGTCGCTATGGCGACCTGGTGGACTACCTGCACAGGAACAAGCACACCTTCTTGCAGTATGCTGAGAAGAACCAAGACAGCGATGGCTTGATCTCCAGAGGGAGCACTCCACTCAGCCAGAGAAAAGGGTGAGACCTTTTTAGAAAAAATATATACATATATATGTTGTATTTATAATTATTTATATTAAAAACTGCATTTTTCTTCAGCTACGTGTCTTTCGGCAGCGAGAGCGACGGCGGGTACATGGACATGAGTAAGGACGAGCCGTCCCTCTACGTCCCCATGCAGGAGCACGTGGACACCATCAAGTACGCCGACATTCAACCATCTCCGTATGAATCCAGCTACCAGCAGGACCTCTACCAGGAACAAGGTGATACTTGAGAATCAGATTAATGCAGCATTTTAAATAAATAAAAACTTGTTATTATACACACAAAAAAGCACATAAAATAAGTTATTTATTTATTTGGAAGTTTGGGATATTTATTCACACATTTATTCATGTATTTATTTAAACCATTAGATAATATCTATTTATACATTTAAACATTCATTAGTTTAATTCATTTTCTATGCCGCTTAATCCCTTATGGGTTCAGGGGGGGGGGGGGGGCGGCTGGAGCCTATCCCAGTTTCTTCAGACGAGAAGCGAGGGACACCCTGGACAGCCGGTCAAGACACACAACCGTTCACAAACACACTCATACCTACAGAAGTTCCCAATCAACCTCTGTATGTTTCGGAGTGCCCAGAGTAAACCCACGCAACAACCACTGTTGTAGTATTATAAATAAATAAATGAATATATACACAGAAAAAACAACGTAAAATCAGAATTTATTTATTTATTTGGAACTTTTAGATTTTTATTCACACATTTATGTTTACCTTTAGATATGGATAAATTATATATATATATAAACATTTGTGTATTTATTTATAATTTATCGTCCTTAAGTCAGGGTTTAAGAATCATCTTATTAAAGATGTATATATATATAATTTTTGTAAATCATGTAAAATCCAAGGTGAGAGCTTGATGAGTGTTTGATAAAGGAACGGCAAACACAGAGACCTCCAAGAATATCGCAATTAAATTAGTTAAGTTAAATACTTTCTTTTTTTGGCCCATGATATGGACGACTTAAGGATTTTGGCTCCAGTCTGGCAACCCTTCCCTTAGAATCACATTTCTTGTGTTAAAACCTTGAAACGTGTCAAAGACAAAAATCATGTTATTTTTACGGCCGTCAAGAGCGTTTAACTCGTTTATCTCGAAATGAAATTCAACTTTGATTTAGAGCGCACCACAAAACATGGAAAGAGAACACATTCCTTGAAAGGTGGAAAGGTACCTTTGTGTGTATTTGAGATTGAAGGAGTGACACCACATCGCGTGTTGTGAGGCGAACCAAAGAGCTGCTTTATTTTTAAAAAACCTTTGGCACAATGAGTAATGAGGTTTGCCACACATGAGTTTGGAAAATGCGTGACACATGACAGTCTGTGCATAATTGTAAGATCTAAAAATACCAAGATGTTGACAAGAAATAGTGTTTAGTTGTTCGGTTGTAAAAGGGCCACATCAGGGGAGGGAAGGGTGTATACGTTTTACTAAATGATGAAACTGTTGTCAAATCATGGATAATGGATTTAAAGATGAGTTTTCCCTTTACTTCCTGTGGGAGAAGGGAAACGATGCAACTCAAAACTTTGGAAATAACGGATTTTCTACTTTCTACAACAATCATTGTTAATCACGGGAATTCCGTTGGTTTTAATGAAAGAAGAATCACACAAAATGATCCGAGAACAAAACAATATTAATTCTCAACTCTTCCCTTAGTTGGAAACTCAGAACTGGCCATCAGTGACTCTTCAACCCTCACCTACGAAGACCTTCTGGGGTTCAGCTACCAGGTGGCCAAGGGGATGGAGTTCCTCGCCTCCAAAAATGTAGGACGTGGAAGAAAACAAGTGCTTGTAACCGCCTTTGACGTCACTAACATTTTTGCTGATTTATTCAGTGTGTTCACCGTGACCTGGCTGCCAGGAATGTGTTGATTTGTGAAGGCAAGCTGGTGAAGATTTGTGATTTCGGTCTGGCCCGAGACATCATGCATGACTCCAACTACATCTCCAAAGGCAGCGTGAGTCCATTATTCATCAGGAATCTTCACTTTCATAGAATAGAAATGATTTTTCTCATGAATTTGAATGTGATAAATATTTTCTTTTCTTTATAAATGTTACTTTCTTCTTTGTAAAAATCATCCACCAAATGATTAACTTCCTGTAAACTTAGATGATACATAACAATAATATTAATAATGGAGCCTCAGACATCAGTTCAAAGTATAAAAGAAGAAATTAGGTTAATATATCCCATTAATGAATGAAGTCAAGGTGGAAACAGAAGAGGGATTGTCCATTATCAATTTATTAGAAAAAGGAAGTAAGAATTAAAGATCCTAACGTGGTTATTACGTGGGTCAGCGAATGGTATTTCGTCACAATAATGTTTCTAGTTCTGACATAAACAGTAGCCACGAGACTATAATATAAAATAATAGATACACATGCAAAGTACTTTTGAAATGTTTTTGGAAATAGTGCTAGTGAGTGGTAAGAATAAAAGAATACTACATTTGTGTACAATATGTTTTCCATAGAGGTCGAAGAATTATTTGTTTTGTGTGTTATTTTATTTCATAGTTTTATTCTGTACTGACACTACAAAATGTCTATGATGTGTTTACTACACTGGCAATAAAATTCTGATGATTTGAGCACAGACACAGTTTCAAAACTACTGTTATTGGATAAAACCCAAACAACATCCATCTTAAATAGGAACTAGAAAGTTGTTGTGGAAAACTTTAACGGGAAGGATGAGAAATAAACCTCTTAAAAGGCAAATTTTTCATTACTAAATGACTTGGCAAAATATTAATGATGCGTTAATGAAGTTTCGTGAAGCAGTGTCATGATGTATAGAGGTCAGTAGGTGGCGCCATCCGTTTAAAAATGATGTGACGTTTCATTAGAACAGTTGTTCAAAACAGAGGAAAATAGTGCAGGGATCGCCATCTAGTGGACTCTGAGAATAATGACACTGCATCTTGAAGCTTCATCGGACCATCACTACAAAATATGACAGCATAATGTAATTAAGCTTGTATTTTAATTTAACATTTTGTGAGGTCCAGCCAGAGATTCATGAAGAAGTAAAGAAAAAAGGCTTCTCTGTTTTGAAAGGTGTTATGTGTCTGACATTTTTTGTTGTCACTCGTGTCCCAGTACTTAGCTTAACTTTGTTTTTTCAGACATTCCTTCCGCTGAAGTGGATGGCTCCAGAGAGTATTTTTCATAACTTGTACACGACCCTGAGCGATGTCTGGTCCTTCGGCATCCTACTTTGGGAGATTTTCACTTTGGGTGAGTCGATTGAAGCCGAAAAGTCATGTTCCCGCTCTGGTTGAGTAACTTACTGGCAGCTAGATCTCAGACTCTGTGACAGATCACAGAGCTCTCTAGTTTTGTTTGAACGCTCATATGAGATTGAAATCCTATTAGACACAGTCAAGCTTTAGAAATCCACATTTCCAAGCTCAGGGAATTGTGGGCTTTTTAGTTTGTAATGATCTGTCCTCCCATGGTATTCTGAAGGCAGCATGAAGACAAGGGAGGGTTCATCGCATATGTGGATTCAACAGTGGTCACAATACAGCCTCTGTTGGAGAAAACGGGACATTTGTCTTTCCATGTTTCCTCCAGATCGAGGTCAGAACAACGTTATAAGTGCACGACTGTGGATTAAAAAAAAACAGCCAGTGTTATTCTTCTGGGAAATAACAGCAAATTCTGATACAGCATTCTTAATCAATGCTGAGTGCTTTTGGAAGAGTCTTGTGGTACTGAGTCACTAAGTGGGTCAGATCGTCTGTCTGAGCTGAGGTTCTCCGGGCCATTTTCAGAAGGTGTGTTATTGGAATGAATCTGTGTGTACAGTGCGTATTATGATACACGGACGACAATGCGTATTTTGCAATACTGTAAGAACGAGGATATATTTGTAGTATTGTCGATACTTGACTCTGGTGTTGCAGAATTTACATACCACATGAATAGTGACTGGACATATTTTGATTTCTAAACAAATGAAACAAACATCAGCTTGGGAGTTGAATGTATCCTCTCGTCCTCAGTCATTGCCAGGATGTAATTGTTACATACACAAGTATGTAATAACCTCTGCTATCTAGTGACCAGGAGTGACTAGAAAGCAAAAAACTAAATAGATAAAGTCCTGTTGAATATCGGTGAATTCATATTTTCCTACACGCCTTATTTTCAGGAGGAACCCCGTACCCCGACCTTCCCATGAACGAGCTGTTCTACAGCGCTCTGAAAAGAGGCTACCGGATGTCCAAGCCAGCCCATGCATCTGACGAAGTGTGAGTGCCGAAACTTACCTGCAGGGTCTCTTTTCGCTCGGACTCTAAATGAAGTTGAATCATTTGGTTTCAGCTACGAGATCATGAAGAAGTGCTGGGATGAGAAGTTTGAGAAGAGGCCCGAGTTCTGCTTTTTGGTCGACAGTGTTGGGAACCTGCTGACAGAAGGATACAAAAAGGTAGCTCAAGTGAAACTCGAGGTTCGACGGCCGAAATTGTTACATAAATATGGGAGTCTTGAACTTTCATAAACTGGCAGAAAATCTACTGTATTCAACTCATGAAACTATAACCTTCCTTCAACAGAAATACAACCAGGTCAACGAAAACTTCTTCCAGAGCGACCACCTTGCCGTCGCTCGGACCAAACCTCGATTCTCCCCAATGTTCCCAAACCCTGCCGGTCCAACGGGCGTCCAGTCTTTCAGCCCGGTCACCTACAGCCAACACCAGGGAGGGTTCGTTCCGGAAGCTGGCACACAGGAAGTCGTGACACCCTACAACGACTACATCATCCCCATCCCAGACCCCAAACCAGAGGACGTCCAGTCAGAGAGCCCGGAAAGGTGAGGAGGGATTTTAATGGTGTGTTTGCTGCTTGTCCAGCTGTTTCTCACCCACGGATCCAGATGTGGAGCTAAAAACAAAAGCTCTTTTTTGCTAATATGACATCTTGATTTTTAAAGAGCTACGTCCATAGGAATTCGAAGCTTACCAAAACACCAACTGGAACAAAAATGTGTTGGTTTTTTAAGGTGCTTAGAGACCGCAATATTACTCAGCCAGTATCACACAAACATGTCATTCTATGACTTAAAAATTAGTATTTTCTCTCCAGGTTGTCAAATTGAATTCCGGTCTGTGACTCTTTTTGACTACTTTTGTTTGTACCTTTATTTCCCACCTTTAAAACATGCCTTGTTTGTTTGCATGAATATATTTTTTTATATTGACATACTGTATTAAAGTGATAGTTCACCCAAACATTTAAATTTCACTAATTTTCTTCTCACCCTAATGTCAACTAAGGGTTGGGATTATTTTAAGAGTAATCTGTTCCTTTTTAGAGTTATAGACAAAAATGTTTGTTCATTTTAATGTAGCGACAGGGGCTCAGTTGTCTTCGTCTTCATCTTCGTCCAAAAAGACACTTAAAAACATCCAAACACCTCCATACTGCTCATCTGTAACTGTTAAAAAACTTAATAACGTCTGTTTTATTTTATAAACTTACAAGCGCAAGATTTACGCTGATGGTCTTGTAGCTTCTGCGAAAAAAAACTTTAAAAATAGACTTCTTTCCTGAACAGTTTCTCGTGTTGATGATGAAGATGAAGACAACTGAGCTCCTGTCGCTACATTAAAATGAACAAACATTTTTGTCTATAACTCTAAAAACAAACAGATTAGTCTCAACCATTAGTCGACATGAGGGCGAGTAGAAAATGAGTGAAATCTGAATTATCACTGTAGCACAGTTTTTATTTCAAACAAACATAAACAAATTTCTAAAGCAAATGAATGAGTTCCTCAGAGGAACAACCTGACACTTCCAGGGTGTGTCACATCTTCTTCTGTCCACCTGGAGGCAGTGTCTGCCCAACGACGAAAACTTTATGTCGTGCCTCTTCTTTTTGTTTACATCTTTTCTCAACATCCTCCTCAGGACGCTCCAAAAATATTGCTCAGACTTGATCCCTTGTA
The DNA here is from genome assembly GCF_982586985.1 of Callionymus lyra. Classification (NCBI taxonomy): domain Eukaryota; kingdom Metazoa; phylum Chordata; class Actinopteri; order Syngnathiformes; family Callionymidae; genus Callionymus; species Callionymus lyra. The sequence goes on from NC_141826.1 coordinate 16,088,675, forward strand.
ACTTGCCTGGAAGCAGCAGACGGGTCCTCGGAGGGGCGGTGCTTAGATAAAGATCTTATCTTCCCTTTTAAAACGTTGAAAAGACGCCCCTTGAATCTGACCGAGTGAGGAATTCCAGAACCTGATCCACACTCGGAACCCGGAATAAATATAAACGACAAGAACTATTCATTCATTTTGGCTTACAAGCACTTTCGATTCACGTAATACGTGAAAAGAGCGATTTTTTTGCCCAAAAAATAAAATAAAATAAATCTAAAGAATAGACAGAAGTATCCTGTCTGTAATTATCAAGATGTATTTGACTCGAACTATCAAGTTAAATAAAAATAAACTTTTTTAAAATTCTGTTCAGCACTTTCGACACAGGTTGAAAAGTGCATTTGCCGCCATTTATTGGGGGCATTTGAGGACACATGAAACAAAAAAGAAATAGTATTAACTTAAATTAAGTTTTCAATGGAACATTAACTCGATTGTCGGAAATTTTACGAAGTGAACCGTTTCAAGAGCATGAAATACAGCCGTGCATAATGAACTCATCTTATATTGCTTGTGACTAAAGTAAACGTAGAAAAAAAAGAATTGCAGATAGCATCCATATTTATGATTTATTTAGCGTGAATTCTAAGTTCATGTGCTGTTATTTACAGACTGTAAAGTACAGTCAGGACTGTGCATGGGTGACTAAAGTGAGGACGCGGACCCTGACCACACAGGCCTTCTTTCTTTCAGCTCCACGGAGGAGGAGACCGACTCCACGTCGCAGGACACGGCGGAGACCCTTCCAGAAGAAGACCGCCTGGAGCAGACCAGCGAGAGCGACGCCCTGCTGGGCTGCGGCGGGACGCCGGACGTGGAAGACAGCTTCCTGTAGACACTCTTTTGGGGGAAATGCAGGAAAAAAAAGGGAACTGAAGTTAAATGTAGCAACCTCCACTAGACTCATGGGATATGAACTTGGTACAGACATGATGATGATGATGATGATGATGATGACGATGATGATGATGATGATGATGATGATGATGATGATGACGATGATGATGATGATGATGATGACGATGATGATGATGATGATGATGACGATGATGGCTGGACTCTCCAGTTCAACATAGAAATAATGTGACTGAACCCTTTTAATTCCACCTGCACTGTTTATATTTTTTATTTTTTACGATGTTAGCAGTGTCGGCTATTTCCGTCCTTTATCCGAACACTAGACGATGTTTAGTTTTATACGAGATTTGCACTTTAAAATAGATGTCGATCCTAGACCATGACGACTGTTACGATGACTCTTATTGTATAGAATTATGTTGAGAATATACATATAACAGCTCATCACTGCCATAGACTCATCTTGAGAGCCCTTATTTTTTGTTGACTTTTTGTTTGTATTGCAGCTTTCTAAAAAAAAAAATATTCACACTTGTATTGTGCCTTTAACCTCGCATCAAATTGTACACAAAATAGACCTTTTTTATATTCTGTAGCACAAAAATCACTGTATGTCAAGCTATGGTACCAAAGCTCATCTGTACAATGTATTTTTTAATGTCCGTTATTGTGATAAATGATGATAAATAAACTTGGATTATAAAGGACGAGAGGGATAATGAATCTTTTGTGTGTCATGTGAGAAGTGAATTTGAGGTTTAAGCATGATTGAGGCTGGTGGAGCAGCAGCGGAGATGATTCGTCTCTCCTCCTCCACGCTTGTCTGAGGAGAATCGGGCCTTTATTTAGCAAATTGACACTGGATTCATTAATTAGTTAAGCAAGATGGTCCTCCCACCACCGGCTCCCCCCCAACCCACAGCCCACTTGCTGCTGGAAAGATTTTTCAGTGTGACTTCTGTGTCCGGAGCGACTGTAAACAAGCAGAAAAGAGAAGCGACAGAGGGAAGAGCGGACTGGTGAGTCAGCTCTGGATGCTGCAGACATCAGACCCGAGGAAGTTTTTCCTCTCTTGAGAGGTGAGTCCACTTGTTGTGTTGTTGGTCGTTGAAGAATGGAGTGAAGAAGATAAATAGTTGGTGAAGTTCCTCCTCAACTGTGTGCGAGCAGATCAGAAGACGGTTTAAAGGGGAACACGGAGGATGCAGGCTCACTTCACACTGCTGCTGGGCATCGTCGCCTCTGCTGCGTCAGGTTGGAGACGTCTTGACTTTGAATATTCCTTTCTTGTCCCAGCTACACAGGATGAAAGGCACACAATATATAGATTTTTTTTCTGTAATGGTTATAACCACAAAGCAAGTTGATAGATATATTTAAATGAATGGGTTTATTAAGTTTTATTATAATATTTATATCAATTATTTCTTAATTCTGTTTCAACATAAATGTGAAAAAAGTTTGTAAATTCTACTTGAGTATTTAGTGAAACTTTTTATTTATTTATTTTATTTCACCCTTTTTTAAATCTAGAAGCAGTTGCCAACATAACTCAAAAAACATTGACATGATCATTTATTTTAAATCCTCCAAAAAATCTGATTCTGATTTTTTTTTAATATTACTATCTACACGTGTTTTACCATGACCCAATAATACTCTAATAATTACTCAATATTTGAATTGTATTCATTTATTTAATCATTACAAGTCATGTCAATGTTTTTATTTTAACTTCTTTAAGTACATACATATATATATATATATATATATATATATATTATTCATGTATTTAATATATTAATGAAAATAAAAAGGGAAAAAAGGGTTAAATATTTATCACAAGACCCTTTTTAACTTGTTTACGTAAGTGTTTTGGTGGGAACTTGACTTGGACATTAGTAATTGTGAGGATTAGCCGCAGCATCATGGGATGTTTTTTACTCCCTTGTTTTCCTGCACAACTGACACAAGTAGCATCAAATTTCGATTTTCTGTATTTGCATTCAAGCACATGAAGGCCTCTGTTGTTTGGTTCGATTTTGTCCAAATCGATTCTGTCCGCTCTGCCGGAGTATTTTAAGAAGTGCTATTGGGGGCGTTTGAAATCGTTGATAGTAAAATGTTGACTCAGAGAAGCACTTGATGTCTTGTTCCTCTGAGTATTCTTTATCTCGAAAAGTAGTGTGAAAAGTAACTTTTGTTGACAAAAAGCTAAATTCAAAAACTCTTTACTCAACAGACGGGTTGAATTATCAGCTAGCATGCCACGACTTTTGTTGTCTGCATAAGTAGAACACTGAAGATAAACGGTTGGGATGCCCCAGGACATGATTTTTAAAAAATATCTGCAACCAATCCAGAGTTGTTGTTGAAAAACTTTAATGATGGCTCTCTGTCACCATGGTCATGGTCGTCTAAATCAGGAATCAGCAGTTGCTTTTTATGATGGGGCCACATTATGTAGTACTTTAAGGCCCATAAAGCCAAACTATGTCCATCAAAAAAATCTAAAAGAATTAATGATAATATAAGATATAATATATATAATTTGTCAGGATATTTACAATTTATTTTACAATTCTCAATATGAAAAAGAAAGAAAGGTATGCACAATACATTGCGATACATTTGAAAGGTGCTTTATTAAAAAAAATGTCATTTAAGAGGCTGGAAGTTATCTTTAGGGTTGAAATATGACTCAAATTTGAATCAAACATCAGTTTTGAGTGCTGTCAGAATACAGAGAAATTCTGCCTTACTTTGCCAATTTCTAGTTTCTGCCGTTTATTTGCATTACAACAACTGCAAATCAATGGTCTTGAGTTTTACTAAATACAGTCTTCACGTCATCCTCTCAGTGGAATGGAGGCGTCCTGTGATCAAGTTCAACAACAGGCTGTTGGCGAGTCCGGAGGTGGTGGTCAGACCCGGAGCGCCCCTGGATCTGAAATGCGAAGGTGACGGGCCTGTCAACTGGCAGACCAGGCTGAACAAACACAGACGCTACATCTCCAGGGGACACGGGAGCGTGAGGACCATCAGGGTGGAACGCCCGTCTGCGGAATTCACCGGAACATACAAGTGCGTCTACTCCCCGGGTACACAGCACCAGAACCTTTTCTCCACGGTACATGTTTATGTGAAAGGTGAGTTTACTTGTTTGTTAAAAATATAAAAACCCTTATGACTTCTCACTTTCCTCTACCAGATCCCCATCGGGTGTTTTCGACCAGCAGTACATCCCTGCGGGTCGTCAAAAAGGAGGGCGAAGTGTACCTGCTGCCGTGCCTCTTGACCGACCCTTCGGCTACAGACTTAAGTCTTCGGATGGACAATGGCACCACAGTGCCCCCGGGATTGAATTTCACTGTGTATCGACACCGTGGCATTCTGATCCACAGTCTCCACCCTAGTTTCAACGCCGATTATGTGTGCACCGCCAAAGTCAACGGGGTCGAGAGAACATCGCGTGCCTTTACCATCAACGTTATACAAAGTAAGAACGCTCGAGCGAGACTAACTCCTGATATAATCTACTCACTGTTCCGTCTCTGCTGCAGAGCTTCGATTTCCTCCCTACGTCTTCTTGGAGACCGATGAATACATCCGCATTGTTGGCGAGGAGCTCAAGATTCGCTGCACTACACACAACCCCAACTTCAACTACAACGTGACCTGGAAATACACAACCAAATCGGTGCGTGTTGAAACATTGGCTTCAACGATTGCAAGGCGTTCAATTATCATTATTATTCTGCTTTGTCTTGTGAATACGCAGAAGCCGCGGATAGAAGAAAGAGTTCGCTCCAGTGGGGAGAATCGCTTGGACATCGAAAGCATCTTCACCATTCCAGCAGTGGCTCTCACGGACACAGGGAACATCTCTTGTGTGGGCACCAACGAAGCAGGGGTCAACAGCTCAACGACCTACATCCTAGTGGTTGGTGAGTCACAGCGGAAGAAGATAAATTTGAAATGAACAAAAACTAACACCGGATTCCCCCGGATAGATGAGCCCTACATCCGACTTTTGCCACAGTTGTCTCCAAAACTGGCTCACAAGGGTCTGTCAGTGGAGGTGAACGACGGCGAAGATCTGGAGCTAAGTGTCCTCATAGAGGCTTACCCACATATAATAGAGCACAGATGGCACACCCCGACACCGCCCAACACTTCCACACAGGAGCACAAATTCATCCGATACAACAACAGGTGATCGGCCGTTTTAAAACACTCTGGTCATACTATCAAGAAGAAGATAAAAAATACACATCTATCCGTCTCCTTCAGATACCACGCGTCGCTGCAGTTGAAGAGAATGAACACTCAAGAACAAGGCCAGTACACTTTCTACGCCCGCAGTTACAAGGCCAACGCCTCGATAACCTTCCAAGTTCAAATGTATCGTAAGTAAACGCATTTAAGGCCGCCTGTTAAGTTTCCGTCTTGAATTTAAATCTCTTCGTCAGAGAGACCCGTGGCAGTGGTTAGGTGGGAAAATGTCACCACTTTGACCTGCACCTCCTTCGGCTACCCGGCTCCCAGAATCATCTGGTACCAGTGCTTCGGAATACGGCCAACGTAGGTTTCACGTCCATCTCCTGAGAAGCCAAATGTCCTCCTCTAAAGAAACCTCCTCGAAGAACTGTTGCCTTGTCACCAAGTCCCAAGTTACATATATCTAAGACACTCAAAGGGATAGTTCTTTTAGTCTGCTTGTATTTTCACCAGAAAGAGAAAAGTAATTTGCCTCATAGGCAAATTGTGCATATTCTTAGTAAGGAGTACTATTTAAATTGACATTGAAACTACACTGTTTTGCTACCGGTACCAGTACCATTTAGCAGCTCAGTTGATTCAGATATGTTGATCTTTCCTGAGCTAATGATGCCTGTATTGTATTGAGGCAGGTGCAATGAAAACACCACAGGGAAGCAGATGGCTATTCCTCTCCAGGCCCCCACGGTGGAGGTCCAGCGAGAAGAGTATGGCGCGGTGGAGGTGGAGAGTGTCCTCACCGTGGGTCCCTCGAACCGGAGAATGACGGTGGAGTGTGTAGCCTTCAACCTCGCCGGTGTCAGCAGCGACACCTTCGCTATGGAAGTTTCCGGTAAGACATCATATGTTATTTTTTGTTAAGTTTAAACCCTAAAAACTGACGCCTCTCTCTCTGCAACTCCAGACAAACTCTTTACCTCCACCTTGACGGCAGCGGCAGGAATTCTGGCCATTCTCTTGATGCTGCTGGTGGTTTTGTTTTACAAATACAAACAGGTAAGACACACTCAACAAAGTGTAAGACATACGATTGCTGCCTCCTTCCATACGCTCAACCTAACCGCATCACGCAGAAACCTAGATATGAGATTCGCTGGAAGATCATCGAGGCCCGGGATGGAAATAACTACACTTTCATTGACCCAACCCAACTTCCATACAACGAGAAGTGGGAGTTCCCCAGAGACAAACTGAGGCTAGGTTAGCGACGAAACTGAACCCCCCGAATTTCAGAAATATTGTGCTGATGTCGATCTTGCCATCAGGGAAGATTCTTGGTGCTGGAGCTTTTGGGAAGGTGGTTGAGGCCACAGCCTATGGTCTGGGAGAGCAGGACAATGTCATGCGTGTTGCTGTGAAAATGCTAAAAGGTAACTTAAGAGTAACTTGTAAAAGAAACAACCCAAAAATGTTTATTTAAATGACTTCTACAGCCAGCGCCCACTCAGACGAGAGAGAGGCTCTGATGTCAGAGTTAAAGATCCTGAGTCACCTTGGGCACCATTCGAACATCGTCAACCTACTGGGAGCCTGCACCTATGGAGGTATAGGACATCTCCGGTCATGACGCCAACAACGTTGGTTTGTAATCGACTTTTTCCTCCGGTCAGGACCGGTGCTAGTGATCACAGAGTACTGCAGCCTCGGCGATCTGCTCAACTTTCTACGCCACAAGGCGGAGACGTTTGTGAACTTCGTGATGAACATGCCAGAGATCATGGAGAGCTCCAGCGACTACAAGAACATCTGCCAGAAGAAACTATTTATCCGAAGGTATTTCAGTGACTACACAACCCTCCACCGGCTGACAGATGATAAAATAAATAAAACATAGCCGTTCTCTTTTGTTTCGACAGTGACAGCGGGATTTCTAGCACTTCCTCGAGCAGCTACTTAGAGATGAGACCGTGTCAAACTTCCGGTCAGGAAAACCCACAAGGTAAGAAGTTTTAAAAATGACCTGGTTTTATTCAAATATTTGCTCACATTTGGTCTCTGGTGCAGCGTCATGTGAAGAGGCTGCTGAATGGCAGCTGGAAATTGATGACTTGCTGAGGTTTTCTCTTCAAGTCGCGCAAGGACTCGACTTCCTGGCGGCCAAGAATGTGAGTAGAGCGTAAGGCTTGACCAAAAGGTCAAACCATCCACATTCTTCGTGAAAATATGGTCTTTGGAAGTTAAAAAAATTAAAACTCAAGTTTCAAGGCGGATCTCTAAATTCATAAAGGTTATAAAAGGCTATTATTGTATCAAGGAACAAACTGACAAAGACAAAAAGCATAGTTTGAGAGAAAACATAAATAAAAAATCCAGAATAAATTAGCAAACGTAATTCAATTGATTAATTCATTGATCATTTTATTTTATTTTATTTTAAATTCTCAATATACTGTTAATAAGATAACTAAAGACAAAACAGTAAATTTTATGAAGTAACCTTATTTCAAAGAATTTACACATAAAAAACACAGATGGACAAAAAAGAAAAAACTACTCAAAAAGTATATTTAGAGTTACTAACTAAAAATACAAAACCCAATCACAGTTTAAGTCAATTTTCTGGGACTGGCTGAGCCGAGCACAAATCGGATTTAAAACTTTGGCAACTGCTGTTAGAGCTTCATCGTGGAATTATGGGACGTCTAGGAATGGATTTTACCAGCAGGGCATTCATTAAACACATTACGAAATGGTCAGTAAAGCCAGTGGAGTGAGTTAAATTTGATTATATACTGTGATGGCATCAGGGTCTTTCAATGAAACAGACTTCAATCGAAGTCTGAGGCAACAAGTCGGTGTATTTTAAATTGTTATGTTGGACATAACGTGTAAATAATATGATTTTTTAAAGACAATTTACTTACACTTATTTTAAATGACTGAAAGAAATTCTTATTTTAATGAAGTCCTAAAACAAAACAACATTCAGCCTGTTGAAGCTGCTGCCCCCGCGACCCGAACCCGAATAAGCAGAAGAATATCCGATGAGATAATTCAACTATTAATGAATAAATACAAAATATTTTTCAACATTATTGCTTTGATTAGTTTTGATCGGACCTTACCCGTCTGTCTTAAAGGGAGAGCTCACCCAAAATTTAAATGTTCTACTCGTCCAAAAAGACACTTAAAAACATCCAAACACCTCCATACAGCTCTTTCTGTAACATCCATCTTTTATTGAAGCATCGATGAGAGGAATTGTGTATTGGAGCCGTTATCCTTAGTCTCACTGTTATTGGAAGTCTCTGTATCATTGTTGAAAATAAAGGAAATGATTTAAATGTTTAAACGTTCGTCTGTGTCTAGTGTATTCACAGAGACGTCGCCGCGAGAAACGTCCTGCTTACTGACCACCGAGTGGCCAAGATTTGCGACTTCGGCCTCGCACGAGACATCATGAACGACTCCAACTACGTGGTGAAAGGAAACGTGAGGAGTTCATCCAAATATATACTGGAAACAATAGCAGCTAACGCTCCTTGTTGTCCCAGGCTCGTCTTCCAGTCAAGTGGATGGCTCCGGAGAGTATCTTCGAATGTGTTTACACCGTGCAGAGCGATGTCTGGTCGTACGGCATCCTTCTGTGGGAGATATTTTCTCTGGGTGAGGAAGAGAATCAACACAAACGTTCTTCCTAGTGGTATATTTAGTTACACCATCTGGTCCTCCAGGCAAGAGTCCTTACCCCAGCATGGCTGTGGACTCCAGGTTCTACAAGATGGTCAAACGTGGATACCAGATGTCCCAGCCAGACTTCGCTCCACCTGAGATGTGAGTTCTATGAATGAGAAAACAAATATCTGAATAGAAATTAGGTTTGAGCAACGAAGACTTTAACTGTAAGTATTTTTTATTTTTTTAAACTGTAGCTGTGAAAGTATTTATTTTTTTAACACTGCAGCTGGGAAAGTATTTTGTTTTTTAACACTGTAGCTGTGAAAGTATTTCCTTTTTTAAAACTGTAGCTGTGTAAGTATTTTGTTTTTTAACACTGCAGCTGGGAAAGTATTTTGTTTTTTAACACTGTAGCTGTGTAAGTATTTCCTTTTTTAAAACTGTAGCTGTGAAAGTATTTTGTTTTTTAACACTGTAGCTTTGTAAGTATTTTCTTTTTTTAACACTGTAGCTGGGAAAGTATTTTGTTTTTTAACACTGTAGCTGGGAAAGTATTTCGTTTTTTAACACTGTAGCTGGAAAAGTATTTCGTTTTTTTAACACTGTAGCTGTGAAAGTATTTTCTTTTTTAACACTGTAGCTGTGAAAGTATTTTCTTTTTTAAAACTGTAGCTGTGAAAGTATTTCGTTTTTTAACACTGTAGCTGTGTAAGTATTTTCTTTTTTAAAACTGTAGCTGTGAAAGTATTTTATTTTTTAAAACTGTAGCTGTGAAAGTATTTCGTTTTTTAACCTTGTAGCTGTGAAAGTATTTCGTTTTTTAACACTGTAGCTGTGTAAGTATTTTGTTTTTTAAAACTGTAGCTGTGAAAGTATTTCGTTTTTTAACCTTGTAGCTGTGTAAGTATTTTGTTTTTCAACACTGTAGCTGTGAAAATATTTTGTTTTTTAACACTGTAGCTGTGTAAGTATTTTGTTTTTTAACACTGTAGCTGTGTAAGTATTTTGTTTTTTAACACTGTAGCTGTGTAAGTATTTTGTTTTTTAACACTGTAGCTGTGTAAGTATTTTGACTTTTAGAATTTTAGCTGTGAAAGTATTTTGTTTTTTTAACACTGTAGTTGTGTATGTATTTATTCTGGATATGAAAGTATTTTAGCCGAGAAAGTATTTCAATCACATTAGCATTTTTGTTCTGAAAGTATTTTTGTTACATTATCTGTTTAGCTCTGAAACTATTTTTTCCCTTGTTAGCATTTTATATTTTATTATTAGTATTTTGGCTATTAGAATGTTGGCAGTGAACGTCTTTTAGCTGGTTCAATTCCCAGTTAGCTAACTGGGTAACTTTATTTAATTTTCTATTAAGCTAAAATGGATCGTGTTTAAAATGTTTACTTTGTATTAGTAAGTTCGACACAGATGATCACTATACAAGCTTTCCAACTATTAACTTTGGCACTAAAATGTTATCTGTGAAATAACTTATGCTAGCATTTTAGCTGGATTTAGCTACTGCTTTAGCTACATTGTTTTTTTCTTGTCTAAAACATTTAGGTGCGTTAGCATTTTGCCTCTTTGAAAACTTAGCTGTATTAGCATTCTGTGTGTCTATGCTAAATCTTATGCTACATGTGCGACAAATGCTAATCCGTTCTGAATATTACATATTATTTTGCAGTACATGAGAAATGTATTCTTGTTTGTACTGTATCTTGCTGCTAATCTTAAATATCCTATCATCAAGTAAATAGTCATTTATTTAGGTTTGGCTAAAAAGTACTTTAGTTGCAATAAACGTTTAGCTGTATAAGCGCTAAAGCTACAAGAGCATTTTTGTTGCAAAAACACTTTGGCTAAATTAGCATTTAAGTTTTTACAGCTGTATAAACTTGATAGGACAAAGTCACATTTATTAAAATGTTTTTGTGAATTTCGAATCACAATAAATTAGCTTGTTAGCGCTTGCTAGCCTGGTGAACTTAAACCTTATGATTTTGTCCAAGACTATGAAGCGATTGATATCAGAAATATTGATCGTCTTCTCCAGACTCGATTGGTCTCGGTGGTCACACCATCCAGTCTGACTTGAGCTGTGGAAATGAGGGGAACAGAGTTGGACTCAAGGGCCCCGATGGGTTTGTGAGTCAGGCCTCGGTTCTGCCTGTTAGCCACATGATCGCGGACCGTGGTAACCGCTTCTCCACGGCCGCTCGAGAGGCTCATGAAACAACCATCGCTTCACAAACATGGCCCCAGAAGCTGCTCATTTATAAGGCGTCTTGTTTTTTGTTTCGTTTTTTTATCCCAGCTACGCCATCATGAAGATGTGCTGGAACCTGGAGCCCACGGAGCGGCCGACGTTCAGCAAGATCAGCCAGATGATCCAGAGACAACTGGGGGACGAGATGGAACCGGACACGGTGAGTTCCAAGGCAAAAAAAAGTGTAGAAAAATGTGAAAGTTAATGCAATCTGCACATTTTTTACTTGAGTAGATCTACCTTGTCACTCATTACGCTGCAGTGAGGTTAAAAAAAAAGTGACTTTTAATTTTCAAATCTTCTTCTCAACAGCCCATCTACCAGAATGTGCAGGAGCAGGTCGGGGAGGGTGAAGAATGTGACGAGCCCAAGTGTTGCGAAGGCCCATGTGACCCGTCTTGTGACCACGAGGAAGAGGAGCAGCCGCTAATGAAGACCAACAACTACCAGTTCTGTTGAAAGCCTCGACCACACACACACACACACACACACCAAAAAAAAAAAGCGGGAACTGTTTGGATTTCAAAGCCAGCGGAACCTTTTTTTTTTCTTTTTCCACCTTCCGAACAAGCTATTTTTTGCCGCTTACTCACCAGACTTATCATCATCATCTACACGCGGACCACGATGAGGAACCATGATGTCGACGCTTTCCAAAGTGAATAACCACGACCTGGATCGCTTGTTTTTCGAAACATTATTCTTGTATCCGATATATTATACGCGTCATATTTCTCTAATGTTGATTCACGTCGGTGCCGGACACGCAACGACACAGACCGTCCGTTTTTTAATCCTCCCGATTACCTTCATCGAACACAGCCAGTGTTTTTCCCCGTTCAAATCGGCCAAACTGAGCGTGGCGACGGCAGAGAAAGGCGGCGTTGTTTCCCTTCCCCACCGCTTTAGTCATAGCTGTATTTCTTGTGACACACTTTACTGTATCTGTCAGTCCATGGCAACATGTGATTGTTCCACTTCAAGCTCGGGAATTAGCCCGATTTTTCTTTTTTTTTTTGTTGGGGGGAGGATTCAGGAGCAGAGGACACGCCAGGATGGAACTGTGTGGAACAGTAGAAACCATGATGGGGGTCAGAGACTGTCTTGGTGGACTGGACATTGTAGAGTTATATCAGTGGCTATATGTAGCAATCAGCCTGCACTGCCAGCAGAGTGAAGAGTTTTTTTTTTAAAACCATGTAACAAAGACCTCCGACTACACGGCTAGAACAGATGTTCCCTTGAAATACACAATAATCCGCAAATTTAAAGAGATAAACGAAGACCGGCGATTTGTCTCGATGTTTGCTGCGCCTTTAAATGCGTTCTCCGATTATTTTTTACATAAAAATGTATCTCTTCACAGCGTCTTTAAAAAAAAACAAAAAAAAACAATTTTAGCTTGGAGTTGTTAATGTCTTGATTTTATTGTCGCTTTATTGTTGACAAAAAACCTTTGTCAACTGTGTGAAATTGTCTTTGTAGTCCTCAAAACAAAAAGCGTAAAAAAAAATAAAAAACAATGTGCATCTTTAAAACAAAAAATTCTACTTCTTTCTGTGCAAGTACACAGAGAAGTACAGCTCTGAATTTGATTGTTAATGTCTTAACCTGAACCTGCCAATTTGTGTCATTATTTTTGTCGCTAAGAAAAGAACTTCGATAAATTCTCTTTGTAGTCCTTAAAACAAGCCCCCCCCCAAAAAAAAGTTTCTTAAAATGCATTACCCCACTTTTCTTTCTTTATTTAGTGTGTCTTTAAAACAAAAATTTCAACAACTTTTGCTATAGCTCGCTACTTGATTGTTAATGTCTTAGCCTGAACTTGCCAATTTGTATTAAGATTTTTGTTGCTTAAGGAGTAAAGGAACAACTTTGTTAAACTTTTAAAATTCCATTTGTAGTCCTTTGAACCAAAAAAGTATTTGTTTTTTATTTTCAAGGTTTCTTTTATTGTATCCACCTACTTTTTTTTTTACAGTAAGTCTAAAAACAAAAACAAATATAGGTCGAACAAACTCTTTTCGCTAAATATTTTTCAGGTTTCTATGAACGCATGATACTACAGATGTACCGACAAAGTTTGGTCAAAAGACAATAGAGTTTCATGGCAGATAAAAAAAACAGCTTTGGGCTTAACAAACTTAAAGATATAGTTCAAAGTAAATTCGGAAATTTCATTTAAAAAAGTATAGAAATTGGGTTACTTTTAGGTGAACCATCCCTTAAAGTTCTTTTGCCTTAATAACCCCCACAAAAAACATAACAAGAGGTTATATTTTCTATTGTTTGTCAGCAAATACGACACGTTACTCTACTTATGAGCTAAGCTAAGCTAACTTCCTAGAGTCCGTTGTTGATTTCCCGCCGTGTAGTCTGAGGTCTGTGGTCTACGACAATCACTGCCTATTTATGGAACAACAGGTTTTTTTCACATGTGTATGCATCTGGGAACATGTCTATATGTGTATATATCACATCATGTAAATCTATATTTTACCACGAGTCAATAGTGTTTGTCAAGTATAAAGAATTCATGCAGATAAACATCAATGTTACAGCAGAGAACGAATAAATGTTGATCACCGAGAGTCTTCCTGTGTTGTTTTCTTCAACTACGAGAAAAAAGAACATTTTTTTTCTGTTTCCCTTCAATAAATCCACACCCGGTTATTTTAATCTACTTAACAAGCTACTTATAAACAAGAACGGACAAGCAGAACGTACTGATAATATTGATTATGAAGCAGCTATAATCCTTTTTTAAAGTCTGCTTCATGAATGTATGAACAAAGTGAGTCAAATAAAACAAAAAGAAATTGAGGACAAAAAGTGAGTAAAAAAGATAACAAACCTATTATTTATAGACAAAACTATAACAAAAACTTACTTTGATTATGATCCATGAAGATTCACAGCCTGATACCAAAGCTGAAGTGAGAAACCACTCATGTTCTGGTTTATTTTTAAGAATATTAAAAAAAAGGTTCCCAGCAACTCAGGGTGAGAGGCAGGGCCGAGCCGTCTATTAACATCCGTTTTCAGAGTATCCTTAAAAAGATTGAATAACTGTAAAGTTCAAATGACATTTCCTTAATCAAACGAGTCATTGTCTGGTAAGTATTAAAAGACAAAAAACTGTTACATCGTGTTACGGAGTAAAATCAGCTTGAATTTGGCAACAGTCTCTTGAAATAAAACTTTTTCATGAAAAAATTTTTTTTTTTTTAGTTTACATGAACATGGAAAGTAATATATATACTTAAAAACCATTCCCTTAAATTTATTTTAAAAATATATATAATAATTTAAGTATAGTTATGTAAAATCATGATTTATGTAGCAGTTTTAAAATACCACCCTTACACCAAAAACATTACTAAAACCCCTGGAGGAGCCAAGGTTTCAAGCAGGCAAGTTCATACAGTTGTTTTTTTATTAGTTAGATTTATTATATGTCAATCATTGTGTTATTTCCTTTGATCTGTGTTCTTCACATTTGCACTTTGTCATCCTTTCTCGTAGAAAATACACTTTTTATTTTAATGGAATCTCAACTTTTAAGCTGTTTTTTATAACAAGAGATATTCGAAAATAAAAAGAAGAAAAAATATATACTTTTTTGTAGTGAACGATTGATGAGGCCTCATGAAACAGCTGATGAGGTTTCATGATAGTGTCTTTATTTTAAAAAACGGCCACTAGATGTCACTCTTTGACACTCACTTTACATGACCACTGTATCGTGATACATCATCAGCTGTTTCATGAAGCCTCATCAACACATCAGGGAAGTTTAGCTCCTGATTCTCCAAAAATCGTTTTTTTTTCCTTCTTATACATATTGTATGAAGGAGAAACAAAATCCACCTTTAAAAACAACTTGTACCTGAAACACTGAACTCCTTAGTGGCAGAAGCATGAGGCGGGTCGTCATCTGTGGTGGGTCTGCCCCAGGGCCTCCTCCTATAGAAGACATTTCATCAAACTTTCATGCAAAATTCAATAAACGCGTCAACCTTGTTATTGCATTAATAAAAGTTTTTAGCCAGGGTTGGGATTTTACATGCTGACAAATATTTATTTTATCAAGTCACTTTTTACACTTTACATTTGTTTGACTATTTATACAAAAAACATTCTGTTAAAGGCATGAATGGTAATATACATTTAAAAAATAATACATATGTAAAAATACCTCATTAAGATGTAGCTGAACATAAGTCTATGGAAACAGCGAGAACGACAACAAACGTCTTAAAGGGCCCCTAATGTGAAAACTCTCCTGACATGTTATGTAAATGTTGAAGTCGTCCTCTTCAAAATGCAGTAGTTCATTCATCATGACGTTGCTCCTTTTTGAAGTTATTACTTAATAAAGTTCTCTCCCGTCTGAAATCTCGCCAAAAGAGATTACGGTTTAAATTATACATTCTGACATCACTCTGGTGCAGGTGTCCGCCCCTAGAAGCCTTAAATCAGTTCAGTCGCTACATGTTAATTGTGAAACAATATAAATATTTATGTAAACATGGTGAGAGTTAATTCTGCCTTTAGGTGTTTTTGTAATGTGTACATTAAGATCTAAACCTTATTTTTAGTTTTCGTTTTTAATGTACAAAACGGGAGTATTAGGGGTGAGTTTGAAATTTACACGAGTCCTTGAATGCAACTCGTGTTTTTGTGACCAATCAGCGCAGAGTGGGCGTGGTTGCTTGGGCAATATTTATTCTCTGGCAAAACAGCGCATTTTAAGTGGGCAGGGCTTGAGCGTATTTTCTAATATAAATATCTTTATCAAAAGAGAGCTTGTGCAAAAAGAAACATACTGATGGGTATAATAGAGGTCCAGGAACAATTCATGAGACACTTAAATCTTTAACGACAACATGAGGTTTTTTTTCTCTCGAGGTAAAGGCTGAACAAACTGAATAAAAGAGTTTCACTTGTTGGATGAGAAACGTTTCATTTCCTCAGGAACAAATCTCTGGATGGTTTCCTGTCACTGATGCACCAGGATCTTGTACACCGTCTCCGTCTCCACCTCTTTCTCTCCCTCCGTCTCGTCCTCCGCCTTGATCTGAGCCACGCCCAGCCTGTAGAGGGCGTCCCTGATCACCACCTCTCCGGGCTGACACGCCTTCACCACCTGCTCGATCTGCTGCGTCACCACGTCCCGGCTGGACAGGAAGTCCAGCAGGCGGTTGTAGATGTAGTAGAAGGCGGCGTTGCTGAAGACCACCGGTTCCGCCGGTTCCGCCGGGTCCGCCGGGTCCGTCTCGGCCAGCGCGCTGGCGTACGGCTCCAGGTCCCTGCAGAGGGCCAGGGAATGGTGCTCGGGGCCGTCGTCCGCCGCCGCCGGCGGGTGGAGCAGCCAGCGGGACGTGGACTTGGTTATCGGATGGACCTGCAGGTTTTCTCCGAGGAGTCCCGGGTCTGCAGCGCAAGTCTGGTCTTTTAATTCGGGACAGGAGACGAACTGAGAAAGAAAAAAAGTTCAATTAACGACTTATGTGACATTAACTTACGAACTCAAACGAAAGCCCCTTGTCTCACTCCCTCTCAGTGAACTCATCACTGCAGCTGTACGTATTCAGTGCATGAAAACTATAATCTTCTTCATTCAGGAACCTTTTAAATTGTAAAATTAAATTATGAATGTAAATTAAAAACTGGATTTTCAACCTCTGTTGCGCCACCATGTGGCCGAGACAGTTACCCACGTGATCGACAGACTCGGATTGGACTACACACCTCCGGCTTTTCAAAGGGGTCCGAGAAACACCCCTGATTCCTGCCCCACATCTCTACCGCCGCCTCCGGATACTGCATGTCGGTGCACAGCGCCACCTGTCGGGCGGAGTCGCTCACGTACACCGGGGGCCAGAAGCGAGAGGACAGGAGCAGGTCCACGTGGTCTCGAGCCGTCTCGCCTCTTACCAAGTACTTGGAGCCACAAACCACCTGAAGAAGAGCAGATCGTGGTCACTTGTGAGGCTGCTCACTGGAACTAGCAGGAACTGAAAAGACTTGAATAACTTCTGCGTGAGTGCAGTGATGTATGGTGATTCAAGTTTCAGTTTCATAAACATTCACTGCTATGAGGTGTAATTTTTTTTTTTTTTTTAATTGAAAATAAATATTTAAAGTGGGGGATAAAATGCACTAAATAAAATGTATTGTTTCTGATTAAGGTTTCTGATTTTCTGAATTTAATGATTGTCAATAAAAAGATAAATAATAATAAGATAAAATACAATTATTCCAAAGAAACATTTCCTTTTAAACATAACATTAAAGATTTAGTTTTTTCATCATCACGAGGCAGAAAGAAAAAAAAATGCTTATTGTGGTTGAAGGGTGTTTTAGAAAAGAAATGTGATTAATAAAGAAAACAAGACAAAGAAAAAAATATATAAATACAAATATATATATATATATATATATATATACTGTATATATTTATGTTATATATATATATATATATAACATAAATTATAAGTTTTTAATCATCAAAGAAAAGCTTGCCTGGGTTGCAATTTCGTTTAATTAAAAAATGTGATTTGATCCAATTTAAAACAATAAATATTAACAGTTTTGTTTTAATCATTACAAATTAAAAATATGAAGAAAAAAAAGATGAAATTGTTCAGGCTTTTCCTTGATTTTCTGGAACTCCTGTTGTGTTCTCGGTTTTATCTTGATCTTTAAAGTATATATTTTATTGAATATTGTTTTGATTGTTTAAGCGCTTTGTGACCCTGGTCTGGAAAAGCGTTATATATATATAAATTACTTACTTATTGTGGGTGAAATAGTTAGCATTAAATAAAATATCAAGAATAAATGTAAAAGACAAATACAAAAAAAAAAGGATTATTGGTTACTTTTCAATCCTAAAAAACAAGACAAAAAACGTTTATTAGTGGTTAAAATATTGTCTAATACACAAAATTATCAAATAATAAAATATATTTTTTCATGGTTAGGATTATGATTGAATAGTTGTATTTTTATCATCCCCCCAAATATTCATGTAGCAGTTGCAATACTGTGTCAGAAAGAAAACATGATTTATTCCCCCCTAAAAAAAAAAAGGAAAAAGATAAATAGAAGAAAATCTCATTAAAAGTTTTTTTTAAATCATAAAAATATATATATATATATATATATATATATATATATATATATAAATGGAGACAAAATACAGGTTAATTGTGTTTAAAATAGCGTGTTAAGAAAAAAACATGACCCAACAAACCATAAACAAAAAGTTTTTTTCATCAACAAACAAATATGATGCTTATAACAATAGAAATGAATCAATTGTGAGAAACTCGGACCATCAGGACTTGTCTTGGTTACCTTGTGTGGACAGACTTTGGACAGTTTTCCTGCAGTGAGGTGTGGGGGGGGCTGGGGGGCCGTGGACAGTCCACTGTGGACGCTCGTGTACAGAGACGCCAGCGTCGCCAGCAGCTCGTCCTGGTGCACAAAACAAACGTCCTTCAGTATCCGGTCAAGACGGTCGAGCCTCGATGACTCAGCGTTACCTTGGTGTGCCCCAGGTCGGCTCCGCAGCGTTGCATGATGGTCCTCAGCTCCTCCTCGCTGTGGTCGTCCAGCGCGTCCAGCCTCAGCTGACCGTCATGAATGAGTCGGACCAGGACGGATGGATCTCCTGGAAAGGATGAGAGGAACCGCTTGATGAGCCTCACGCTCCATTAAACCTTTTGTCACCACGATTATCTAGAGGTCAGCAGGTTCGTTCTTTCGTCCTTCTTTGTGAGATGAATCAATTCAATGTATTTATAAAATAAATATATGGCCGTTATACATTCTTTCACCGAGTTACAGTTCAAATGAATAGAAAAAAAAAAGTCCAACTCTTAATAAAATGGTAAAAACTCTAGAATTACATGAATAATCAAAGTTTGAACTTGTTTATATGTTAAAAATGTCAATATTTCACTTCTGGACTTTTATATTTTCAACTTTTCTGACAATTATGCCCATTTTTTTTCCACTGCATTGATAAGACTTAATAAAGGATGTAAGTGTAAAATACTGTATTTTTTCAATTTTTTGCAAATCATGTTTCATTTTTATCAGTCACAAAGTGTTTATATAGAACATCATATTTTTTTAAAAAATTCATTTAGAATTAAAATAAAATAAAAATATTCACAAAATTAGTTCATACTTTAATTGTGTTTTAATTCATCTTCCCAGCTAAAGAAACACGGAAGATCCTGGTAATGACTGAGGACGAGAGGATACAGTCGACTCCAGCAGCTTCTAGTAAGTAAGTAAGTAAATAACAGACAAAAAAAAAGTCTACAGTGTTTGTAGATTTAAAAAATACCATTTATCCTTTAAACGATTCTAAAGTTTATATACAATTTATTTAAGAAGTATTAAGTGATTTGTCAAACCAACATTTAGATGAAATAGATTTTAATCATTTCTTGCCTATATGACCACCTTGCCTATATGAAATATTTGTATCTTATAATTATCTCAAACCATCAGTCATACTAATATAATAACTCCAAAGCTCCCTGACTCACACCCACTCAGTGAACTCATCACAACAGCTGCACACGTTTAGGGAATTAAAAAAAAAGGTCTTCTTCCTCAGAAACCTTTTAGATTTTTGTTAACGTCACTGATCTAGAAAACAAGATGATTAAACCACATTGATTTTTAATGCCAGAAAACCTTCAACTATGTAATCCTCTTGTTAAATCAATCCACGTCTCGACTGACAACACAACTTTCGTGACAACACAAAGAAGCAGCATGTGACACACTTTGTCACGTCCCTTCATTACAGCTTCGGTCAACCACATGTGAAGCAAATGTCTGCGAAAATCCAATCTGCTGGTCCGGAATGTTTGGTTTCCTCTCAAAAACAACAGAGGAAGGAATCTTCTTGTCTTTTCTTGGAAGTCTTGGATAACCTCGTTAGTTTCTGTCACGCAGAGGATTGTTCGGCGTCCAGAGGTGACATATAAGTCACACTGGATTTGATCATGCATTTCATTCTTAAAGCGGTAATAAGGAAGGTGGTAAAGATTTTTTTTTTGGCTCCCCCCGGTGTCAGGGTAGCGTCACTACAGTGCGATAAACGTACCTGCAGGATGATCCGCGGACGGCTTGTCTTTCTCCGTGTTGATGACGGCGGCGCTCCTCATCAGCGGAGGGATGAAGGGGGCGACGATGGACGCGTCCACCCGGATGATGGGGATGTCGGCGGGGAAGGCCGCCTGCTCGATGGCCTCGCTTTCCATGGTCAGCCAGAAGTCATCCACGTGCACCTCGTCCGGGATGGGAACCTCCGGCCAGGTGAACTGGAGCGCCCCGGGGGAAACGTCAGAGGAATAAAATCAAAACTATTTAGAAGGATGGAGGATCTTGTAGTCACCTCCACGTTCTTCAGCTCCAGCACGTTGTCGGCGTGTCTCCTCGCCACCTCCACCTTCGGAGCGACGCCGCAGATGCCGCAGATCATGTCGTTGTAGTCGCGCACCGTCAAGCACTCGAAGGCCCAGTAGCCGATCAGCAGCAGCTCCTGGATGTGAGACCACTCGTCCGGACGCAGAGAGTGAACTGACGACAGGAGAGACGTTAGCAGAGATAGACTCAACATCGTGGATCATCTGAAGCAGGTCTCCGAAGATTTTTATTTATATTTTAATTACAGTGTTCCTTCAACTATGGAGGACGTAATGAATACTGCCATCTATGGGTCGGGAGTTTAACTGCGACACAAAAATTAACACACACCTTAATTCCTATTTCCTTGTTGGTCTGCATATTGTTTTGATTGTTTAAGCGCTTTGTGACCCTGGTCTGGAAAAGCGCTATACAAATAAAAATTACTTACTTACTTATAAATGAATAACATATTGAATTTTTTTTATTATCCTACAAACATTGTATTAATCTCTGAGATAACTACATATGACTCAAAGGCCAACTAGAAAAAAATAATAAATAAGAGGTTTTTTGGGGGATAAAATGGAAAAAGTGCTGTTGATAATCGATAGTTTGGTGAAGAAATATAAATATTTATCAGTGTATCAATTTGTTATTAAGTTGATAGAGAATTCTAAATGGTCTGCAAGTGTGACAAGAGTCAATTAATGACATTACTATAAATGTAGTACATAAATAATTAAATGTGCGACTAAAGGTGAAAATAAATAATAAAATGAATAGATTATTTTTAAATGTGTTTATTAACACTTATTATCATTTGTATTGGCACATTTAATTATTCATGCGTTTCATTATTTCAACACCTATTTATTCAAGTATTTATAGTTTTTCTACTTTTTTTCTTTTATTTGTCTTTATAAAAGTTTGCCGTTTTCATTATTTAGACATTTATTTAAACATTGAGTATCTAAACATTTATTTTTTTGTAATTATGTAGTTTATTTTCCTTCATAGTCCGCGACTTTGCTAAGGCAATCAGCAGGGGAAAAAATTATGAATAAATTAGTTTCTAACCACAGATTTAGCTCTTTTATTTAGAGATATTTTTTTTACTATTCATTACGAGTTCTTTCTTTTTAAAGTGATTCTAATCTTTTCAAACATTTTTTAGGTTTAAGATTAGGTTTACTTTACAAGAATAGTCTCCAATGTTGGTGCATTAACTCTGGATGAGAACAAACCATCTTTAAGTGTGTAGAGGATCATTTAAAGAACTACTAAATCCACTGATCGGTTGAACCAACATCTGTACTCAGGTCTTCTTCTCACCAGGATGGTTAGGAACGTGGTCCAGGATGGCGGCAGCGACTTGAGCGGGCGGTCGACCCAGTTTGATGCTGGACCGGATCCTCAGGAACAGGTCGATGGTGACCAACAGTTGGTTTCCCACGTTGAACAAAGCTGCCAATCACAGAAGGACACGAATCTAAGGATGTTGAGAAACTGCTAAAGTAGTATCCATCCATTTTTCCATCCATCCATCGTAATGTGCGACTCATTCATCAATCCATCCATCTACCCTAAAGTACCATCGATCAATTCATCCATCAATGCTTAAGTACTATCCATCCATCTATCTATCCATCTTAATGTACTACTCATCTATCCATCCATCCATGCTTAAGTACCATCCATCCATCTATCCATCTTAATGTACTACTCATCTGTCCGTCCATCCATGCTTAAGTACCATCCATCCTTCTTTCCATCTAGCCATCCATCTCAATGTACTAGTCATCCATCTATCCATCCATCTATCTATTCATCCATCTACCCTAAAGTAATATCCATTCATCCATCCATCTATTTGTCCATCTACTCTAAAGTACTATCCATTCATCCATCCATCCATAAGTACTATCCATCCATCTTTCCATCCATCTTAATGAACTACTCATCCATCCATCCATTGACATTAAAGTGCTATCCATTCATCCATTCATTCATAAGTACTATCCATCCATCTTTCCATCTATCTATCCATCTTAATGTACTATTCATCTGTCCCTCCATTGACCTTAAAGTGCTATCCATTCATCCATCCATCTAAATGTACTACTCATCCATCCATCCATTGACCTTAAAGTGCTATCCATTCATCCATCCATAAGTACTATCCATCCATCTTTCAATCTATCTATCCATCTTAATGTGCGACTCATTCATCAATCCGTCCATCTACCCTAAAGTACCATCGATCAATCCATCCATCAATCAATGCTTAAGTACTATCCATCCATCTATCTATCCATCTTAATGTACTACTCATCTATCCATCCATCCATGCTTAAGTACCATCCATCCATCTATCCATCTTAATGTACTACTCATCTGTCCGTCCATCCATGCTTAAGTACCATCCATCCTTCTTTCCATCTAGCCATCCATCTCAATGTACTAGTCATCCATCTATCTATTCATCCATCTACCCTAAAGTAATATCCATTCATCCATCCATCTATTTGTCCATCTACTCTAAAGTACTATCCATTCATCCATCCATCCATAAGTACTATCCATCCATCTTTCCATCCATCCATCCATCTTAATGAACTACTCATCCATCCATCCATTGACATTAAAGTGCTATCCATTCATCCATTCATTCATAAGTACTATCCATCCATCTTTCCATCTATCTATCCATCTTAATGTACTATTCATCTGTCCATCCATTGACCTTAAAGTGCTATCCATTCATCCATCCATCCATCTATCCATCTAAATGTACTACTCATCCATCCATCCATTGACCTTAAAGTGCTATCCATTCATCCATCCATAAGTACTATCCATCCATCTTTCAATCTATCTATCCATCTTAATGTACTACTCATCCATCCATTCGTCCATCTACCCTAAAGTACTATCCATTCATCCATCCATAAGTACCATCCATCCTTCTTTCCATCCAGCCATCCATCTCAATGTACTAGTCATCCATCTATTCATCCATCCATTCGTCCATCATTCATCCATTCATGCTTCAGTACTATCCATCCATCTTTCCATCTAGCCATGTATTTTAGTCATCCATCCATTGCATCTGAGATCGGGTATTAGGAGGTGCACATTAAAATGATTTAAAAAAAACATGAACTGAATATAGTGCAGAGAACCGTGTCAACAGATGATACCTGGGTGCAGGTCGGTGAAGCTGTGCAGGGCCAGACAGCTGACGTTGGGACACACCTTCAGCTGCAGCGAGGCCGACTGGATCAGAGTGTCTGTGAGCAGCCAGCAGTCTTCCTGACCTGCAATAGTGCTTCAGCAGGCAAAAACAAAAAAAGTTAAAGAATAAAAAATCTAGCGCCACTTCCTGCTGGTGCTCACCTCTGTCCCCCTTTATAAAGCGGGGTGCTGCAGAGGCCACAGTGGGTGGCGGAGGACTGATAAAACTGGGGCCACCCCGACTCCACCAGAGTCCCGGTCTCGATGTTCCCGTCGTCCTGCTGGTCCCCCAGTTGAACCAGGATGACCTGGAGACTGTTCAGCTCCTGGATCATGTTCAGCACCTCCTGCAGCTCGGCTTCGCTCTCGGAGATCTGGAGGGTTCGACGCAACAGCTGCAGCGTCGACTGTCTCTGCAGGTCTCTCTGATCCGCCGTCAGGGTCTGCTGTGGGTCCACCAGCGCCGGCGACTGAGAGGAGTGACGAGAGCTCAGTGAGTTTGAAGGTATCGCAGAGAAGAAAAGACAAGTTGTTGTACTTTTTTTCCTTGGTTGTTCTGAGTCAGCTTGTTGCCACATTTGGGGCACACGACTGGTTTGTATCTGTTCTTGTACACGTAGTCACAGGATGGATTCTTGCAGCAACCCCTTCCTCTCGCAGTAGAGAGCCCCAGATCCTGGAACATAAGATACATTTATCTAGAGGTAAATCAGAGCAATCACAATATTGAATGGTTCACTCTAACGTTTCAATTTAAAAGAAATTCATCCAAACTGTCATTTTTTTTAAGCATTTCATTTTTTAATTATTTTTTTTTATAATTGATTTCAATAATTTATATGTGAATTAATTGTTGGGTTGTTTTACACAATTGTATTTAATAATTAAAAAGTCTATTTAAAATATTAAATATGTATATTTTATATATATTAAAATATATATTTATTATCATTTACTTATTTTAATGTTTTTTTAAATAATTAATTTAATTATTTCTACGTTAAAAGGTTCCTTTTTTTAGTTTGTTTAAATAATTGTATTGGTTTATAAAATATTTGTAAAATGAAATAACTTTCAATAACTAATTATTACGTTAGTTTAGTCATATAATATATGCAATGTTAAAAAAACAACAACATTTAAATAAAAACAATTATTATGTGAAACAAAACAATTCAATATTCTGACGCCACTGATATACATTTAGCACAACAGACATGAGGTGAAGGTTTGACTTACGGAGCAGGTAAAATTGTTCTGCTTAAAAGGAACGACGGGAACCAGATTCATCGGTCTGTCCGTCAACGAAGAGTTCGCTTGCAGTAACGTCGTCGAATCCTGAGACGTTAAAAGTTAAACTGAAGCCACAAACAAACGATGATTTGGGAAATGCGAACCTGCGAGGCTGCGGTCATGGTCATGGTCTGGCCCAGCTGCTTCAGAGTGCTCGGCTTGAGACCAGAGAGGCTCTCTGGAGGAACTGTGGTCAGAAGAGAAGATCTCTGAGCCCACGGGAAAAAAAAAACACATCCTTCTCTCACACACACACTCATACCTGTCTGTATTTTGCTGGTCTGAGCATCTTGAGTGACAGGTGGGATTGTTATGATCTGCACTAACTGATGACCTTCACACAAACAAACAATCTTTAGTTCAAAAACTATCCAAGAACACAGCGTCGGCACATCCCCTCACCTGTGGCGTGACAAGCGGGCAGAATAGGCCTGGCAGGTCTGACCTTCACTGAGGCTTTGCTCTGGTTTTGAGATGAAACGACTTTTTTCAATCGTCTAGTCACGGAAAACAAAAGGTTTTGTTAGTAAAGCAGGTTAAATAAGAAACGCTATTCGCTTTATTCAACAATTATGACATAAAATCCATTGCATTTATTCTTAAAGAAATGCCACATCAACCCATGGGTGAAGCTGACACACAAAAGTATCGTAGCACCGATGTTATGGCATTAATAACTCACCCGTCTTGTTCATGTCGCTGAGCGATGCTGCCCTCTGCTGGCCTGATCGGGGGAACTCCACCTTGTCGGTTGGAGGATAGCGGGAGCTTTTTGCTTTCTTCAGGTTTGGATTTACTTTTCTCTTCAGGTTCTTTGGACTCTGCTGCTTCAGGCGACTTCTTAGATGCAGCCACGGCACGACCTTTTGATTTCTTGGCCTATGTTGAGAATAATGTTATATTTCAAAAAGAGTCAACCGGAGATCTACACTCTTCACCCTAAAGAAGTTACAAACATATACTGTATACACATACGACCTAAATTAAGATAACATACAATTTAATTTAACTTTTATCAATATAAATATTTTTAACACACTAACTTTTAGTCTACTCAAAAAGCTATGTTAAAGTTTGCTTAAGTTTAAACTTTATTTTAATAAACAGGCAGCACTGGATAAAAGATCAACAACAACAATAAGCTTGTATTATGTCATCGATCAAAAATTCTAACTGACTTACAACAGGAATCCATTTGCCTCCGAGATGATACCCACATTTCGGGCATGTCGGCGGCTTATGGCGAGTGACGTAAACAAACGAGCAACCTGGACTAGGACACTTCCCGTGACCTCTCCTGGTGTACTTCTTCACCGACTGTTAAAAGAAAACTCAGCTCATTGAATATATACAGAACAGTTTCAGATCTTTACCATTTTGTATGATGGAGTTGAAGTGCTGCCCATTGAAGCCACAAGAACTGGACCTACAGTACCAACTGAGGTCAAGGATTTAGGGGCCAGCAAGTTCTAAAAGTGAAGGAAAACAAGTTAAAATTACTTCAAAATGAAAAATGTATCAAGTCTTACCTGGTTTTGTATTATTGTGAGCATCTGGCTTGTTTTGGCTTGTATGGGCTGCAGCATCAACCCGCCATGACCCTGAGGGGTCACTGTTGTTTCCTGTTTGTTTCTAGAAAGCTGGGACGAGCTCTGCGACGAGGAAGTGAGTACTTGGAAGGATGTGGAATGGGGGGGAGCCGCTTGGTTTTCTAGATTATCGATGGTGTTCGTGAAGAGTTCCACTTCACTGGCCATATCGAGAGTCTGGACCTCAGCTTCATGGAGAAGAGACAACGAGGAGAGGCCTCCATCCACTCGGGGTTCCGAACAGTCCAAGGGCGCATTTGTTTGTACATTTCCCAGCATGTTAGTGGAGGAGGTGGAGGAGGAGGAGGAGGGGCTTTTCGCCAGGATGAAATAGCTGGATCGAGGCAGGATTTTTCTGAAACCTGGCAGATCTTTGGAGGGGCTGGCGGTTGGCTGAAAACAAGAGAGGGGAGCATTTTAATCACAGATATCAAAAAAACAAACAGGGGTCTCAAACACTCTTACGGTGCTGGATCCATCCTTCTCAGACTGGGCCTTCTCCAAATAGTAACTTTTCTTAGCCACACTGAGACTCTTCCAGGTCTCACTGATTCTCTTGTTGATCTCCGACTGTGGGAGATTAGGAGCCTCCTGCTGCATGAGCTGGTGGACGTCAAAATAATAAAGAAGATACGCCGACCTGATGGAGGAAGATTCACCGGTTAGTTGATAAAACATGGCGACTGACAGGCGTTTTTATATTGACTGATGCGTGTCGACAATTCTTACCTGGGTTTCTTTGCCTTTCCCGTACAATCGATCTGACCTTTGCCGAGTCTCTTCTTCGATGGAATCACTTCCAACTTGTTGCAGGAATTTTCCACTTCCTCTGTCACAGTCATCACCTCGTACACATCCATTTTATCCACGTCTACAGTAGAGAAGATTTGAAATAAAGCAGATTTATTTTAGTAAGAAAAATTATAGTTACAGTTGCAGAACTGAATCGTCCAAAATTTGAAAATTGACAAAAAACATTATCAATAAGTTCGATTTTGCTTCTGTTTACTACGATAACTGACAGTAAAATAATATAATAACCACGACAGCAAAAATTGTGCCTGTATAATGATATTATTGTGTAACTGTGTTATTGTGGGAAGCATGCATTATAACTAATGTTGCATTAGTAAAGTCGACATACCAAATTTAAGATGCGAAAATCAACTAGCAATGACAGGAAGATACTGTACATAAATACAAATGATGTGCAATTTTTATTTTCTTATGAATTTAATGCTAAATGTAGCATTTTACATGTTTGCTGCAGAGAAGCATTGTGATAAACATGAGCAAAAATACCAAGAGCCGACGACGTGTCAGAGATATAAAGTTTAAAGCGACATGCAAAAATGAGAGACGAACAGAAATATATTGGGAAAATTGAGGCTTCGTGAGCTTTAATGGCGAGTGTTTTTACTGCTCGAAGTCACTCGGTCATCCAATGAAATGCCTTGTTGTTGACGCCTTACCTACAGCAGCCCGGAGCCGCGGGATCAGCTCGGAATACGCTTATACGACGTCGAATGGGTCCAGAGATACACCTATAAAATGTATTAAAGGATAAATCCCAGGGATCGGCGTGGAAATGGATAATTCGGAGCACAAACGTGTGTAAAGTAGCTTCATAAAAAAACATGGCGATGCTCTATTTGGGTGCAGTGAGCCAATCGGAAGCGGCGATGATCAAGCGCCGTCCAATCAGAGAAGACGTTTTTGACACGTGAGTGGAAGCGCTGCGTCTTCAAGACCTTGAGATAAGACCGCAGGCTGACGCTCTTCCACTTGAAAACTTGTTCTTATGGAAGACTCGTTTGATTAATTTGATAATGTTTTCGGATAAAACAACTTCCGGGCGAATAATGTCCCGCATCAGACCAAACTAATCGCACAGGATACACGGATCAGTCCAGACTAAAGGAAGCGATCACCGATCAAACATGGCTGATAAGGTGAGGATTGAGTGTCTTTGCTCTGAACTTCACTTGTATCGTTTGAATTAAGCACATTTCTCACACAGCTAATACTTTGTTATGTATACGTTTATAACTACAATCCATATTTATACTCTTTATTCCGAACGAAATTCCTACAGAAATGACCCCTTAAATGTGAGTTTTATAATGGTCATAACTAGTCCATTTTGATTCGATTTCTTTATCCTAAAAAGCCATTTTTATCCTTCACTCACCTTAAATCAAAACGTATTACTATATAATTATTATTTCTGCTTTAACCTCATGTTAGGGTTTCATATAACGGTTTGTCGTAAGAAGTCGTCCATCGTCACGTGTCGTGTAAATAGTAGTTTTTTTTTTAAATTTTACTTCAGGATCCACTGAAACCACTGAAAGACTTGACGAAGCTCAAAAGTCAACTGGAGGAAATACAGCAACGAGTTGAACGTGAAATATCAGTGGGAGTTCCTCAGGTAAGTTCTCAGTTCATCAGTCTTCTATTACAGTTGCCTTGTTCACTGGCGTCATGTATTTGGTTGGTACACGTGAATAATAAACGTATAAACAAAACAAGTGATTGGAATTGATGCTTTCAAATCTGATTATCTGATAAACCATTTGACTTTTTTTTTCTTTTGTAAAATCCTACTAAAATACATGCACAAAGTTGACTTTAAAGTACAAGTTAAGTTAAATTTCAGTTCATATTCAATGATGGATTTTCCCGATATATTTAATTCATTAATGTTCTACGTTTAAATTTACTCACAGTGTTCTCGTGAATCCATAAAAAGTAAATTCATGATCATTAAAAACAAAGCCTTAAGTGGGATCAATAGGTTCCAAATAAAATGTTTAGTTAAAAGTGTGAACATGTGACAAGTAAGATATTTGGTTGGTATAAAATTTCCCAAATATCTAGTTACATTTATTTATTTTTAAGGGTCGAGTTGAACGACCTCCCTGGCTTCCATAAATACATATGCACCGGTGAAGGTTGTTCACCATGAGCCAGAGACGACACAAGGGATACCACAAGCGCATTAGTTTTCAGGCGTCCGGGTCACCTTGACCGAGAGATAACACCGATGGTTAAGAGTCTGGATATTAACTTGCCTTGAGCTGTATGAACTGTTTACACTTACCCACATGGAATTTAAATGTCATCCTCGTCATCTCACAGGGAAGCTCTTTCTTTGGATCTCCATTCCTGAAGGGATTCCTGGCGGGATATTTAGTGGCCAGACTACGCTCTTCTGCCATCGCGGGACTTCTGGTGGGAACGGCCTCGGGCGTCTACGCTGCACAGAACTATGACGTCCCCAACATAGAGAAGACTTTGAGAGACTATATGAGCAACATGAAGAAAGGACCGAGATAATTTAAATCAGTGTTTTATCAGATTGTTTCATGACTGGAATTTGACTGAAACATTCTGAGCAGCTGCTAAAATAATTTCTAGCCTCAAAATGGTGCTTTAATTGATATACTGGATATTTCTAAAGTGTTTTTTTCCCACTGCAGTATTTATATTTCTTGAGTTTTAAGATGATCGCGGTCCAGAACTACAAGTCCTCGGTACAAACCAAGAAGCAGTTGTGGAAGAAGCTTCAATGGGGGGTTCTGCTGATCCTCATGGTTCTGATCTACGGGTCTCACGCTCCACTGATCACGGCGACCAAACTCGACGGTCGGGTCCCCTTCGACGCCTCGTCGTGCGTCGTCCTGATCGAGTCCACCAAACTCCTCGTCTCCGTCGCCGCTTTCCTCTTCGCCGACGGATCGTTGTCGCGTCACCGTCCTTCGTCCCTCGCTCCCGTGGCCCCGTACGCGGCCCCCGCCCTCCTCTACGCCCTGAACAACAACCTGGTGGTCCACATGCAGGCGTTCATGGACCCCAGCTCCTTCCAAGTGCTGAGCAACCTGAAGATCGCCTCCACCGCCCTGCTGTACTCCCTCTGCCTGAGCAAACGCCTGAGACGGCGTCAGTGGTTGGCCGTGGCGCTCCTCATGTGCGCCGGAGTGAGCCACAGCTACAGCAGCCTGGATCTAGGCGGAGGAGGAGAAGACGACGGCGGATCGAGGCACTTCATCACAGTCTGGGGACTGGTCCTGGTGCTCGTGTACTGCTGCGTGTCTGGACTGGCGGCCGTTTACACGGAGAAGATCTTGAAGAGTCAGAAGATTCCTCTCAGCGTGCAGAACTTTTACCTGTACGTGTTTGGCGTCGTCATCAACGGCACGCTGTCGCTCGCCACCGGGGAAAGAGGTTTCTGGGAAGGATTCTCCCCGGCGGTTTGGGTGATCGTCCTCGGACAGGCGGCGAACGGATTGCTGATGTCCGTGGTGCTGAAGCACGGCAGCGGCATCACCAGACTCTTCGTCATTTCCTGCTCCATGCTGGTCAACGCTCTGCTCTCCTGGGCCTTCTTGGATCTGCAGCTCCGCCTCTTCTTCCTGTTACCTGTCTCTATGGTGGGACTGGCAGCATATCTGTACTACAGATGACCCCTGAACTCGCTGAGGAACACTGACATGTTATTGCTCTTTGAGATCAATACACAAGCTGATGCCTTAATCTGCCTTTAAATAAAAGTTCATGTTGGAAGCTAGTTTGTGATTCTGCTTGACAATCAAAAGGTTGTGAGTTCAACTTTCATCCATCTTCATGACGCCCTGCTAAAGCATTATATTCAGAATAAATGTAATTGTATCTCCAGTGCTCTGTAGGCCCCTGTGTGGATTATGAAATATCACAAACTAACATCTTTGTTTAGACTGGTCACACGTATCAGTGAATATTGAATGGTTTAATTTAATTTAATTTTATTATTTTTTTTAAATTATTAAAATGTTTTTTGAGCATAGAATTATTTTGTTTTTTAAAGTAATTGCGATAGTTAAATTGAATATTTTCAAAATGTATTACATACACTTTGGTATTCTAATCCCGGTAACTAAAAAATAAATATATAAGGTAATGTAAGGTAGAACTTTATTGATCCCTCAGGAGGTCTCCTTTGGGAAATAGTTTTTTCCAATAGCCACAGCAAATACAGCAATTTTTCACAAAAATAATTCAAAATAAAACAAGAACAAGAATAAGAATATAGTTCTATAGTCAACAATTTTCAATTCGTAGCCTTTTAAATTCAATATAAAAACATGTGAAATGAATAAAGGAATTTGATTTAAAGGGTTGAATTCCTATGTTGTGGCAATAAAAGTTTTGATTCTGTTTCAAATTATATATTGCATTTAGAAAATGTATACATTTGAATTATGAAAAAAAAGGTTTTGAAATAATTTACTTTATAACATTTTAATATACAAATCATTGATAACAATTAAAATAAAACATTTAAATAAAATTATTAAAAAAAAAAATTAAAATGTAAAAATCAACCATTTAATATTCTGTCACTGATATACTTCCATAACTTCTCTCTTTCTGTTCATCACCAAGCAAAATAAAATATTTTCAGTTAAGATTCCGATCACGAAAAACAACAGGAGAATCTTGTCTGTTCTTAATTCAAAAGGTCATCTTTATATTTCAAACGCAAAATTTACTAAAATAAGGGATTATTAATTATTAATCTTAACTCTTGCGTAATCTCTTGGTCAAGTAATTAAGTAAGTAAGTAAGTAAGTAAGTAATTTTTATTTGTATAGCGCTTTTCCAGACCAGGGTCACAAAGCGCTTAAACAATCAAAACAATATTCAATAAAGTATATACTTTCAAGGTGACCCGAATACCCGACCCAGAGACAACGCAAGGGATACCACCTTCGGGTCACCTTGACCCTAAAAAAAACAAATGTTACTTACGTTGTTTATATTATATTGCACTATTTATAACTTATTAATATTTATATGTATACAATCACCCTATGCTGTGTTTTTTAAACGGTTGCCGAGCAACGAAATTTCGTTGCCAGTTTTCACTGCTGTGTTCTTCTGTGCAATGACAATAAAGAAAGTCTAAACTAACCATGAGCACAAAAAGTCAGTGAAATGATTAATATTTGAGTATAACAATGTAATTATGTCGCCTGGAGAGTCTAACACAAACCTGCCGGGTTCACGTTGATAATGTCTTGGTGAGATTTCAGACGTCAGTCCAAGAGTAAACAAACATCTAAAGAACAGGATGTGAGGCGGCCGTATAATGTTGTCAATATGATCCGTTCGTGCCGACACCTTGATGTTTTTCACATTGTTTATTCATGTATTTACTGTTTGGACGACGGGGGTTCCTGTCGACGGATCAGCTCTCGCAGCGAGGGCATCCTTCACCTCCAGCAGTTCTGCCAAACAAAAACACAAAATGAATCATGCGATCGTAAAAGATCCGAGGTGGAAGGAGCGCGTGGGAGGCGAGGGGGTCCGACCTTTGCGCAGTCGTTTGTTGTCGGCCCGCAGCTGCTGGTTCTGAGCGGACAGGCGGACGGCGTCCTGCACGGCCTCCAGCAGCACGCTCCTGTATCTGACCTCTGACCTCTTCCTCAGCTCCTCGCTCACCTGACGGAACTCGCCGAGCACCTGAGGAGACGCGACAACTTGAATTTAACATCTCAAAAGTTAAAAGATTTAATATTTAATTGACTGATTGACTTGCATATACCTGAAGACTCTCACTCCTCAGGGAGTTCAGCTCCTCCCGGTGTCTGTTGTCTTCACTCTCCAGGTCCGTCTGGGCCTGCCGGACCTGAGCACGTAACGCTTCTATCTGCAGCAGGAGAACCTTCCTCTCTCCGGTCAGCAGCAGCAGCTCTCTCTCAGGACCCTCCGTCTATCAGGGGGGCGAAGCGAGGAAAAATCATCAAAAATGCAGCGCAGTGGTTCCCACAGTTCACTAGAGAATGCAGACTTGCAGTAATTTGTCCTGACTCAGCGTCATCTGTCCTCATAAATCACTGTCTGCATAATTTGAAACAACAGAATCTTATTAGCTCACTGGTAGCCGTGCCAGGTCCCCCTTCATTTTCTCCACCTCCTCCTGAATACATTCCTCGTGCGCCTCCCGAAGTTGCCTCCTACGCTCCCCGACGTTACCGTGTTCCACCTTAGACGAGTCGTGAAACTTCCAGTCAATCTGGTTCTTTTTTGCACATGTTTCAATCAAAACCACATTAATTTCAGTTTGCTACTTTTTGGCATTTTTCTCCCACGGATGCCTCCTCTCTGAGAGCCTCCCCCAGCAGCTGGATTCTCCTCACCCTCTCCTCCACATTCCCTGTGGGTTCTGGGCGTAAACACGAGTATCTGCTGTCACTGTTTGTCCGCGATGCCACATGTTTAAGGATGCAAATTACCGTTGACGTGCTCCTCCATTTCCCGCCTCAGCTGATCCTCTATAATCCTCCTGGAGTCAGTGAGAGGGGGATTGATGTTTCCACAGAGCTGCCAGGCCCCCTTTAGCGACGGAGAAAACTGTCAAACGAATGTAAATTGTTGCTTTATTTCACTGTAAACAGGGAGCTGTCATGTTCTTACAATGCTGTGTGGATTTACCAACCTCCAGCTGCTTCTTTATCTCGTCTGAGAGGTCCCTTCTTCTCTCCCAGGACTGATCTTTCACAATCTGGTCGGTTTAAAAAAAAAAAGGGTTTCAGCCATTTGTCTCTGTTTATTTACTGATATTTCACCACATGCAGTTCTTTAACCTGTACTTACTTCACAATTGTTTATCTAATGCTATGCTGAGCTATTTACTGGGGTGTGTATTGGCAAGAATCTGACAATACCCTACGTATCACGATACAGGGGCAACAATATGATACATTGTGATACTGTAGTAACAAGGATATATTTGTAGTACTGTCGAGTACTTGACTCTGGTGTTGCAGAATTTATATATGATTTAATTTGTTTTGAAAACAAAATATGTCAAAAAAATCAGCTTAAGAAAAAAAAGCTGCTGGAGTCGACTGTATCCTCTCGTCCTCAGTCTTCACCAGGATCTCGGGGGTTTTCTTTCTCCATTTAGCTGCAGAGAATACAGCTGCCATCTACTGGCCGGATGTTTAATTGCAGCACAAAAATGAACAAATGTCGTGAATATTTGAATGTTAATTGTAAATAAATAATAATAAAAACAATAAAAAACATTGCAGGATATTGCCACATCAATATTTTCTCAAACCTCTTCTATTGACTACCTTTTATGCTACTAAATAATGAAAATATTTAAGTCAAAAATGTATTTTGTCTTATTTCTTTATGTATTCTAAAAAATGTCAAACAATACAGTTTTGTGCTTTATATCCAACATTTTAGATTTTTAAAATGTATTAACAAATGCTACTTTGGTTTAATGTTAGAGAAATCTTGAAAACAATAGGTGTTTTTTAAAATACTATTTTAATTAGCAATCATTTCACCCACAATTTGTATACTTTGTGTTTTGACCTGCAATTTCTTTTTTTCCAAAAATACCACAGTTGAAAACACATTGAATTTGGGCAATTATTTTCTTAAAAATTTATTTTTACTTGACTAGTAAACAACTTTATTTTTCCAATACTTGTTTATTTGTGTTCACCGTTTGTCCCATGTGTTCCTTATGAACATATTTTTTCCTAATATCTTATGACCGATAATCTTTTCCTATATTAATAATTTGTCTTAAACAGATGTTTCTTTTTTAAAACATATATTTCATAATAGAATTCGGGCGATTAAGATATTTATTTGACTCACTTTTAAAGCTATTTATTTTTACCATGACTGTTGAATTGTGTACCGCATTTGTCCCTTATTTTCTTTTTAAATTATTTAAAATGATCCGTTTTTACAGCTTTTCCTTATCATTGTTTAATTACATTTATTTGAATACTTTTACTTGATTGACAACCTAAATATCTTTGTGATCCCAATAATGCGGTCGATTGTAAATAAAATGTTGTTATTTTCTGGTGTTACCTGTAGGACGAGGGTCAGCTCAGTGAGTTTGGCGAGGCAGGTCTTCGAATCTGTTGAATCCTGTGACATCATTCTGATCCTGAGCCTTGAAATCTCTTCTCTGACCTTCTTCTCCGTCGTCTTCGGACACCAGAGGCCGACGACCGGCTGGGACACGAAACCTCTCACCTTCTGAGCCAAAGCTAAAGCTGACTCGGTGTCATCGTCCGGACCACCTGGACAAAAATAAAGATGGTTATGTCATCTTTAAAATAATGAATAAAACAAGATCCTCCAGACATTATTCCACACATACCTCGAGGTTGCACACAGTAGAGAAGAAGCGTTTTGCTGTTTCCGTTCAAAGCGTCGAAGAGAAGTCGAGACTGAAGGTCTTCAGTTTTCTCGGACTCGCATCTTTCCACGACTTCAGCGAGTGGATTCACCCTGAGAGACGTAGCATGAATGAAGCACGAATGTGACGTTGAATAAGTAGTTTAACACTTTATTTGATTGATTCATTCACAACAGAATTATATTTAATCTATGTATTATCTATTTAGCTTTCAATGTAAGATATCTCATGAAGACTCTCAGCTAGTTTGATAGTTGGTAACATCAAAGATGCTAAGCTAACCGGCAAAAAAACACATTTTAAAAACTGAGTGGACAGAAACTGTTAGTCCTGGACACTAAAGTGATAGGTTAAGATCTCAGCTGAGTTTATACAAACCCAATAAAACCACAGCTAAATATGCTAAGCTAAGTATCAAACGACATAGAGCTGAAGATGTCAAGCTGAGTGGCTAATATTTGTAGCATTGTAGCCATGTAGCATTATGATGCTAACGATGCATCAGTGGATAATAGCTAACTTTGCTAAGGGTATGATACTTATTCTAGAAGCTATGCCTTACAATATTTTAGCATATTATATATGGTTTTACAGATATCATTAGATACTAATACCTCTACATTCTAATATTATAAGATACTAATACCTCTACATACTTATATTATAAGATACTAATACATGTACATACTAATATCATTAGATACTAATACCTCTACATACTAATATCATTAGATACTAATACCTCTACATACTAATATTATTAGATACTAATACCTCTACTAACTAATATCATTAGATACTAATACCTCTACAAACGAATATCATAAGACACTAATACCTCTACATACTTATATTATAAGATAATGATACCTCTACATACATGTATCATTAGATAATAATACTTCTACATACTACGGTAATATAATTAGATACTAATACCTCTACGTACTAATATAATTAGATACTAATATCTCAACATACTAATATAATTAGAAACTATTATCTCAACATACTAATATCATTAGATACTAATACCTCTACATACTAATATCATTAGACACTAATGTCTCTACATACTAATATTATTAGATACTAATACCTCTATGTACTAATATAATTAGAAACGAATATCTCAACATACTAATATCATGAGATACTCATACCTCTACATACTAATATCATGAGTTATGAATAATACAGTATGTAAATATCACTAAGTACTAATATCAATGTAAGGTATTTTTACAAATACTTGCAGAAAAATAATATCACGGCTCAAAAGATACAAATATTACAAGATACGAAATCTTACAAAAATAATTACATTCACCTCCTACTTCTGTAGAAAAGTCTCTGTGATAAATGACATTTTATCTCTAAACCAATAAACCCACTCAAACACTCAGACATCAGTGATTGGATTATTTCTCACAGATTTACTACATTTTGTTTCCAGCCACTCCATTCTTCCCGTTGTATTTGTGGACTTCACAAGGATACATTAGATTCATCTTGTGTTGCCATCGCTACTTTACTTAATTAAAAATGTGTAAATGGAATTATAACAGGTTGTGAGAGCTTCTCTGGATCATCTCCAAGTGTCTCGGAGAATTAACTCAATTAGCAATTACTATAAAACTTCATCAAAACAACTTTATGATCAGATTTATAGATCGATGGAGTTTATCGTAAACATTTGCTTCTCGAATGGAACTCATTTAATATTGATTGAATAGCAAAACTTTTCCACGCCGTCATGGAAACATGGGTTGAACGGTGACCTGACACTGAATTGTTCACTTCCTGACCCCGGACCAAAACCAGCCCCGTGATGGACAGCTGCTGCCACTGACCCCTCGAGGTCAGACCGGACGGCTCCTCCGCTCAGGATGAACAGCTGCAGTTTGCGGCGTCGAACCCGCAACTCTGGCCCGGACTCCGGCTGGAGCTTCTGCTCCACAGTCACCGTCAACAAGGAGCTGCGAGGGAACAAAAAAATGGATCACGCTGTTGCAGGAAATCCTTCATTTCTCGCTTCTAAAACCTCACCCGCTGGTTTCTTTTTGCTTCAGTGTTTTCCTGCAGGTGTCGTAGAAGCCGAGGGCTTCGTCTGCAGAGCCGACGCACACTTCACCTAATCCTCGGATGAGGCTGAGACATGAAAAAAAAACATTCTTGAATTGAACAATTAAAAATCGGTTCTTGGACTGAATTCTGAGGCGGGTTCACCCTCCGGGGACCAGGTGAGCCACGTAATCCCGGCTGGTTTTATCCAGACTCAGGAAGTCCACGGCGCTGCCATCTGGTCGAAACTACATTTGAGGATAATGAAGGAACAACTTGAAGCAGAAGCCATAGTCAATATATAAAAGTCATAAATTGAAAATATGATTTTTATTCTCTAAACAAACCTGGAGAAAAGAAACTGAGATAAAAAATTCCTCTTTCTCTCGTGAGACGTGATGGAAGAGGTTCGATACGATCTGGGAAAAGGAAGTAGATTTATGAGAAACAGGAAGTAAAAAAATGAAGCAACGTTATTCTATTACCTGTTTTATAATGTGCTCGTGGATCAGAGTGTTGGCTGCAGGTGTCAGAGTTCCACAGACCAGTAGAGTTCCAGTATAACCAGCAGAGACCGACTCGTTCAGCAGCAACAACTCGCTCACATCAACCTGTCGACTCACAGACACTTTAATCCACTTTTACGCAACGATTTGTGATAAAGGTGATGATTGATGGATGGATAAACAGAGAGATGGATGAATTAGTGGATAGAATGGAAAGAGGGTAGGACGGATGAACAGACAGTAAGATAGAGAGCGGAATTAATGGATTTGAGAGACTGGTAAATAGATGGATGGATGGATAGAGGGAGAGACGGACAGACAAATGGAAGGAAGGATGGATGTACATGTGGATGGATGAATGGATAGGGGATGAGGGAGGGCGGGTGTGATGTAGGGAGAGATGGATGGATAAATAGATAGATGGATAGAGTGAACAACAGATAGACGGATAGGGGGACGGATGGAAGGGAGTGAGAGGGGGGTGGATAGACGGAGGGAGGATTTGATGGAGAGATGGAGGGATGTAGGGATGGATGGATAAATGGCTGGAAGGATGGATGGATGAATGGAGGAAGGGGGATGGATGAATACATGGTATAATAATATAATAAATGGATAGATGAACGATAGAGAGCTTGATGGATGGATGGATTAAAGGATGGACAGACGTGTTGATGGACTGATGATGGATGGATGGATGGACTATAGGATGGATGGATGGATGAGCTAAAGGATGGATAGATGGATGGACTCTAGGATGGATGGATGGATGGATGGATGGATGGATGGATGGATGGATGGATGGATGGATGGATGGATGGATGGATGGATGGATGGATGGATGGATGGATGGATGGATGGATGGATGGATGGATTGATGGATGGATGGATGGATGGATGGATGGATGGATGGATGGATGGATGAATGAATGGATGAACAGACAGGTTGATGGACTGATGATGGATGGATGGATGGACTATAGGATGGATGGATGGATGAGCTAAAGGATGGATAGATGGATGGATGGATGGATGGATGGATGGATGGATGGATGGATGGATGGATGGATGGATGGATGGATGGATGGATGGATGGATGGATGGATGGATGGATGGATGGATGGATGGATGGATGGATGGATGGATGGATGGATGGATGGATGGATGGATGTATGGATGGATGGATGGATGGATGAATGGATGGACGGATGGATGAAGGTTGGATGGATGGATGAAGGTTGAATGGATGGATGGATGGATGGATGGATGGATGGACGGACGGACGGATGGATGGATGGATGGATGGATGGATGGATGGATGGATGGATGGATGGATGGATGGATGGATGGATGGATGGATGGATGGATGGATGGATGGATGGATGGATGGATGGATGGATGGATGGATGGATGGATGGATGGATGGATGGATATTGAACACAGTAGCATCAAGCTAACAGGAGCTAATCTTCACTGAAGTGAGAGAAATATTCTTACTTTGTTCTCCAGAGAAAGAACCTGATCGAACGTGAAGCTCTTCGTCTTCTGGAATCAAAGCAAACATTATGAGCAGCAACAGATCCTGTGAAGAATCTACCTCTGGTCCTCTGAGGTCCAGACCTCCTCCGTCCTCGTGGACGCAGACACCTCCTCCTCCCTCTGAGGAGACAATGAAGAAGTAAACACAGAGTCATAGGAACTAAGACTCTCTTCCTCACCTGAGGTCGGATCCATCAACACTGTGACTCGGACTCTGTCGACGACAACAACCTGAACAGACATCATGAAGCTTCTGATGAACGAGTTTAACTCACAGGCTCCACAGGATCCATGGTGAGTCACAGCCAAGGATCCGCTTGCACTCAATTATGCATGAGCTTCACTGGAGACTCGCTTCAGTGACGAGTCCAAACATACTACGACTCACTTTACCTCATATGACTCAATTATATGCTTCACTTCTTCTATAATGACTCAATTATATGATTCACTTATTCTTCATATGACTCAATTATATGATTCACTTATTCTTCATATGACTCAATTATATCATTGTCTTCTTCTTCATATGACTCAAATATATGATTCTCTTCTTATATAATGACTCAATTATATGATTCTCTTCTTATATAATGACTCAATTATATGATTCTCTTCTTCTATAATGACTCAATTATATGATTCACTTATTCTTCATATGACTCAATTATATCATTGTCTTCTTCTTCATATGACTCAAATATATGATTCTCTTCTTATATAATGACTCAATTATATGATTCTCTTCTTCTATAATGACTCAATTATATGATTCACTTCTTCTTCATATGACTCAATTATATGATTCTCTTCTTCTATAATGACTCAATTATATGATTCACTTCTTCTTCATATGACTCAATTATATGCTTCACTTCTTCTATAATGACTCAATTATATGATTCTCTTCTTCTATAATGACTCAATTATATGATTCTCTTCTTATATAATGACTCAATTATATGATTCTCTTCTTCTATAATGACTCAATTATATGAGTCACTTCTTCTTCATATGACTCAATTATGTTTCTCTTCTTCTATAATGACTCAATTATATGATTCACTTCTTCTTCATATGACTCAATTATATGCTTCACTTCTTCTATAATGACTCAATTATATGATTCTCTTCTTCTATAATGACTCAATTATATGATTCTCTTCTTATATAATGACTCAATTATATGATTCTCTTCTTCTATAATGACTCAATTATATGAGTCACTTCTTCTTCATATGACTCAATTATATGATTCTCTTCTTCTATAATGACTCAATTATATGAGTCACTTCTTTTTCATATGACTCAATTCTATGATTTGCTTCTTCTATTATGACTCAATTCTATTATTCACTTATTCTTCATATGACTCAATTATATTACTTTCTTCTTCTTCATATGACTCAATTATATGATTCACTTCTTCTATAATGACTCAATTATATGATTCACTTCTTCACTTAACGACTCAATTATGATTCACTTCTTCTTCATATGACTCAATTATATGATCCTCTTCTTCTATAGCGACTCAATTTTATGATTCACTTCTTCACTTACCGAGTCATTTATGCGAGACAACGCATCATAAATCAATGTTTTTATAAATCATTGATTTATTCTTTTCACGAGTGAAGACAATATTAAAAAACAAACTTTATTTCCTGAACAACGTTTTGTTCCAGAGAATAATTAGATTCTCCGTCAAAAACTGACTCGTCGCAAAACTTGCTCATAAGTGGATTATTCTTATCTTCGCTCATCACAACATCAGCACTTCTGACGGAACATCTTTAATGAAATCACTGGCGGGAGCAGCGACGGAGGACTTTGAACGCAACACCTCAGGGTCAGACGCCGCAGACGGAAACCAGATGTTCTGCTTCGTCCAGAAGATTCTCTCCTCGCGCTGACGAGCGTTTGAAGTCAAGCCGCGCTTGTGTCCGGAAGCAGATCAGACGCAAACGAAGTTTTCTTCACACAAACAAAAAAACAATTATCGTTATTCTTCACTCAGTGGAAAAACACATTTGACCTTAAAAAGTCCTGTTTTTTTTTGAAGCCTCAAGTGTTTCTATGAAAAAGTAATTGGAAGATAAAATACACATTTTTATTGAATTCTATTATTTATATTTGGAAAGGTTGTATTTTTGTCTATTAAATAATACATTTAATCACTTTATTAAAAACAATGAATTCTAATTCTAATTTTAAAAAAAATCGAAAAAATGAATCTTGTAAATGTAATGTTTTTTTTTAATCTGTAGCCTTTTAAATTCAATAAAAATAAAAGCAGACAATACCAAAAAAAAGTACCGAAATACGTGATCGTACTTGTAGCCAATCATGCAGATGATCATGTGACTGATCGATTAAGTTTGTGGTCCCGGGGCTAAATGTGGCCCTCTGACTGTAACGAACCGGTCCTTGTCAGTTTATATCTGTTTCTTCTTTCTGTCTCTTTTTATTTTAGTTGAAATAATCTATTTAATTCACTAAACAGTCCAGCTGTTAATCATTTTTTTTGTATTATAAGATAAAATATGTATTTTTGTATTCATTTTTTAGTTAATTTTGTTATTATATTAATAATTATATTGTTATTATAATGATATATATACATATAGTGTTTTTTAAATATTTTTCAACCTCTAACAGCGACAAAAAAACACAAGAAACACAAATTTTGTTGGAATCATTTTTACTTTGTCTTGATCGGAAAAATTCAGAATCAATATTTGAAGATGATTTTACTGCGATTGAGTTTCTAAAATGGCCGACTGACCTGCATGAACTAACTCTTCTGATGACAAAAAACCCTGTAAATCCCAAAATGCACTGCAATAGTTGAAGCAATCAAGTCATTAGACAATTAAACCAGTTTTAAAAGCGTTTGATCCATCGTCCTCCTTCCTTCATGGAACTGCAAAAAAAGAACAAATTTTAAATAAAAGGTCAAAAACTTGTATGAAAAAAAAAAAGTTGCTTCGATAAAATAGAAAAAGTTGCTTCAATCACAAAATATAATTTAAATTAAGAAGTTTGCATTAAAAATAAAATAAAAGGTTGTTAATAAAAAAGGCGAGACTGAATTTTTTTTACAACTAAAATAAAATCTTTAACTTATGCTATGATTGAAGTAAAGTCTTTTGTGTTTGGGTCGTATTTTGTGTCGGACATTTTGTGTCTTAATTATTCAATGAAATGAAAAATGAATAAAAAAAGTTTTTTAATTGAAATGAAAAAAATTAAAAAAAATGTTTTATTGAAATGAAAAAAGTTTTATGTTTTTTAATTGAAATGAAAAAAAAAATGCAGTTTGTTTTAATGAAATGTAAAGGTTTGCAGTTTTTTCATTGAAAAGATTTACAGTTTTTTTTTTATTAAAATGAAAGAAAATGTGCAGTTTTTTTACTGAAACAAAAAAGTTTTACGTTTTTTTTATTGAAATGAACAAAGTTTTTTTTGTTAAAATGAAAAATAAAAAAATGCAGTTTTTTCATGAAATGGAAAGGTTTGCAGTTTTTCATTTAAATGAAAAAAGTTTTACGTTTTTTTTATTGAAATGAATAAAGTTTTGCATTTTTTTTACTGAAATGAAAAAAGTTTTGCAGTTTTTTTATTGAAAAGAAAAAAGTTTTACAGTTATTTTTTTTTATTAAAATGAAGGAAAATGTGCAGTTTTTTTTTTTAAATGAAAAAAGTTTTGCATTTTTTTACTGAAATGAAAAAAGTTTTGCATTTTTTTACTGAAATGAAAAGCTTTGAAGTTTTTTTTATTGAAATTTCAATGGATGTAAAGTCTATTTTACAAATTAAATAAAAAATAAAAAAGTTTTGTTTTTGTTTTGAACTCTTTTAAATTGAAAGTATTTTAATATAGATATAATAATAAAGAAACCACGAACCTGTCACTGCCTCAGGCCTGAGCCGTAATAAGAGGCTGAAACACAAGAAGAAAAACTCAGATTCTGTCTCGTATAATAAAGTTCTGAAAAAAGAAACCTCACGGTTGTTGCATCTGGGTCGTCCGATGGAGGTGGTTCCGTTGATGGTGGCGCCGGTCTGGTCCACGCACCAGCAGATCCTGATGGTGTGCCAGCACTGGACCGGCCTGTACCGGCCCCGGTGGTCGCAGCGAGGTCGGTAAGAACCCAACCTGGACTTGGCGTTCTGGGCTTCACGCAGACACTTGGAGTCGAGGACGGGAGCTGAAGGAGGAAAACGTTTGAATAAAGTGTCGAAGGATCCCGAAAACCTGCTGAAAGTTCTGACCCCATGTGGTCGTCGTCACTTCCGGTTCCTCCCGCTGAGCCTTCTGGAAAACCAGCCAGTTCCTGAGCCACGACTCCAAGCTCTTCGAAACAAAAACTGTTTTTTAATCTGATCAGAACCCAGGGAGTGGAGCGTCGCACCTGCCAGTCGGAGCGTCTCATCCGGTCCTTCAGGTCCTGCAGGTTAATTCGGGAAGTCTGGTTGAAGGCGTCCAGGTCCTGGTCCAGATTAAGACGTGGATCATTGAAGTCGAACTCAAGGAAAACAAACAAACCTTCTGCAGACTCTCCAGATGCTGCTGGTCCTCAGAGCTCCAGGGTTCCTGCTGGAGATTTTTTAAATCTTGAATACTTTTTTTAAAACTAGTTTCAACTTTTGTTCTGACGTCGAACTCACAGGAGCTTCAGTTGTTGGAAACAAATCTCTCAGATGGAAGTCCATGACAGGAAGTCTGTGCATCTGAACACGTCGCTCCTTCACCG
Source organism: Callionymus lyra (assembly GCF_982586985.1). Classification (NCBI taxonomy): domain Eukaryota; kingdom Metazoa; phylum Chordata; class Actinopteri; order Syngnathiformes; family Callionymidae; genus Callionymus; species Callionymus lyra. Next base: position 16,133,383 of record NC_141826.1, read on the forward strand.
CGTCTGTGGACGCAAACAATTCTTTAGTCGAAAATATAATTTATATTTCTTTTAATTTGGATTTGTCGCCTATTATTCTCCATATGACTCGATTATATGATTCTCTTCTTCAAATGACTGATTCATGAAGTTTCTGACTTTACCTTGAAACAAAAATGATTTTCGTCAACAGATGTTTTTCAACCAAAATACTTTTCAATATTAAAAGTATGAACTTCCCTGTGACGTCAACAAAGACCTCCAGAGAGGGAGACGTGGCGTCAGAGGTAGGATGGACGACAAGAAATGAGACAGCGATCGATTCTTTTTTCTTTACCTTTCATCGACTGCTGCATGAATCTCTCCATTTCCTCCGAGCTCTGCTGCAGATCCTGGATCTGTTGCCGTTGCCGGAACAGAGCGATGGGAGAGGCGGCGAGACAGGCCAGCAGCACACAGACCAGCAGGGTCACGCACAGGACCTTGAAGTTGCGAAGGTTGAAGCTCCTGTAGAGGAAATATTTTTGGATGCTCGGTTGAAGATCATTAAAAAAAACAAAAAAAAAAATTATAAAATATATAAAATCATGTAGAAAGTCAAATTTGTATTATTAATTTTCTGGTGAAAATTTCTCTACAAATACAATAACTTGATTTTCATTTTTTGGTTCCACGGATTCATGCACTTTGAATATTTGTCCTTTATTGTCTACACACCGGACAATACCTTTGTTTATCCAAGCTACCTGCTCTCTCAAGCCCCTACTACGCAGAACCTGCTCTCTCAAGTCCATACTACGCAGAACCTGCTCTCTCAAATCCCTACTACGCAGAACCTGCTCTCTCAAGCCCCTACTACGCAGAACCTGCTCTCTCATGTCCCTACTACGCAGAACCAGCTCTCTCAAGTCCCTACTACGCAGAACCTGCTCTCTCAAGTCCCTACTACGCAGAACCTGCTCTCTCAAAATCCCTACCACGCAGAACCTGCTCTCTCAAGCCCCTACTACGCAGAACCTGCTCTCTCAAGTCCCTACTACGCAGAACCTGCTCTCTGAAGTCCCTACTACGCAGAACCTGCTCTCTCAAGTCCCTACTACGCAGAACCTGCTCTCTCAAAATCCCTACCACGCAGAACCTGCTCTCTCAAGCCCCTACTACGCAGAACCTGCTCTCTCAAGTCCCTACTACGCAGAACCTGCTCTCTGAAGTCCCTACTACGCAGAACCTGCTCTCTCAAATCCTTACTACGCAGAACCTGCTCTCTCAAATCCCTACTACGCAGAACCTGCTCTCTCAAGCCCCTACTACGCAGAACCTGCTCTCTCAAGCCCCTACTACGCAGAACCTGCTCTCCCAAATCCCTACTACGCAGAACCTGCTCTATCAAGCCCCTCCAGCTACATACCATAAATACGTCTTTACCAAAAATAATACATTAAAAAACTACTTGTAACACTCAGGATATTTTTCTCCATTGCTTTTCTCTCAATGAACCTTCAGAACCGTCGCAGTTCATAATGAAGCCTCTAGGAAAAAGTTATGACTAATGGCGTCAAAATCACGACTAGTCAGATGAACTTGTTCAACTATGACTCACTGATACACAAGCAAAAGTTTTTAAACTGGAACAAGAATAAAAATTAAATTAAAAAAAAAATGAAAATAATTCCTTTACCTTCTGGGAGCTTCTTCCACCACGAGGGGAGCTTCTCCAGTCTCCTCCACCACGAGCGGAGCTTGGTCGCTGGACATTTTTTTATCCGAAGTGGTTCCGACACGAGAGCGAGTCCAGGTGAAAAACCTCTCAGGTGAGCTGGAATAAAACGCTTCCTTCTAACAGGTGGAAAGTCCCCGAAGATATGAAGCGTCATTCGAAGCTTGGCTTCGTTCCACAACATTTACCGTCGATGATGAAGGAAAAACAAAACAAAGCTTGTGATGAAGCCGTCGGACCGGTTTTGTTGCCGCTGACGACGGTTTTTCCCGCTTGTGAACAATAGCAACATTTATTTTGAGGTCATGAAAAAAATTCAAAGAATTTAATAACAACTTGAAGTGACAGAGATAAACAGTTGAAACTATGTTTTGTGTCATAACCTCTTTAAACAATCACATTTTGTTTAATTATCATTTAACTCTTATGCTACGCTAGCTTGCTAATGGATACATGTGTAGATGTTGCATAAGCAAACATGATAAAAGCTAATAGGCTAATATTTTATATGCTGATTTTGCATAGATATTAGCATAGATGCTAGTTTGTAGATATTCACATAGATGCTACATTGTAGATATTAGCATTGGTGCTAGTTTGTAGATATTAGTATATATGCTAGTTTGTAGATATTTGCATAGATGCTAGATTGTAGATATTAGCATAGATGCTAGTTTGTAGATATTTGCATAGATCATAGTTTGTAGTTATTCGCATAGATGCTAGTTTGTAGTTATTAGCATAGATGCTAGTTTGTAGTTATTAGCATAGATGCTAGCTTGTAGATATAAGCATATATGCTATCTTGTAGATATTAGCATATATGCTAGTTAGTAGATATTAGCATTAATGCTAGTTTGTAGATATTAGCATATATGCTAGTTCGCAGATATTAGCAAAGATGCTAGTTTGTAGATATTATCACAGATGCTAGTTTGTAGATACTTTATTAGTATATATGCTAGTTTGTAGATATAAGCATATATGCTATCTTGTAGATATTAGCATATATGCTAGTTAGTAGATATTAGAATTAATGCTAGTTCGTAGATATTAGTATGAATACTGGTTTGTAGATATTAGAATGAACGCTAGTTTGCAGATATTAGCATATATGCTATTTCATAGGTATTAGCAAAGATGCTAGTTTGTAGATATTAGCACAGATGCTAGTTTGCTGATATTAGCAAAGATGCTAGTTTGTAGATATTAGCATATATGCTATCTTGTAGATATTAGCATAGATGCTAATGAAACATGTGAATATTAACTTGTTTGCCAAGTCGAATGCTAAAATGTCTTTAAGCGAACGTAAGAAACATGATCAACTCAAGAGTCACACTATCGCGTTGCAAGCCTCCGCACAGGACGTGTCGACGCCCCTCCCACTCTTTTCATTGAAATTCAAGAGGTTGACAAACAGGAAAAAGTCAAGGTACTGAAAAATACAGTGGTGTTTTATTTGCAAATTAAAAAGCACCGACAATATTAGTTAGACTGTAAAAATTATCGACAACAATTACAAATCTGTTATGAGTCCAGGATATTAGTACCATCGCGATCAATACTTGTATGGAGGGAGCGGGTACCTCTGTACAACGGTTGGCAGTGAGAGGGAACAATCCACCGAACCTCATCGCCTGCTCTGCACATTACAACGTCAGGAAATCAAAAGCGAAAAAAGACCACCGTGTGCGTCGTTATTACGTCAGAACATCGTACAAAACTATTGCGATAAGAGCAGCGTTATATCATCTATGAAGTGGTAACAGCCAATCGGATGCTTCTCCCAGAGACGAGTGTCCAGCCGGCGTGAGTAGCAACATGGAACCGAAATAAAACGCTGACGTTTAAAAATGCTCTGTACAACAGCCGTGAAACGCTTCCCTCGCGCACAGCAGCTAGCTTATGATCTTGTTCACAGGTTGAAGGAGGATCCTCGTCTGAGCCCATGTGCTTCCAGTGACCTGTAGGATCAGGACTGACCTTGACCGCCTTTTTTTTAAATATTGTGCTTTCAGCAACTTTTTTCCTCACCGACGGTCCACTCGCTGTGAAGAACTCTAGTTTAGTTTTGGTACATTCTACAATAATACATTAACCGACGGCGTCCACTGTTCAAAACAAAGATGATGAAAAGTCCACATGGTCGCGACGACGCTGTCCTGGCACTTGAATGTGAAGAAGGTTCTGCGGGGCCTGTCAGGGTTAAGGCCACGACGGCCAGGAAGCCAAAGTTTATGTGCGCTGGACCCAGATTTTGGTTTGCGTGCTTCCAGATCTTTCAACTTTCAACATGAAGCTCATGCATGGAAGAGAAGGTCCAGGAGGGGGTTTCGTGGTTCTGAAGGTGGCCTCCTGCTTTCAGGCAGTGGGGGCTTCAGTAGTCCCGCTGAGTCGAGGGGGGGGGGGCGTGGCTAGCCCCCCTCGATCTCTTCCCGTCTCCGTCATAGAGTCCGTCAGGATTCCACCCCGTCAGTAAAGTGGTCGACTGTGAGAGTCTCCAAACCTTCCGGTGATGCTACCTGGTGTGGACCAGCTCTTCTCGGAGCCAGCTGGGCAGAGCCTGACCCATCCTGTAGAGGAGCTTGGAGAGCTCGATGTTGTGGTCCCGGTAGTACTCCCTGAGGAACACCTGGGACTGAAGGAGAGGAGAGGATTGAAAATGTGTCGCTGGTTTGTTGACTCTATAGAAGTATATCAGTATATTGAACGCTTAGACTTGAAATTATTTTGATCAAAATTAACCTTTTTAATAATTACATTAAATATTTCTATATTACTAGAGATAAATTGTTTGTTTTTTTGTATTAAAAAATGTTTTGTCGTCAAAATGAATTAAATCATTCTTACACGTAGAGTTTTATATTCCTTGTCAAATAATTCAAAAATACATTTTAAATAAAATTCAATATAAAAAAGTTTGAATAATAAGTGTCACCCGACAAGACTGTCAACCAATCATGTGACTCGAAGACGATCATGTGAGCGCATAAATTCCTCATGCCAACATTTTTATATTCAATTCCAAAAGGCTATGAATATATATATTTTTTTTATTTGAAAAAAAACAAAGAAAAAAAGAGTATAAAACTATATAAAAAAAAATAATTTTGATGATTAAAATAATCTTTAAAAATATTTAACTATAAAAAATATTTAATTCATTTATTTGTATTTGTATTATGTTATCTTAAAAAAAGATACAAATAAAAGAAAATTTCAGCTGCAATTTGAAAGACATTTAAATGGAAAATAAAGTAAACATTTCTACTTTTGATTTGAACTTAACTAATAGCTTTAAACACCTGTTATTATACCAGTTCAACGTTAACTAGGTTAACTATAATGCATGTCTAACATCAGGGTCAAAGACAAAGCAGGAGTTTTTGCTTAAAGTAGAAAAAGAAAGAGAGTCTTGTTGTAATAACTTTCTGTGGATGAGCAATTTTTCTAATCAGTTTTCATTTGAGCAGCTGCTCCCACAGACGGTAAAAAAAACCGAGGCGAGCTCTTCTCGCTCGTTCAACAACTGTCGACTCACTGTTATCGCACATGACCGCGACCAATTGTGACGAGGCTTTAGTTTCCAGAGTGGAAAGAGAAAAACAAAAGATTAAAAAGTAGAATCACCTCAGAGTCCATGTCCGGATATCTCCGTCCTTTACTCTTTCCCAGACACTTGGTCTTTCCTCCTTCCAGTAGTTGACACCAGAATCCTTTTTTGGGGTCGAACCTGGACATCCACACATTTTGAGATCAACAACAACGACGATAAAGACTCTTGGATTAATGTGTTGATCTTCTGACATTTTCAGATTCCTTCAGTGTTTAAGATAATAAATGAAAATAGATAGAAAGATAAAACTTCGTAAAAATCTAAGTCTAAAGATAAAGAACATAGATTGAAGACCGAGGATACAAAGATTAACTTGGAATATCATCATCTTTTCACTTCAATCCTGCCCCCAAACTCATAATTAAACAATCTAATAGCACGAGGAATAAATGAGTCCCTGAGTCCATTAGTGTTGCACCATGGGAGGAGCATTCATGCACTCCATATGTGAGAAAATATTGATACACTAAAACATTGCAATATATCACATTATATCATATCATATTACAATGCATCTTTTACATTACTTTATTGATATATTTAACAGAACTGTATATATATAAAAAAAAAAATTACGGTTTGTTTTGGAATAGATTGTTTGTTTATTAAAATGTAATAATTCAAGTTTTTTATTTACAATGAACACGCAAATATTGCAAATTAACTTCTGGCGAGGACTCATTAAAGTCCTCTGCATTAGTAGGAAGAGTGAAATCCCGGCGATGACTGAGGACGAGAGGATACAGTCGACTGCACGACTTTTAAAGCTGATGTTTGGACATATTTTGGTTTCAAAACAAAAGCAGTTACGACTTCGTCAAGAGTCATGTGGTCTGAAAATTCGGCAACACCAGAGTCAAGTACTCGACAATACTACAAATATATACTTTTTCCTACAGTATCACAGTATATCGTATCGTTGTCCTATTTTTGTGATTCGTATCGTATCAACAGATTCTTGCCAATACACACTCCGAGTGAAATATACAATTTTATTTTAACTGAAACTGGTTAAAGACTTCAACCGCTCGCATTATCGAGTTTGACTGATCAAATCTCGGCTAAACAAATTCAAATTGTGTTGAAAAACTCACGCCAGGATCTTGTGGTAGTTGATGACGTTCGTCAGACTTAAAAACTTCTGGATTTTATCCATGATGGAGGCGGGTTCTGCCTTCAGCATCTGTCCGTCCAGCACCAGCAGCTGTTGAACAAAGAAATAAAAGGAGAATCACAACACTGCGACGCTAACTCTCTGCAAGTATTTGACTACAACAGCCTCCTCCCGGGACCATAAAAGCCATTACGTCCTGCTTATGTAGGCGACACATTTGGCTCTTCTGGCTTTATTGCTGCTTGATATTCACGGCAGCGCCTTCCTCACCGCGAGCTACCATTTGCTGTACTCGTATGGATTCAACGTGTCACCGGAAAGCACACGAGGGAGTCAAATTAGCATCCATTAGCTAGGAAAAGCCTCTCAAGGCAGCCATGGATCTATAAAGCGTGTCGAGTTCCGGGGGCCAAGCGGCGGAGTTAAAACCCGACACTTCGTACCTGGCTGGAGTGGTAGTAGTTGAGCCAGCGCTCCAGGTGGACGGCGTACCAGCCCGGCACCAGGCAGCGGTTCTGAAGCACCCTCAGCTTGACGGGAGAGTTGTGATCCGCCGTGATGACGTCGTGGAAGGAATATCTCAACGCCACCGGGTCGTCGTGCGCTCTTTGGTGCTGCGGGAGAAACCACAAAATTAATACATTAATTAACGTTTAATGTTGTTTTAGTAGGAAGTTACATTAACATTAACAAGCTGTTTTCATGTCAGGCTGTTTTTCATTGAAGTCTGTTAGATTCAAACTAGTTTAAGTAGCAATAATGAACGTCAAGAACCTAATAGATGCCACAGATAAAATGACCCGTTATCATTTACTGACAAGGCAACAAATATATTACTTTTTTTTAACCTGTGACCGCGATTTTAGTGAACATTTTGGCTCATTGAGGGATTGAGTTTAACAACCTTGTTTTATTTAGTCTCTGTAGACTAAAGGTATGTGAGATTTTTAGTCTTATTTGAGACTCTCAGCGACTATTTTCACCCATTTAGTCTAGATTTTAGTCAATTTAAACCACATTTTTGGAATATAACTCTAAAAATGTAGTTTAAATACTGTGTAGTGTATACAAAACAAACATTTTCTTTGAGCAAAAGCCCCTTTAGAATAAAAAAAAAAAGTATATTTTTGACCATTTCATTCTTTGTGTGCGATCGCTAAAGTTAGCTTCAGGCGTTAGCTAGCGCAGGTGTTTTGTCTAAACAATGGAATTGAGACATGATTTACACAAATAAAAAAAGAATGACATGATTATAAAGGAGATAATAAGAAGGAAATAAAGTAAATTAAAGTGAAAATACACTCAATATTGCAAACATCCTTAATGATCGTTAGCATAGCTAGCATAGTTAGCCTAGCCAGCCTAGCATTTAAGTACTCTTTCTTTCTCACGCTTTCCTCGATGACAATACTTCGGTCGTATCGTTCCGACACACACCTGGTACCAGGAGTAAGCTCGGTCCGCCGGGTTGATGAGGATGGTGACGATTTTGGCCTTGGGCAGAAGAGCCGCCGCCCGCTGAGCCGCCACCTCCGAGTCGAAGTAGTTGGCGCTCTTCTCGAAGTAGTAGTCGGAGCTGGTGTTGGAGGGCAGCGGGAAATACTCCATGTACCTGCGGCACAAAAGGTCAGGACGGGGTCAAGTATCTGCCGATGACGGAGCCTCTCAGAAGCAGAGCAGTGGTCGGAAAATACATTTACTCAGGAGCCACATTTATAATAGTTGCTGTTAGGGGCCATAAAGGGGAAATAAATAGAGCAAAAAGCTTAAAAACAATGGTATAAAAATGGCAATAATAAGTTAGAAATCTAATAAATAAGGAAACATTATCATTTTATTGTATTTTATATAACGTGTATTTTCTATAACAGCAATTTTGTTGAAGCTACTTTTTCAAAATTATTTTCAATAATAAGTTAAGCATCTTTCTTAGGGGCAGTAATTACAAAAACTGAGAACAAAACAGTCCTGAAACCAAAAAAAATGATAGAAAATAAAATTGTTAATTTCAACACTATCTTGACCTCATGAGGGCCACATAATTAAATTAATAGATCTGGTTTACAGAAAACAGTTATTTTGAATAAAAAAAACAACAGACTTTGTCTGAAAAATGATTTTTCTTTTGAGACTTTCATCATATTTCCATAACAAACACCTTGTCTGTGTAACTTTCTGTCAGTATTTATTTGTGGTTTAGTTGTGTGTGTTTGTGTGTGTGAATGATTGATGATGTACATCATACATTCTGCTTTTAAATACATATTAAATGTCTATTAACCAGAAAAGAGGAAACAACCCTTTAGATTAATCACACTTAGGAAAGTTATTTTCTTTGCTCTTGAGAACCATGGTCTTATAATAGGATGAGCTGATGTTCAAAACAGTATATAATTCTAATGTTCATTCAAGATGTTGACCTCCTTCACAGGGACAATTCTAGAAGAGTCAAGTTTGTATATTTTTGTGTAGGAGATCGTCTCCAGCGAGACACACAAAAACATCTGTAAACACATATCTGAACATCCCACGCGGAGGAAACCAGCCAGAATGGATTTGTCTTGAAATAAACTTCACCTAAACAAGACCGCCAGGTTTTCAAATCCCCCAACGGGGTGTGGGACCCCCCGAGTCTAATTCATGCACAGGTGGACAGCAAGTATTAAAAGAAGCAAGTTCGTACCAGTCAATGCCTCTGTGGTAGTTATGGCCGTTGAAGAACTGGATCTCCTCGAAGGTCTCCTTGCTGGGATAGTTACTGGTCAAGTCCGGATGCATCCCCAGGAACAAGTAGAGGGCAGTAGTGCCTGAGTGAAAATTAAAAAATATTAGTAGTTGCTTTTAACGCTAATGGAGGTTAGTTTTGAGGTGAGGCTGCACTTCCTTGAGCCTCCTACAGGGGGAGGTATTGTACCGTCTCACCTGTTTTCTGAGGCCCGATGACCAATAGTTTGGGGAAGCGGTCACATGTTTTCTCTTTGGACCAGATGTCCTTGTGTCTTTTGTCCTCACAAGGATCCTGTAGTGGCAGATAAACAAGCCTTTGTTAGACTCTTGGCAGAATAAACATGTTGGGCGAAGCAGACAATTATATACACGTCAGATTAAACGCTTTAAATAATGACAATCGCCGTTAAAAAAAAAAAAAGTTTCGGCTCAAATCTCGGCTGGAGAATTCCTTCTTTATTCTTCTGGCTTTTGTTTTGAGCGATCAAGAGAATAATTAGAGGGACTCTCTCAAAGACAAACACAGATTTAAGAAAGATGAAGCCCGCGGGCTACATCCAGGCTGCCACGTAATTACATTCGGCCCCCCCCCTGGTGATGCCTCTTGTTAACGGCCCGCCAGTACAAATCACTCACACTACGCATGTCCCATGATGCACTGCAACAGTTTTAAATCAGTACTGCCGATTTAACCCGTTTTAAAAATGCTGTGACACAGATCCCGACACACACCCTCTGTTTATATTCACGACTAAACTCTTACATTTGTCATTAAAATGGTTAAAAAATGAAATAAAACCGTAAAATCTTCACTGGACCACAAACTCTAGATGCTTGTTCTGGGCCGTACCTGCCAGAGGGGGTCCCTCTCAGAAGGGAACAGGCTAAAGTACTTCTGAGCCAGCTGCACCGGCGGCAGGGTCTGCATCTTCAGGTTGGTCCAGGTCTGCAGGAACATAACCAGGCTCTTGAAGGTGTAGAGGCCCAGCCGGTCGTTGCCGTAGTTGGACAAGTGGGTCATGAAGATGCTGATCTGTGAGGAGCAACAAGACAGAAGATTTTACTACTGGTATCAGTGATGCCATTTTTTTTTTGAGTTTTAATCCTTAAATCAGATTAGAAACTTTTATTTTTCTAATATTTGGACTATCACACAATATTATATGTTAATTTTAATATTAAATAGTTTGGCAGACAACCTTTATAGTTTTAAAGATGGATCCAAGTTTAGCTTGAAGCTAACTATGCTAAATGACTATGTTTATAAATTCGTTATTTATGCTAACAAAACATTTAAGTATTTCAAAAAATATCACAATTTTAAATTTTGTAATGATAAAATATAAAATCAATAGATTGTTAAAATATATTCATGATTCAAATATCATAGTAGTAGGGAACTGCTAACAGGGTTTTTGCTAACAAAGCTATTTTCAAACAGCGGTTTAAACGGTTTTTAGTTTATTTTCTGTTTGAAATGTACTACTTTTGTAGTAAAAAGTAGTAGTATGATTAGAACTTTAACATACAATTCTACTTAAGCTTTATATAAATATTACCAATTAAAAGTTTGCAGTGATAAAACATTAAATACATTTAGTCAAAAAATTGATTGACTAAATAAGCGAATGATGCGAGTAGCAAAGCGCTAACAGTGTTTATGCTAACATAGTCAACATTGTGGATTTTACTACTTTATTAAATTTAAATTATAACTTTAACATACAATAGCTCCACGAATACCGATCAGATTAATACAAATACGACTACTTTTATTTTTGGATAATAAAGAACAAATAGTTAATAGATTTGTCAAAAGATTGTTAGAATAAGTAAGGTATTAGCAGTAGTAGCAAAGTGCTAACAGTGTTTATGCTAATCTATCTTATGTTGTGGTTCACACAGTTTAACAGTTTTTTAAAGTTTATTTTGTGTTTGGATTGACTACTTTATTAAATGTAAATTATAACTTAAACACACAAAAGCACCACAAATACCACTTAAACTAAATGAAAATAACTATTTTTATTCGGTTTATACTTTGTTTGTTGGGTTTGGATTTAACCACTTTATTAGTTAAAAAGTAGTTGTTAGACTATAACCAATGTACAATAGTGCCGCAAACACCCCTTTACACAAATGTTACAATTTGTTTTTTTTTGTTTTTTTTTCCACAATAAAATTATCAATAGATTTCATCAATAGATTGCTAATATCATCACACATTCATTTATTTAAACAAATCAAGTTTTTGCTAACATAGCTAATTATGTGGTTAAAAAACTTTTTGGTTCATTTTGTGCTTGGATTTTACTACTTTTATAAGATTGTGTCAATCGATTGTTTAAATAAATGAATGCATAGTGACATCCCAAAAAATGGGATTAACATCTTGTTTATTTATGGTTTATTTTGTGTTTGGATTTTACTACTTACGACTTTACTAAATTCAGATTATAAAGCTCCATTCACGGGTATAGAAATGAATAAATATGAGTAACTCTTTCCAGAAATGTAACAGATTTACACGAACACAAAACCACCACAGACCATCATGAGTCATGAGCCGGTCCACATCCTTCCCTCCTTTATCTTTTACCCCCCACACCCCCCTCAGTGCCAGAGACAAAAGCGGTTCTGTGCGGTCCGATTCTGACTCACCGGGTTCAGCAGGACAGTGAGGAAGAGTTCTCCTCCGTTGATGAGCTTGTCCAGTTCATTAGGGCTGCCCGGGTAGTCCTTGTAGAAGATGGTGTGGGTGAAGAGGCCACAGGTCTGCCTGGGAAGCACCTGTGATGTCATCAGAGCAAACGGGAGGAGAATTAAATACCATTAATAAAAATAAACATCTCCTCTGAGGAGCAGCCACGCTGGGCTTGTCAGTGCTCAGGCAGTTACCGCACATATTGTTTGCCTTCCATAACATTATGCAGCTCGACTCGCCAAGGCAAACCTCACATTTACATCCCGCTGTATGGAAATTCATGGAAATGCTCTTCTAGTTTCCGAGTGTCTGGGGAACTGAATATCAATCATCGGTGAAAGGACGGTCTCCGGCGTTTATCTCGGGGAAAGGGAAGAGAGCGGGCGAGACCACACGAGGCGACCGAAGGCGGACAAAAGGAGGCGAAGACCACTGAAGGTCAGGAGCAAGATAACGGTCGTCTTTTCTTCTCGGGCCTCTCGAAATCCGTCTAACTTTGCCGTAAGAAGTTTATCTTCCTGAAGCAGCCGCAACTTCGGTTTCAAGTCGAGTTTTGCAGTTCGCGTTGACGTTGTTTACGTGCCGGCGCTCGCCCGGGGTGTCAGTCTTGCTTATGGAGGCGAGGACGCCGCAGCAGCACGGACAGGTGTCTCGCGCACGACTGCCTCACTTGACTACATTATCATGTAGCTGTAGAGCAACAGCTCCGCCTGACTAATGAGACCATCGCCTGTCGGACTCTTATCGTCGCCGAGGTTCGGAGTGAAGACGGATTACGGTCGAGGACTAGATCTAAAGGGAGGAGGAGGAGGAGGAGGTGGAAAGAACAGGAACAGAAGTTGGCAATTACTCGACTGCTTTAAATAGAAAAAAAATTATAAAAAAAAAAAAAATTCTGCATGATGTTTAATCTTTAAACTGTAGCAGAGCTCTCTACTTTAGAAGAAACACGGAAATGTGCGGGTCGGGGGCCACATGTGGTCCTTTGGCTCATGAAAAACTTTTGAATTTTGAATAAATATCCATTTTTCATAACGAGTTCATCACTAAAGATGGTTATAGAATTTCAAAAATATTTAAGATTTTTTATGTAATTGTAAAAAAAACCCATTTAATATCAGAATAAAGAAAAAGAAAGTGATAAAAAATGTGAGCAGATTCAGCTTGATTTTCACTTTTCTTTGTAACTTTATAATTCATGTAGAAACAGCTTTTTAAATTTGGTATTTATTTTTGAACATTCATTCATTACTAGTTAAATTCTAAATACAGCAACATGGTTTTTGTTTTGGGACATGGGTCCTCTGGTACACGAGTATTTATTGCTCGCTAAAAAAGATTAAATAAAAATAAAAATAATAATAAAAAATTCTAGCTTCATTGTATTAGATATGTTTTTTACTTGTTTGTTTGCTTTGGCTTTTCACAACTTTCTTTTTTTTTAGCTTGATGGCCCCTTACAAGAGCCACTGTATCAAATTTGGCAAATTTAACTGCCTACCACGGAACTAGCTTTCATTTTAGTTAGATTCTGAAAGTACCATGTAACTTAATCAATAGTTTAAACCTTAAAAGATGAATCAAAGCTAAGCTAGAAGCTAACTATGCTAATATCAAGGACAGTGCAAAGACAGTTAGCATAAATGACCTTATTACTAGATGATCATTATTGCAATTCTTACTTTCTAATGTTGTTGTTGTTTACGCCAACCAAAAAGCTACTTATTTTAAAATTCTAGCAACATAAGTGCTAATTAATCTGTGCTACATTGCATAGCTTCACTCACTTTAAATAAATCAGAATTATGCTAGTACATGTTTGTTTTGCGATGTGTGCACGTTTTTCTTTGTTAAAGTCTTATACAGTTATATATATATATATATATATATAGTTATTTATGTGTGTGTGTGTGTGTGTGGAAGGGCGGGGGTTTCTATTTATGTTGTAAAACAAAGTCCTTGACCAGTTTGTCACAAGCCATCAAGTCAAACGTCAGATTTCCTTTCAGGTATCATGACATAATATTCAATAGAAATGGAGATAAGTAAACAAACTGAATGACCAGGGGCCAAATCCAGCCTCATGTCATGTCATGGGCAGCTGCGACCCCCCACCCCACACACCCTCCAGAGAGAATCCCTGCATCTTGATTTCCATCATCTACAGTAGCTCCGTCTGACGTTGACGTCTCGAATCCCGACGACTTGAATGTCAACACGATTTCTTCGGCTATCAAAGTCGAGATAATTAACGAGTTAAAAATGTCACAAACGACACGTTTTGGAGAAAAAAAATGTCGAGGACGGCTTCATTATAAATGACAGGCTTCTTATGCGACTGTAGGAGATATAGACTCTGAATGACAATGAGTTGCCTTCGGGTTCTTTTTTTTTTTTAAGCGCCACCGAGGTAGAAGGTAAACAAAAACAACAGCCCGGGGGAGAAGATTTAAAGAAACGAAGAGGCGGAAGAACAGGATAAGTGTCTGCTGGCCGAGGCAGAAGTCGGTGATTACAAAAGGAACTGTAGGTGGTGGAGAGCAGGATAATTAATGGATGAAGGATAGCGTATGCAAATGCCGAAGACCCCCGGCGGCTGAGGAGGTGTCGAGAAGAGAGAGGAGTCGAAACCGGAGGTGATGATATAACGACGCTCCACCGAGTCGAAGGTCGACTTACGCTGATGCCGCTGTGGATGAAACCTCGCCGGAAGCGAGCGGGCTTCAGGTGGGGGTACTCCTCCGTGCTCGTCACCTTGATCCCCCACACCTTCTTCCAGGCGTCGTACAGCTGGATGTGGACGGGGTAGACGCCCGAGTGGTGGGGCGCCACCGCGTACCCCATGTTGGTGGGGATCCCGTGCTCCTGGGAGGAGAAAGGATTATAACAAGTCAGGAGCGTTTAGAGGTCTTTATTTTTGATTAGCTGTATAAGGTCGAGCAAATAAAGAGGCTCCCTTCAGGCCGGTCTGACCCACGGGTTGGATATTACCGTCGGCTGCACAATTTATGTTGAAAATCAATCCTGTCAAGCTGCCGCCCCAAGATTTGGTTAGACGAGGCGAGGCAGAATAAAGATGAAGGCAGAGAAAAAAGATGCATAACTTTTAAAGCAGAAGAGCATGAATAGAGAGAGAGAGAGTGAGATGGAGCTCAATACAACATTTCAACCCGTCAATCAAATCTTTTTAAGCAACTCGGAATGACACGGGCTTAACAACAGTCCATCAGATGAAACCCTAATATAGCATCGTCAGCACAAAATCTATGGTGCGTGTCAATAATAACTGATCCACAAATGTCAAAGGAAAGAGACACATTTAATGAAAAGTGGGTAGATGTTATTACCTTCACCCACAGATGGGAGATATTTGTCGCGAAAAAATAAAGTTGTAAATTGATTTTCGTGATTGTATTTTTGGTAGTTTTATAAGGTTTAATCTTAGATATTTTTCTTACTCTTATTGCTTCTTACCGCATCAGCCCATTCCCCAGTGCTAGCGTAATCTACTAAAATATTAATATATTTCATTTATTTTATCAAGACACTTTACAAATCTACAAACAAATCAACTATAAATCAACATTTTCTGTTTTGGACATATTTAATAAACTCTCAAATGAATGAATCATTTAATAAACTGACTTAACTACAGATGGAATAGTGGTTCAAATAAACATTTGCTTTATTTTTTAATCTTGAGCAAAACATAATTATTGATTTTAATGTATAATGGTAAAGTGAAATTGGGTTAGGTAAGGTAGAACTTTATTGATCCCTCAGGAGGTCTCCTTCAGGAAATAAGCTGCTTGGCAGAGGTATTTGCCATCTAAGTGCTTTTCTAGATGATACATGAGGCAATGATACGATATACTGTGATTCTGTAGTAACAAGAATATATTTGTAGTATTGTCGAGTACTTGACTCTGGTGTTGCAGAATCTACAAACTGCTTTCATTTGTTTTGAAAAAAATATGTCCAAACATTAGCTTTTTAAAGCTGCTGGAGTCGACTGTATCCTCTTGTACTCAGTCACTGCCGGGCTTTCCTTGGATTTCATTGTTCCTTTAACTGCGGACGACGTAATGACTGCTGCCATCTAGCGGCTGGAGGTTTAGTGAAGCAAATATATGCACAATGTATTGAAATATAAACCATTAAAAAGAACTGAAAATGAATATAAGTTGAAATAATATGGGATTTCACAGATTTTTTTTTCGAATATCGGTACGGTATCGCTATTTTCTTACACCCCTAAACAGAAATACAATGACAACATCCACCACTGAACCCCGAGGCGTCGACTCACCATCGCAAACTTCTTGTTGAGCAGCATCTGCTCGGCCAGCACCGACTGGTTGTGGAAGAGATGCGGCTGCATGTGGCTCCACATGTGTGGAAACCACCAGAACTCCTTCACGTACGAGAGCAGCAGGTCGTCTCCCAGGTCCTCCTCATCAGAACCTGCGAGTCAAGACACGATTCGTGATTCGAAGGAAAAAAAAAAAAAAACAGGTGATGGATTAGGGCATGTACAAAAGGACGGAGCAAATTGGAAAGTGTCATAAAACGGGAAATGGTAATGTGGGTGATGGATGACAAAATGGATCAAAACGGCGGAAAAAAAAGAAAAGATATTAAACTTCAGAGAATGTAAAATGAGAGTGATAGCTGCTCAACGAAAATACAACACAGGTAATTACGTAGAGCAAGGTTTCCGTTTCTAGCGAGAGCTCACCAGCGTGGAAGAATTTCCCTGAGAAGCCCAGATTGAAGGTGAAGTTGGGCACATGGGTGCGAAGCTCCCTCTGGGTCTCCAGCAGCGCCTGAGAGGAGGTTGATTAGCAGATCTCACTTAACAAAAGATGCATGAAACCAGACGCACATACATATTTCATCCATTAAGTCACTTTTATTTTTGGGACAAAACAGCTGGAATTCACTCTCCCAGTCGCCTCCCTGCGTTCATCTATTCCGTTTGATTCGGGTGTTTGTTTCATTTGATCTCCACCAGAGCTGGAACTCCTCCGCATGGCAAGCAGATTTGTTTGTCAGGATGTGATTCTGTGGCTTAAAAATAAAAGAGCTGAAGGCCTTGATGCCTGATCCATAACTTTTTTCTTTTTTTTTCCAAAGCGAGCGTGGGGGGTCTGCTCTGCTCTGGGGGGACATAAGTGAGGAGCTTTTCAACATTCTTTGTACGTCTCAGGGCCCCTGAAATATTCATGGCAGTGGAGCTGGTGCGACAGTGTGCGCACTGGGGCCTGTCAGCTTTGAGCGGCCTGCTGGGACAGACGCATTCAAAAGGAATAGAGGGAAGAAGAAGAAGCTTTATGTATGACTGGCAGAGGATGGCACATGCCATGTGTGAGCCAAGTCTTGCATGAATATATAACACATCCACTTTTTTGTTATGAAACTGTTTTTTTTTTTTCAAAGCAGGAGGGGCTGGAAACAGCGGGTGACCACACCCACCACAAGTCTGACAGGTCGAAGGTCTCTAATGGACGACAACCATTTTGTAACTTTGCCTCTGATGTTTCCCGACTGAACGTCACAGGTGTGTCCCTTTAACTCCCTCTATTGGTCGACAATGTCGCTACAGACACTTGCTCTACGTGCACAAGTCGTCATTAATCATTTAAGGTTGAAAATAACTCTTTATTTTTTGCTTGTATTGAAAAGAGCAAATGTTGTAGCAAGTTTTATTTAGAAGTTTGCACTCCTAATTGCTGTGATACATTTGATTATTTGTAAATATTACATTATATTATGCAGGCATCTCTTGCAGTGCATTTACAGTTTTTATTTTTCTGTTTTTATTTTTACAGTTCAAAAGTGGAATATAGATATTTTATTCAAATAGATTTAAGTAACAATCCATTCAGCAAAAGGAAGGGTTTTTATACAAGTTGAACCCCCCCAAAAAAAATTGCATACTGAATTTCAATCAGTGTACAACAAAAAAAGTTTAATTTTCAATTCCAAATCCAAATCATTCGCTCATACCCTCTAGAAATGTCTGAATTCAGAGAATCAGTACTTTGTGCTGATGTATACAACATAAAAACCTAGTATTTCTGCAGTTGATCAAAGGTGAACCAGAGTTTCATACTACTTCTTACTATAAAAATATTTAAAAAGCTCTCCAAAGATAAAACGACAGGATTGTAAATACTCACTGAATATTCACAGCTGCAGTGATGTGTTCACAGAGAGGGAGTGAGATAAGGCAGCGTTAAGATGTTCTTATCAACTTAGAAAATGGAGTCTCGAAACTATTTGTTTTGGGTTTTGGCGTGGGAAGAGTTGGATCGCAACTCTGGGTCAAGATGTCACGCTCGGGCAGAAAGAGTGAGAAGACCAGCCAGGCTGCTCAATTATAACAAAATGGCTGAAAAAAACAACCCAAATAAAATTCCGGATTCATGGATTAAATACATAATCTCAAGATCTTTAGCGATGACTTTTGGAGGTTGTTTTTCATTTTATCTGTCTTGTCATTTTGATACTTTCAGGAATTTCACAGCCATAAAATGAACAAATCAAGTTTCCTCCATATCAGGAGTCTCCTACTTTTGTTTCTTCAATATTTTCATTATATTTACAGCCAGACCTTCAGATAAAGCCAGTAAAAATATATAATTCAGGGTGTGTTTCACTCATTTTCTCTAGTTTACAGGATTATTTTTTGAGTAAACTGGACTGAAACAAGGATCCTGAAAACCAGAGTCTCAGGCTGATGTTACTTCAGAGAAAAGAATCAATAGTGACAAACACCTAATGGACTGAGCATTGGGGACCACTGCTTTATATAGCTGTAGTAGTAAGGTGGTTAAATAAACATGTCTGATAGATATTCCATTGTTAAGGCCACCTCCCTTGGTGTCGAGAAGCTCAACAATGGTACAGAGTAAGTGTTTTGCAAGACAATCACCACAAATCAACTTTAAATATCTGATAAGATTCAAGTTTGGATTGTTGAGCCTCGTGTCCAAACTCACCTTCACATCCGGCACTTTCATCCGGGTTCCTTCTTTCCCGACAAAGATGTCATCGATGTCCACCAGGAGGTAGCGCTCCAGATTCAACGACAGTCTCTTCCCCGTCAAAAAGGCCACCGCGTCGACAAACACCAGCTTATGCAGCCAGAAGACCAAGTTGTTCCCAAACAGTACCCGCTGGATGCCGTCGTGGAGGCCCAGGTCCTGCACGACCGACGGCAGCAGCGCCACATTCTGTCCCATTGTCGAGATGCTCTCGGCCGACTGGGTCTTGGCCAGCAGCACCGGCTCGTAAGTGGAGTGGTTGGACTGGAACACCGTCCAGTCGTCGCCGGGAAGGGGACCTGGCAGCGGCTGTCCCGATTTGGTGATGAAGAGCAGGGGGGACTTGGGGTTGACCATGCAGTCCTTCAGACCCAAGTTTGAGTGGAGGAAGAGGGGGAACCCTTTGAGCTGGGCGCTGAGTAGACTGTTCTCATTGGCCTGGTAAACCAACAAACACACACAAAAAAACATTACACACCAAAGTAGAGGCATTTGAGATGAATTTATGCAGCAAAATAAAGACATGAGGTTGTAAAACTTCGAGGAGTCTAGAGATTATGGAAGATTATGGAAGGCTACAAATACAAGTTGCTTCATGAGCATGAAGAAGAGACTGAGAAAGACAGATTAATTTAAGTTATTTGAATAGTTTATTAAATATTTTATTTTGGGGGGTATCAGCTTGTCAAACTACACTTGACAGAAACGCCAATTCCTTTTTATTTTTGCTACATTTTGACTCTTTTTTTTGTTTCATTTTGTTTAGTTACAAGGAAGATTTATTTTTCCTTTCTTAAACCAACACAATTTAAGTCTTTATTTTATTTTTTTAATTTACAAGCTGTATCTGGCAATGGGACAACAGAGGTTCCATGACATTGCATGTACATTGTTCAGGCCCAGGGTAAAGCCAGAAATAAATAATAAATATTGTTTTAAAAAATAAAACAAAAAATACTAGATTATTTTACTAGATAAGATATAACTTAATTCATCCCTTAGGAAAAATCCTTTTTGTGAAAATTATTTGTGTGAAACCTGAAACATAGTTTAAAAATAAACAACCACCGTGTACACTTTAAATTTGCTAGTGAAGCTATACAAATATTTGTAATAAAAACAATAAAAATTAGATAGCTAAAATAATGCATTATTACTACCATATTATACTTAAAAGAATAGCAGGAATTAAATGCAACAACATCTTTAAACGTATAAAAGATTTGAGATAAAAAGTTCAACAACAAAAGAAGGGAAAATATCCTGTGTATTATTCAGTGCCTGAGAATCATGGAAGTACATTTGTTTCCCTCAGAGCGCCAACCCCTTTCTCTGCTGCAGGGATTGTTCCAACATCTGATATGTCCATTAACCGTCTGCTCCGGCTCTTTCCCCCACAATGGCAGGTTCGGGGAAAGTCGAGATTGATGTTGTGGGTAGAGGGGATTTGAAGGTGTACCGGGGCGCGGGTCTGAGTAAGAGCTCCGATATGATTCTCTCCCACCACTCACCACTTTCACACCTATTAGACTTTTCAATTAACCTACATGCATATTTTATGTAGCGGGGAGGAAAAATGGAGGGAGGAAACCTTGAAGGAGATTTGGAATCAAGGGCGTTGTTCTTTCCAACTAATATGATATATGATCCTAATACTGAAGGCTGATTTTACCATAGGCATTTTTTTTACTGTTAATTTAATTCACGGTAATAAAATGTACCTAATTTTAAGCTAATGGTTTTTATTCGCTCCCCGGTACAGACTTTTGTTTTATGGCTTCTGTGCCTCGAAGAGATGAAGCGAATTCTACATACAAATGTGTAAGTATTTGTTTGTTACGTTTTTTATCTGAAGACATTTAGCGAGATTCCGATAAATTCCCCCCGTTTGATGGTTGCGGCCCCGAACACTCATCCTTCACACATTTCTGTTGAGATAGCACAGCAGTGGATTCATTAGGATGCACACCATCGCTCTTCCGCCTCTTCTGCCAATAGACAATAAATCCCAGCAGGCTTTTCTTCTCTTCTCCTCACCTACACCGCCACCCATGTCTTCGCATCTCTTCCTAGATTCCATCCATGGCTGACAAATGGAGGTTATAAGACTTATGACGATCAACAACAAAAACAAAAAGGTGTCAGAGAGGAAGTGGGTGAGTCGTAATAAAAGGTGTTCATCATCCGCTTTATTAATGATTTAATCTGCTTATATCCATGTCTTGTATTCCCTGAGCTTCGCTGGATTATTATGGTCCATCACCGGGACGGCTCGCAGAGAGAACAATGATGCTGAGTGATATTGAACCAGACAGAGATTTCTTAACCCCGTGAATCTCCACAGAGATGGTGGAGCCAGATGGACAGGGCAGAAGGTGTGAGGGAAGGAGGGAGGGAGGGAAGGAAGGAAAAAAAAGAAAAAGGGGGGGGTGTTGCGTTTCACTAACCTTGAAGAAGCCAATGATGCCGACTCCATATTCCACACAGTATTTGTCCAACAGTTCGCGGTTCCAAGCGTCCAAGTTGACATACTTGAGAATGTTCTCGTAGATGACCAGTGTGAAGCGCCCCCTCTCTTTGTCCGTCAGCGTGGGCATGTCTCCTTTCCCGGGAGAGATCTCCGTCCGGTACCGGAAGCGGCCCGACTCCAGTATGGCCACGATCTCCTGGCCCAGTTGAGAATACTGGCTTTCCACAAACACCAAAACCACGGGATCCGTCCTGGCCCCGGAGGGGTCCATCCCAGGGCCGCCGGGGACGCCGTTCAGAGGCAGGAGTCTGGACGGGATGACCCTGAGGTCGTCCGAGTCGGCCGAAGCCCCGTCCGCCCCCGAGACCCCTCCTCCCGACGGCTCCAGTTCCCTTTTGACGCCATAGAGAAAGTAGGCCGAGATGAAGACGCTGACGGTGCAGAAGAGGAAGAGGATGAGGAGGGAGGTCTGCAGAGGGAGGAGACGGACCAGCCGACGGAGGCGAGTCACGCATCCCAGCATCGTCTCACGCCACACCACTGTTGCCCCGAAGGCCCAAACGGCCGGGACAGTCCCTTCTTGGTGTGGGTAGAAACGGGGGTCAGTGGGTGGGGGGGGGGGGGGGGGGGCGTTAATCACCACCGAGGGAGTCTTGGTTTCAAAGGAAAAACAAAAGGACTTAAAGTAGCGGCGGCGGCGGCTACTGGAGAAAGAAACGAGACGGTCTCACGTTGGCTCTCCCTCATTTTGCTGAGCCGTTTATGTCACCATGGCAGAGAACTGGGGGGGTGGGGGGGGGGTTGCAGACTTGCTGGCACACTCTGACGCTTCAGGATGGTGTGGGGGGGGCAGAGTCAGCCGAGGAGAAAGATGATGGAAGACTCCATCATCTGCCCATCATGCGAACCCGACAACCATGTCTCGGTTAGATTCCCTGCTTTTCCGACAGCAGGACGAGGGACTCCAGGAACGCCGCAGGTAGGTCATCTCAGCGACTCCATCCCCCTCGGGGGGGAAAAAAAAAAAAACACCCCACGACCTGGAGGAAGGACGAAAGTAAGAGTTATTTTAAAGATCCTTCAGGGAAGAAAACAAAAAAACTCATCGTGTGGGTTTCTTCCTCTGTGGGAGATTTCGTGCTAACTGCAAGTGCCGACGTGCAAAAAGTTAATTCCAAAAGTAGTCCTTGCATTCACCTACATGAGGCGAGCGCTGCCAATTTCACCCCCACAGACACACACACACACATATACAGAAGGCCTGTGTGCAAGAACAAACACCGGCACACACCCTCGTACAGCCTTCGCACAATCAATAGGCAGAATGTGAGGGACAACAAAAGCCTGAGGAGGCCAATCCCACGGAGGGTCCGGTGGGAAGGTGTGACTGAGTACAAGTGAAGCCGTGACCTGTGGGGTCTCTTGCTTCCCTCTTAGGAGGACGAGAGTGTGTGTGGGGGGGGGGGGGTTGAGTAACATGTTGATGGAGGAAGGTTTTAAAAAATATATTTTACTCGGGTTACATTTTAATAGCCTTTAAAGGTTTTTGTTTCCTTTTTTGTGCACGCCTCGACACAAAAAATCCGCCACCAAAACAAAAAATAAAGTCACATCATTTCCCGCCAGTGAAGCTCTCCACGTGACTTATGGCACTAATTAAAGGTGATTAAACATTTAAAAACTGCAGATTTAATGCTCGGCTCGACTTCGCCCATGATAAAGGGAACATCAGCCACGCGGCAGATCGAGCTGCAGATTATTGATTTCTTTTAAAAAGAAACAGATGGCATAATGGTACACATCTCATGTATAATTAATCCACTTTATACCACGAGTGCACTCTTAATGCATTTCAGCGCCGTTTCTCGCTGCGTTAGGTTGGTTTTTAAAAACTTTTTCCTTTGTGAAATTTGAGCCGAATAAATTCCTGCGATTGTCTTGTTTAAATGTTTATTGCAAAGTTTGTTATCAATTTAAATTAAAGAGCAATTCCAACCTGAACGCATTTATATTATTGTATTACCAAGAGGAAAATATCGATACGCTTAAATCCCATTTTATTAGTTAGTTTATGAATGAGTTAAGTGTGTATTAAATAAAATAATTAAATGAAAAACTTAATTAAAACAGCGTTTGTTTATTTTTGTGTTGCTACTGCTTCCAGTTATGACTTGGGTCAAGAGGATACAGTCGACTCCAGTTGTCCTGATGTTTGGACATATATTTTGGTTTCAAAACAAATGAAAGCTTGAAGAATGTGCGACTTTGACAAGATTCATGTGGTCTGTTAAACAATATTTTTTAAAAATTTACAATAAGATGTAAATCTATACAGCGTTTGTTCATTTTTGTGTTGCGATTACACTTCCAGCCTCTAGAGCGCAGCAGTCATTACGTCCTCAGTAGCTCTTGAAAAAATGAAATCCTACAAGATCCTCGTGATGACTGAGGACAAGAGGATACAGTCCACTCCAGGTGTCCTGATGTTTGGACATATATACCTTGGTTTCAAAACAAATGAAAGCTTGGACAATGTGCGACTTTGACAAGATTCATGTGGTCTGTAAATCAATATTTTTTTTAAAATTTACAATAAGATGTAAATCTATACAGCGTTTGTTCATTTTTGTGTTGCGATTACACTTCCAGCCGCTAGAGCGCAGCAGTCATTACGTCCTCAGTAGCTCTTGAAAAAATGAAATCCTACAAGATCCTCGTGATGACTGAGGACAAGAGGATACAGTCCACTCCAGGTGTCCTGATGTTTGGACATATATTTTGGTTTCAAAACAAATGAAAGCTTGAAGAATGTGCGACTTTGACAAGATTCATGTGGTCTGTAAATCAATATTTTTAAAAAATTTACAATAAGATGTAAATCTATACAGCGTTTGTTCATTTTTGTGTTGCGATTACACTTCCAGCCGCTAGAGCGCAGCAGTCATTACGTCCTCAGTAGCTCTTGAAAAAATGAAATCCTACAAGATCCTCGTGATGACTGAGGACAAGAGGATACAGTCCACTCCAGGTGTCCTGATGTTTGGACATATATTTTGGTTTCAAAACAAATGAAAGCTTGAAGAATGTGCGACTTTGACAAGATTCATGTGGTCTGTAAATCAATATTTTTTAAAAATTTACAATAAGATGTAAATCTATACAGCGTTTGTTCATTTTTGTGTTGCGATTACACTTCCAGCCGCTAGAGCGCAGCAGTCATTACATTCTCTGTAGCTCAAGAAAAAATGAAATCCCACATGATCATCATGATGACTAAGGACAAGAGGATACAGTCAACTTTGAAAAGAGTCACGTGGTCTGTAATTTCTGCAACACCAGAGTCAAGTACTCGACAATACTACAAATAAAAACTTGTTCCTACACTATCGCAATATATCACAGTATCAATATTTGTTTTGTTTTTTGCCTTTCAAAAAATTTTCTTTCGTAAATTGTCCATATTTGTGTTGCAATTATACTAGAGCTAAAGGAATAAGCCAATCCTGGCAGTGACTGAGGACGAGAGGATACAGTAAAAATGTTTGGACATATTTTGGTTTCAAAACAAATGAAAGCAATTACGACTTCATCAAGAGTCATGTGGTCTGTAAACTCTGCAACACCAGAGTCAAGTACTCGACAATACTACAGATACACTCTTGTTCCTACACTATCACAATATATCGTATCAATGCCCCTGTATCGTGATACGCATCGTATCGCCAGCTATACAAACCCTTTATATTAATCAGTAGATTAGTAAAGACGAATAATGGATGTCATCTCTTATCAGGCTCATTCATAATACTAAAATATTATGGTCAAAGTCTGAATACCACTCAGTGAAAGAAGTGTAGTTCAGAGAGTAACCTTCACAGTAATGAAGGGCACACTTTCATCTGGCGGACCTCGCTGCCTGACGTCACTCCTCCAGCTTCGCTCAACAGGAAGTCCAGCTCTTCCTGCCAGAGCGGCGGACGTCACGCTTCTTGCTCTGCAAGTCAAATGGTTGAAAAGACGAGAGGATGAAACCGACCCCTTGCCCTCTATCCATGCTCCATGTGAGGACGGGCGGCGGTCCATGCAGCAGCATTTTGAAGCGCAATTAGCAGTCGCGGACGACATGTCGGCGTAAACAAGGAAAAGGAGGTCGACCGGATGACCGGGGAAAAAAAAGCACAACTGTCTTTAAGACCTTTTCTCTTGCGATGCCTTTTAAACAAGCTGCAATTAGAGATGCTGGAAATCGATACGAGGTGAGTCCTGGAACACTTTCAGATCAATGTGAAACATTAAGGTGATCGTGGTTCGCAAAAACAGGAAGTGAACCAACCGTTCTCGGAACGCAATCTAATTTCGAGTATGTCAAGTTTCACTTTTGATAGAAAGTAGGAAATATAACTGAATAAATGGGCACACTTCCTCTTGTCGTTAAATATATTTGTATAGCATTTTTCTACTGTTCCTTCACAAACAGGTCATTCATCGACGTACAGAAATACATTCAAACTAAATATTTCAAGGAAGACGTTAATGTTAAACACTTTTATATCATGAAAATGTAATATATATATAAATAATATATCGTGTGCAATTGTATCGTGAGCTCAATATATCATTTTGAATTGTATCATGAGCTCAATATATCGTATGAAATTGTATCGTGAGCTAAATATATCATATTTAATTCTATTGTGAGCTAAATATATCATATAGTATTGTATTGTGAGCTTAATTTATCATATTTAATTTAATCGTGAGCTTAATATATCATATTTAATTGTATTGTGAGCTTAATATATCATATTTAATTCTATTGTGAGCTTAATATATCATATTTCATTGTATTGTGAGCTTAATATATCATATTTAATTGTATTGTGAGCTAAATATATCATATTTAATTGTATTGTGCGCTAAATATATCATATTTAATTGTATTGTGAGCTAAATATATCATATTTAATTGTATTGTGAGCTAAATATATCATATTTAATTGTATCGTTGGCTCAATATATCGTATAGATTTGTATCGTGAGCTAAATAAATCATATTTAATTGTATCGTGAGCTAAATATATCGTATGAAATTGTATCTTGTGCTAAATACATCATATTTAATTGTATTGTGAGCTAAATATATCGTATTAAATTGTATTGTGAGCTAAATATATCGTATTAAATTGTATTGTGAGCTAAATATATCGTATTAAATTGTATCGTGAGCTAAATAAAACGTATCAAATCAAATAGTTAGTGTATCGCTACAGCCCTACCTATAAAGATGCCAGTATTTAAGATAATATAAAAGATTTTTTCCTGTCAACAATTAAAAAAAACAACTTACAATAAGAGTGAAGCCAATATTAAAAGGAAAGGAAATTGGAGCAACTTTTGTTTTAAGGGGAATAAAAATGAAGATAATGAAGACGGATCGAGCAACAAAGAATGAAAAGACAATATGACTCACATTTTGTACGACCAGAGACCTTGACTACTAAAATATTTTTGACACCTCTGAACTAGACTGAATAATTATTAAAAAAAACCAAAAAAAACATGATTACTTAATACTTGATTTGAAAAACGAATACAAAAAAAGTATATAAATCACTGATTCCCTAAACAATAAATATTAGCAGAATAAAAGTTACTCTAAAATCATCTTAAAATGAATATGAATTTGTTTTAAAACTAAAAAAAGTTGCAGTATTACATGAGAAAAGAAACACCTTCCAAGAATACAGCCATAATGTGTAACATCGATATACAGTGTATGCCTTTAATATTATTTCTATTTTGCTATTGTGCTGCTCATGGGGCTGTCAAACACATAATGGCCTTCTCCGGTTATTTACTGCGCGTTGTTATTGCTTGTTTTGCATGTGAAAGCACTTTGTTTACAACACTCTTGCCACAAAAAAAGATGTTACAACAGTAGGGAGCCCAAACCATTATTCAATATAGACGATATGACGTCTCCTAAAACGTCAGACGCTACCCCTGACTTGACCTTCAAATAACAAATCCTCTCTTATTGTTCATCTGGTAAAAGGAAATTTGTCAACTTCAGGAAGACTCAGCGGGGAGAAGACACATTCGGTGCCGGAGCGAAGGAGGGAAAACAAAAGCGAGACAAAATAGCCCTAAAAGATGCCCAACCTTGCCGTTGTCAAGCGGCGAAAAAGCGAGGGAAGAGATTAATAAAGAAGCTCTTAAGGGCTTTTGAGACTAAAATTAGAGTCATAGATTAGATTAAAACGGGCAGATGGACAAGATCTCATGGATTCCTCAGAGACTTCCCACATAGTTCACCCTTAGAACCGTTGAAAAAAAGAGGCCGACGTAGCACCACCGTCAGCAGCCGGCCTTCCAAAATATAATAAAATATAAAAATGCAGAGCAGGAAGAAAGGAGCGTATGAATATTTCATGGTATGAAGATGAGAGAAGTATCGCCGACAGACACCTCCATAAGGTACGGAGCAGGGAAAAGGTGCGCGGAGACCAGAACATCGCGGCTGCCAAATGAGTCAGTGTCTTAACTCATGCATAAAGGAGAGGCAGATGGAGAATGTGGATCTGATGGCTGGCGTTGTCATTCTCAATGATGGAAGGAGCTCGCACTCAATATGAGCTGTGTAATTGCACACATGGTCTGAAAAGACTCCCTAAATGGAGACAGGAAAGGAGACAAAAACAAGAGGACAAAACGCGAAGCCAAGGCAGATCGTTTTTTAGGATGTTGGCCCTTTCGTTTTCACCGTCTACCTTGTTTTTGTATACGAACGCAGAGAATTGACGAGATCTTATGACACTCATAGGTATAATTGTCAAGCGATTATTATTATTATATATTCGAATGAAAATTAAATCAAAATAGTTGTTGGTGTTTCGGAGGTACATCCAAATGCATTTATCCATAACTAGTTTTCCCTTTTACTAGTTAGTCAGGGTGTAACAAAATATAAACAAACTTAAATATCAGGATATTTTTTTTTTAAATCACTGTCAACATCAACATCACTGTATCAATGTTTGTTTTGTTTTTTGCCTTTAACTTGTATACATCTTTTTAAAATAGTTTTATGATTAATCTTTCATTTAAGTGTAATACATTTTTTTAATTAATAAATGATTGAAAAAATCATAAACATGCAAATATTCACGTAAATTGTCCATTTTTGTGTTGCAGTTAAACTAAAGCTAAAGGAACAACGCAATCCCGGAAGTGACTGAGGACGAGAGGATACAGTCGACTCCAGCAGCTTTTAAAGCCGATGTTTTGACATATTTTGGTTTCAAAGCAAATTAAATATTATAATATATATATAATATTGTAAAATATTCATGAGTTAATACTTTATGTGATTTAATAGAAAATAAAATCAAATAAATAACAGATTTCATTTTAGGGATTTTCCTTTCAAATTCTTAGTTTTCATCATCATCTCCCTGGTGTTTTTGTGAGACGGTCGTTCCTTCATTTCTTTTTTGTCAGCCTTGTTATTTACTTTTAATAACTGCTCGTTCAACTGTGTTTGAGGAGGTGAAATATGTCTTCTATTATGTAACGGCTCCTTTTTTATGAGTTCATGCTCACTCGGAATTGCACAACCGGCTCAAGGGGAATATAAAGAACGATTTTGACGTAAATAAAAAAACACACAAACATGTAGATTACCTGAAGGAATTATGAAACATTATCTTGTAAAAATAAGTAATGATGCAACATTAAAAAAGGATGTATATATATGAAGCTAATTATGACTCTGGCAGGTGTGAATTGGAGGTGTCCAAACACAAGGGGGGAGGGGGGGGGGGGGGGGGGGTGAGGCGATAGGGTGTCATCTGGGTGGGTGGTCAGTGGAACCTGCTCCGTGTACACTGTGGGACTCGGGCCAGCACTATACCGCTAGATTAATGAGACGATACGAGACAGAGCCTGGTCCTCAGCTGTAACAACTCCCTGAATAAACAACGTTAAGTTCGGCCATATGTACCCTCACATGCTTCGTCTGCACCCCCCCTTCCTGTTGTTGCTCTTCTCCCATCGTGTGAAGCTGGGCAAGTGTCCCAGGGCGAGCGAGGAGCGTTAGTACATTAACACTGTCATCCAGAGTCGCCATAGCTGTAGGGGATCCCTTCGACAAATAAACTCTTAAAAGGACCTCCGAGCCCCAGTGCGCCCCCCCTTGCTTCACACCCCCCCCTTAATCCATCCTGCTGCTGCTGACTGGCAAAAATAAACGGTGACCCTCTGAGCACAATCGCCACATGCCCTGGCAACGGCACGTTTACCATGGAAACCTCGCTTCCACTCGCGGCCAACCCCGCTTGGATACGATGCAGAAAAAGCAACTTGGTTATAATCCATAAAACAGAAATCGAAAAACGTCCGCCGCCGCCGTAACCCTCTTGGAAGTGTGCGAGAGATGTTCAGATTGCAGAGCACGCACACTTTTTGTTTGCACTCTTGAGCAAATGAGTGTTTCTGCAAACACCACGTCCACGAAAAACCAGTTCAGACGACGGAGCGCAGGAGGCCAGGGGGGGTCCAAGGTTAAATACAAAAAGAATGTTACAGTTGTAATCCCTAATCTCTAATCCGGGTAATCTTGACAATGCAAACCGAATGAAATGTATTTACGACAGATACTGTGTGACAAAACATCGAACCGCTGGTATTTAACTTTGGATCAATTGGACTGGTCAGTGGCGAGAGTGGAACTTTTCAATAGTGAAACACTAGGGGTGTAATACAATATCGATACACTTAAATATTGCAATATATTTACCATAACTGTATTGATTAAATAAATAAATATAATAAGTAAGTAAGAAATTAGTCAAAATGTTTGGCTTTCAAATCATGTTTAACTTTTATCATGGTTCTCCAATGGTTTATATCTCAATACATTGTCTGTAAAATACTAATGTTTCAATTTTTTAAATTTACATAAAAATACCCAAGATAATCATTTATTTATTGATTTTCTTTAACGCTTAATCCCTTACGGGGGGCGCCTATCCCAGGTTCTACGGGCAAGATGCGGGGGAAACCCTGGACAGGATTCCAGGGCACACAAAGACAGACAACCATTCACACACACACTCATTCATATGGAAAAGTTCCCAATCAACCTCTGTATGTTTTTGGACTGTGGGAGGAAACCTGAGTACCCAGAGAAAACCCATGCAACAAGGGGAGAACATACAAACTCAACACAGAAAGGTCACAAGTTGGCAGTCAAAGGAACAATGAAATCGGGCGATATCCCATCAATGACTGAGGACGAGAGGATATAATCGACTTAAAGCTGATGTTTGGACATATTTTGGTTTCAAAACAAATGAAAGCCGTTACGACTTCGTCAAGAGTCATGTGGTCTGTAAATTCTGCAACACCAGAGTCAAGTACTCGACAATACTACAAATATATCCTTGTTACTACAGTATCACAATACATCATATCGTTGCCAGATTAAGGCCAATACACACAATGGTGTAGTGACAATTTTTTTCTTAAGCTTCCATCTGCCAGCAGAGTACTAAGAGTTTCTGGTTCTCCAACAGTGACACGTCAGTGTCGCACAAGTCTGTGTTTGGAAAATTATACTCTTGGAAAGACACGCCTGAAAAGAATAGTTTCTAATTACAGTGACTTTTCCAGGTCTATATTGCTGAGATAGTGAACGCCTCATCAGGCTCCGCCGTCGGTCGTGGAGCTCGGACCATCTCGTCTCCGTGACCAACGGAACTATGCTGCACAACTTACAGGCTTCATTAAGATTACAGCGTACTCTTCAGCGGGCACGTCAAACTGCAGGCCCTGCCATAATATATGGGCTGCGACATAATTTCCTAATGTCTATTGTTATTAATGGGCCGCTGTCAAAGAGCTCTGCAACTTCTCATACGTGTTGTAGACCAGTTAAAGCTCTTGGCTATTCATAATCTAGTGGAGTTTCATTATATATATATATATATATAGCCCCTAAAATACCAGTGACTTGCATTTCATACGCCTATATATAGATACCATCATTCAGGCAGGATATAAGTGACAAAATGAAAAGATTTTTTGGTCCAATCAGTTGGACCGTCACAAACGTTGCTTCTGTGACCTTGAAGTGTCGATAAAGTTGCTAATGTGCTCAGATTTACGAGGTAAAATATCAAAATCAATGCCACCGCTGTTCATTTGTAGGTCTTCAGCAACAGTTTATATTAGTATTCTATCCATAATTCTGTTGCATAATCTAGTAATTATTGTACATGTTCTTGTTGCGTAAACAACAGTAAGATTATTTAAAATTATAGTCCAATCAAATTTCACTCATTTTCTACTCACTCTCATGTCATTTAAGGATTGAGATTATTTTCAAAGTAATCTGTTCCTTTTTAAAGTAATACACAAAACTGTACAGTATGTCCTGAATTTTAAATATTTCAAATACCTTCATACTCTGTAACGTCCCTCGCGTATTGAAGCCTGGCCATTAGATATTATTCTGAAAATGTACTTGGATGTCTCTCGTGTGTCTTTTAAGAGGAAGAAGAAAATGACTGCTGTAAGCGACTGCATATGGACATACATTTTTGTCTAAAACTCCAAAAAGACACGGATTACCCTGAAAATAATCCCAACCATTAGACCATGAGGGCTGAGTAAAAAATGTACTGTACTAGCTCTACTGGTAAAGTGCTGAGCAATTTTCAATTCTGGGAAGAAGGTAGTCTTAGAAGATGATTGAATAGTTTCCAAAAGAACCGATCTGATACAAGAGATTACTTAAGAATAGAACCGCTACTTTGTTTCACACTGAAAGGATTTTCTGGGGAAGAAATCCTGGCCTTTGGGGGGGTGAGGCATTCCAGGTATGCTTAACTGGGAGAGGCCATGGGGCAGAGATTACATCTATGCCTGGGAGTCAGGAGAAGCATATTCAGGGCCTTTTTTTAATGTGAGAATGACCTTTTTAAACCAAAGACTCGAAGCCCGACCCGTGTGCAAATGAGTTCCACGAAGCTCATACACCAAACCACACGTCGGCCCCTGATTATGGCAATTACTCGACAGGATCTTAGAATCAAACAAAACTGAATAAGTAATGGAATACGTGGAGATAATGCCAAGTACGTAGTTGGTCACAATTAGCGTCCGCGGAGTTACAATCGAGTCGGACTTTCAAAAGACTCGCCAACTTTTACACGGCGACTCTTGGAATTCCTCCCCACGAGCGGGAGGAGGAAGCCGAGCGAAGCACTTCTTCTTTCCATTTGCATTCCCGCCGCCAACACTTTTTCTCGCGGATTAAACTTCAAAAAAGAGAGAATTTCCAAATGCAGCTACAGTAACAAACGGTCACATGAGAAGACCAGAGGACGGGCACGGTTAAATAGGTTACCATCAGAAGCCACACTCCAACAGCATTCATCAGTCTAGGAATCAATCAATGGAAAAAATATGAATTCCATTGGCGGCGCATGGTGACGGCTGCGATTAAAGGCTTAGGCCTTGAAATCGTGTGGAACATGCCATGTATCCTCGCCGCAGCTTCCGCCTTCCTTCCCATCAGCGCATCGGAATCCACAACCTTCAGTCGATCTGCCACATTTACAGCCGAGCTTCCTCTCTCCTGTCTCATCAATTCCTTTCATGCGACCGCGTGAAGGACAACAGCCTCCGAAAGAGGGGGTGCAGCGGTGCCTTCTAATTCTTCAGAAAGTCACTTTCAGTGTCCACTTTCAAAACCCTGCAGCTACACTGGGTCACTTTTCAGATAAGTATGCTACGATAAGTCAGATAAGTATATATACTTAGTAAGTCAGAGGAATGATAGTAGAAATAATAGTACTTTTTATTCACAGGATCAAATATACGTCAAAATGTCTTTTTTTTTTATCTTCTATAATAATGACATTGGTCTCAACCATGTCAAATAAACCACTTATTTGAACCAGTAGATGAAATGGAGCACGACTAGAGAACTCAGTAGACGGCACCAATTAACGCCTACACCTTACTTATGGTGCAAACAAAACAGTGAACTCCCATGACGCCTTTCTACAATTCTGTATTTAAATTCTACTTCTTTGTCAGAAGCAACTGTTTTTATTATTGAAAATAATTATAATAATTATAATGTGGGGGTGCTATCAAAATGTAACCCCCACAATAAACAAGGGACCACTGGAATATATTAATTTGTAACGATTCATTTATTTTTAAATATAAAATAATAAAAAATGTCAATGTCTGTGAAACAAATCCATTTCAATTAAACTCTTAAAATCTGCATTATAACTGCATTAGAAATTCCGACTCATTTTTCAGCAAATTTCTGTAACAACTATTTTAGAAGCTTTTCTTCCTCTTCAGTTATAGTTTAAACCTGAGGTCATGCATTTGTCTCACTTCAGTTAAAGTCTGGAACTGAAACCAGACATCTTTACAGCTGCATAGAGAATATGAAAAAGAAAAAAGTGTTTTCTAACACCATTATAATTGACCGGATTAAAAGGTCTCTCAAGTCGCATGAAAAAAAAGCAAAGCACCTCCACTGCCCTTAAAGAGAAATTAAAGCACAGTTTGTGTCACATAAAATAATTATAAACAATGGTGTGGAATTTGATCTTTGCTCTATAAAAGTATTTTTCCATCGTTCTCCTGGAAGCCTGTTTCTTTCTGTGGCCTTGAAGGCATTTTTACTTTCCATCAACTGTTCCAGTTTGGCCCCAGGAAGACGTCATGATATAAGAAGAGCTGAAAAACCTCCAATGATTCTTTTTTTTTTTTTTTTGCAAGTATTTTTCTAACACTTTCTTTGTCTTAAAACCTTGCCCAGCGCAGGAACAAACTTCAGATCCCTTCCATCCAAGATTAAGGAAAGAGAAAAAAAAGGAAAAAAAAAGATATATGCACGCTGCTCACTCATTCTTTTTCATCCGAGGGTTTTAAATTCTCTCCTTCAGATCTTGCATCGCGAGCAGAAAGCACTGGAGCAGGATGATCTAAGATTGGCGTGGAAGTGTAACAAAGATTACCTCGCAGTGGGCGAGAGCGGCGGAAGAACGGTGCGAGCCGTAGGAAAACACAAGAGATGTTGGTGATGAAGCGGCAACAGCCATTAGGGGCCGAAGGCGCTCGGGTTTGAAATGGAGACTTTCCTCCGCGATATTGCTCCCCCAAGGCGGCTGCTGGTGAGCGTTCGAACCCACAGTTGCATCAATCGCCTCAATCACTTCGACCATAATGTTTATATATCGCACGCATAAAAAAAGAGCCTAAACCCTGCTGTTGCGCACCACCATAGTTTTATCTATTTATGGAGGATCGCTGTGGCCCATTTACAGACACAGGGACATTTTAATCTCTTCAACACAGTCCGTTTAGAACACAGTTTTCCACAGAGTTTTTACCACTGAATAAGTGATTTACAATCAAGTTTTTATTCAACAATTGTTTGGACCTCCCAGTGGAACCACGATTATTATTGCAAAATCTGCCTGTTTTTTGTTCAGACTTTATTTGATTAAACTTAAAATAACATTGCTTAAAAAACAGTGGTCCCTAACCTACAGTCCAGGGAAAGTAAAATAGTTTAATTTCTGTCGTTTTGATTATTACTGAAAGGTTTTTTAATTTTTGGGAGAAAAATTTGGGGACAGGATTTTCTCAAACTCTAAATATTAACTCTAAATATGCGCTTGAGATAAAGTTTACAACTCATATATTAGGGCTGTAGCGATACACCAATCTAACGATACGATACGTCTCATGATACGATACATTTTTCGGAACGATTTTAGGGGACGCTGAATTTTAGTGATAAGATTGTTGCACTCTCTTTTGGTTTAATTATTGGAAGCCAAAATATGTAAGAATGTCAGCTTTAATAGCAGCATGAGCCCGCTGTATCCTCTTGTCCTTAGTCATCACAGGGATCTCGCAAGACTTCATTTTGTCTTTACATGTGGAGGACATAATGACTGCTGCCATCTAGCGGCACGAAGTTTAATTGCAACACCAAAATGAACAAAACGCTGTAAATATTTGCATGTTAACTGTAGGGTAATAAAAAATAAATAAAAGATTATTCAATTTAATTTACTAGAATAATTAAAAAAAATAACTATGTTGAAAATAAAATCCCTTTTGAAAGCCATCTAAAATAAATTATATTTAAAGAATGTATAAATGACCATCTGATGACCATTTTTTGTTTTTATCTTTAGGTCGGTCCATAAAAAAAAACAATACCAACATTAAACTTATAATTAAAAATATTTAAATGTCACCCCTGAAAGACAGAAACACTTTATTCACATAGTGAAACTTATTCTTTCGGAGTTTGATTTCAGTTAAAACACTTCACAACTGCTTCACGTTCATCAAACCCCCGTTGGCCAGAATTAAATAGAGATTCATTAAGATTAAAACCTTATCCGCAAAAAAATGGCTCAGCACTTGATTGCACTTTTGACACTTTAGACTATAATCAAAAGCGCACAATGAAAAGACCCCGCTGAAAAGCAACATCTAAAATTCCCCTTAATTGTATTTCATTTTTTAAAAGGTTATTCATCGCGGAGAGGAAACGCGAGCACTGGAGTGACACGGTTGTCAGGATTATGGTTTACGATTATAAGGTGGGAACAAACTCCAACGAGGGTCCTTTTTACAACGGCAACAAAAATATATATCCAGAAGAAAAAGCTCACTTTATTGGATTTCCAAGGAGAGAAATAGGCTCGTACACCTCAGGACAGCCAGTTGTACAGCACAGGGAAGGATGGGGTCGGCCATTTATCATTTTTGTCAGTCCGGGTAGAAAAGAGGGGAGGTGGAGAGGGGGCTTTCATATAAAGTGTGCGTAGGTGGATTCAGTGTGGCGTTGTTGGTGGAAGGAGGGAGGCGTGCAGGAGCAGATCAATGCAGGTGGGAGGGTCTGTTTGTGCCCATTGTTTATCTACTGTCATCCGGGGCAGCTACTGAAGGACGGGGGAGCACGGCGGCCGGCACGACATCTCTATTGGGGTTCAGGGCTTGAAAACGGGCCTCCTATTATAACGCACAATGGATAGCACTCTGGAGGTGAAAGTCATTCTGGACGATGTCGGGAAGTCGGGAGTGCCGAGAGGGAGTCGGTTAAGTGGACGTTACAAAGGGGAAAATGGATTGAATAGGAGGCACAAGTCGACCCAAGACTGACTCTTGAAAACATGTTCACGTCAACGCGAGTGCTAGATGATGCAAAATAACACCTTAGTATTCACTATTAAACTGAATATAACTTTGTCAATATAACCTTGCACTTTGATCTTTTGTTTGCACTTTGTTCGTGTTCTTATCAACCTTGCTGTACCGAACTGGAAACCCAATAAATAATGTCAATCTATCGATCCAATGATGTGACGAGGCAAAACATCCATAAACTATCATAGTCCAAACCCCGGACAAAAACTGTATTTATAGTGTTCAGGGAATTTCTCTTTCATTTCTGGAATTAATTTTTGACTTATGTTTAAGGACTGAATGTGGTAGTTAATTGTGGTCAACTATAGTTTAACGACATTTAATAGATAGGTAAGAAATGTTTAACTCTTTTCATTTTCCATTTATGAAAAAAATATGCAGTGTCTGCCCTTTGTGTTACAAAAAAAATGTAATTATTCAAATGGATGCATTTTCTTGCCGATAATTTCTGTATATTCTGTATCGATATATTTTTTAAAATATGTATTTGTTTAACTCTATAAGTTGAACTCAGAAACAGAGGCTTCATTTCCCTGGAGAAACACACTTCCACCCACTTTCCCGTCTTCCACTGGACTTATACAATCTACAAGCTAGAAAACAACATGTCCGATCTTGAACACTGACATCTTCGGGGGTGAAGATATCAACACCAATAGTTGTTTTTTTTTCATGCACTTTAAATTGCCGTCAAAATTCATTTTATTCTACTTCAGGCCAAACAAAATGACTTGGCAGCTCAGATGTGGCCCCCAGACATGGGGTCTGACACCCCAAAAAAAGATTTAAAGAAGTCTTAGAAATGAATATAGTGGTCCCTCGTAAAGTCGTGGTTGAACTCCAGGGGTCTCGGAGATTTGTTTTAGTGCGTGCAGTACTGCGTATTTAGATATATTAACCTGCAGTCAGGATCTGCAACGCTCCCCGTTTTTTCTTTTTTTACACAGTATGACAAACAAATGATTTGTTTGAACAGCAGATAAACTACACAAACAGAAACTCAGTGGAAGGCACTAATCCCCACCTTACTTATGGTGCCAACAAAACTGTGAACTCCCATGATGCCTTTCTGCACACTGCTTTATTTAGTGACGGCTAATTGGTAACTGCAGTACTGTTTTTAAATTCCACAGTCTGTTGCCGTGTCAAAGGTTATGAGCCGGTGTGGTTGGCTGGGCGGCAAAGCCTTATCGGAGCTGTTCAGGTTGTCGTTACTGAGAGGGTTGTTGAGTATAGTATAGTAAATAAATGTGGTTCATTTAAGTGAAAGATTTAATGGTTACTATTTGGCAGATTTGTTTAATGAGGAGAATTAAAGAAAAAACAACCATATGTTATATACTACTGTATTATCTTGGAAGTTTTCCCGAAATATATTCACAAAAGAAGGACAAAAACCAAGTCCAAAAGACTAAAAATAACTGAATCTAAATGTCACCGGCACAATAAAAGATGACCGACTTTAGAACAAGAGCCTTTACACATGTACACATGAAATAAAAAAAAATGCAGACCTGACGTGACCTAAAAAAAAAGCAGTCGGCAGAGCGGTCCAGGACAGGAAAATCAAACTAATGATAAAAAACCTCCAGGGACGCGGTAACAAGGCCCGTGGCACACACATAAACAATACAAGCGTCTCATCCACTAAATCGAGGACAGACGGAGAGAAAAAACTGAAGAGTGGAGGATGAATGTGGACTATAATGGGGACAAAGACAATACCTGCTCGCACAAATTGATCATGAGAATCTGGAGGGGCCACCCAGCGAAATCATCATTCTCAAGAGGAACCTCCACTCTCACACCTCCCCGTTCTATCGTCCCGTCTTTCATGTCCAGATAAGAAACAGCCCACACTGATCTCGCTGTGATTCGTGCCGCACAAATGCGTTCCTACGGGGGAATATCACATTGCGGGGAGAAGAGCTGACACAAGAGATGAGATTCCGTTGTGCTGCCCATATCTTTGCCTGCGAGATCAAACGGATAGTATTTTTTTTTCCCTCCTGCAGGGAAAAATCCTCTCGCAGTAATCAGGCAGCCTTCAGAGCAACAATCCAGGCCGGATAAGTGGTCTACGGCGCGGTAGACGGTGTTTTACATAAACAGCCATACTTGACACGCGCAATTACAGACGGGGAATGTGCGAATGCTTCAACCTGTGGTCAAATAAATAAGACAATTAGGCTAATAAAAGCAGTTCAACGACGTACATATTGTACACAGAAACAGATCATTTGAAATCATTAGTACGTTGTTATGAAATAACAATGCATTCTGGGTACTCGACAGTGGTAGCAGTAGTTCTCATCGGAGAACTCCTATGCAACCCTTTAAATGTTTTTATGTTCCCTTCATGAGGTCAAAGATTGTGAAACAGTTACATTTTTTATTTTATTATCTTTATTATTACTCAGTTAACTAGTAAATTTGAGAAAAGAGCTTTTGTTTTAGGTAGTTTTTCATCCATTTTTGAGAAAATGAATTGCCTAAGAGAGTAAACTAATTCTTAAAAATGTTTTTAATATAATTATTTCCCCCATAATGAATTTTATTAGATATTTTCTTAGAACTTGAGTGTTTTTTAGTTTAAATTTAATATTCATGCTTTATTTATTTTCAATCCTTCATTTTTATTTTTGCTTAATGATAGTATCAAATGTGGGCCCTGTTCAAATTAAAATGCCCAACACCGATTTATCCACTTATTAATTTATCAGGTAACATTACCAAAAAAAGAAAAAAAATGCAATCCAAGAAGCCAGACTCTTGTTTTGTTTGTCTTTTCCCAAGGATGTGCACAAAAAAGCAAGTCATTATTTATCAGCCTCCCATTTAAAATGTTCGAATAAAATGTGTGTTACTTTTGAGTAATCTTGAGACGAAGTGCGAAATGCAAAAAAATGAAATGTACTTCAAGTATTTATACTCGCAAACATAAAGTACCGAAAGTATTGTGTCTTCATTACAAAAAAATCCTAAAGCAATAGAAAACACAGGGAAAAAACTTGTAATGGAAAATGTTTTTTTTGGAAACATTAGCTTCAACAGAGTTTAAACATAGTCCAGAAACATATCTCCATCTTCTTGCTTTATATTGTTTAAGCCTGTTGTCATCCATTCTATGCACACTGCACTCCTGACAGCTTCGCTGTCTACAAACCTTTTTTAACAAGAGTTTATTTTATTCATTTAAAAGTTTTTATTTCATTGTTTTTATTTGGCAGCAGACACCCTCTGGGAAAAAAAAAACTATCTTTTGGTCACAATCCAAGGTGGTTCAAGAGTTTTGTAACTTGGCTCGAATCTTTTATTGTTTAACAGGGAAAAGACGGAGACGTCATCCAGACAAGAGGACATTAAGAGATTCTTCTATTGAGGAAACACGTGGAAAATAATTAATTGTACTTTCAAATAGCAGTATATCAAAATAGGAAAACTCCCTTATTTTATCTGCGTTAGCCAAGTTGAGCAGCCAAAGAGATTGTCGGTGCAGGAAGAGATAAAATACCTGCACCTGGTCTTCGATCTGCTCCGAGGTCTGGTCCTGATGGAATAACAATAGAACACCATCACACCTAGAAGCAGCTGCTCTACTGACTTTTATGCATCAACTCCACCATTTTCGAGAGCTTCTCGAACAAATGCTATTGTCTGACAACACAACTACTTTACATAATTCAATAATCATTTTCAAAAAGTTTAATAAATAGACGCGTCTGTGAAGATCATCCATGTCTGATCTTGAAAGAGTGAAACGACTCAAAGGAGGCATTCGTCGATCTGGAAGCCTTTTTTTTATGTGGAAAGAAGTTGTCATGTGGTTGACAATTCTCAAATAAGTATCTCTATTCAAACTGTTTGTGTACTCGTGTTTTTCCCCCTCATAAAAAATAACACTCCTTAGCAACTCTTAATGTTTAATTTTAACACGATTATCACATCAAAAGAGTGTGGCATGTGGAAAAAATGTGAAACTACACATTAGCATCAGGAAAGACATAAAGATCTCTAAATACGCAGCTGTCATTTAAACACAACAAACACAAGATTTATTTTAAATAAGATAAAGGGCAGTTGACGCTTCAGGGTGCTTTCATAGCTGGATGCCATTCATCAGAATTCAACAATTGTGGTTTCAGTACGACTCACCAGATACACTTAAATGGCACAGTAGCACTTCCCCCCAGAGGGTATGCAGATGGAGTCGACAAAGACCGAAGCCTGAGAAGACAGCGAAATGAAGCCTTCGGGCCGACACATTAAACACTATTGTTTGTGTGAGTCAACTTTTGTCCATTACTCTGAAGCGTAATCAGTTCAACGCCGAGGTCTGGTTTATATAACAGCCCATTTAATATGTCTACTGCAGTCACAAGCAGGCGCTGTGTACAGAATAAACCTCAGCCTTCCAGGTTTGCTTAAGACACCCACAATGCATTGCCATTACATAACAACGTGTTACAATTCAGGAGAAAACATGCTTACGATTAGGGGTTAAAAAGGGTTAAAAAGTGAACAGGCAAATATCATGGCATTTATTCATTTTTGTGTTGTGGTTAAACTGTACAGCTCAATTGCAGCACTTCCTACACAGCCTACACGAACAATGAAATCCTGCGATATCCAGGTGACGACTGAGAACAAGAGGATACAGTCGACTCCAGCAGCTTTTAAAGCTGATGTTTAACTATATTTTGGTTTCAAAACAAAAGCAGTTACGACTTTGTCAAGAGCCATGTGGTCTGAAAATTCTGCAACACCAGAGTATAGTACTCAATAATACTACACATATATCCTTGTTACTACAGGATCACAGTATATCGTATCGATGTACCCAAACACGGTGAAACTATTTCCGTATTGCCAGATTCTTGCCAATACCCCCCCCTTACTTTTTAACCCATAAAGAATGAATGCATAATCTGTTAAAATGCAGTTTTGCCAACCAGCGAAATATTTAAAAAAACTCATTTTAAAGTCACGTCAACTTGCCAAGTAAAACAAAACATTTTAATGATGAATGGACTGAAAATATCTTCACAAAGAAAGCAAACGTCCAAAACATTCCATATGCCAACGTGTGCACCGCCAAAAAATACAACAAATATATCGATGTTCCTGAAGTATCCTAATAAATAACAATGTATTCTTTTCAATAAACAAGTAGACTTTCGCAGTGTGTTATGGCCCTCGTACGAGCGGTGAAGCTAAATGATCACATCTGGACATGTTAATGAATAATCTCATCATCAGTCAAGCTAACATGAACATGATATGTAGTGGAATTAACTGATTGATCGTCTTTTAATTGTCGCTATAGTAGCTGCCATGCAAGCTCGTCTCTCACAACTGTTTTTACTGCATCAACACCCCCCCTCCACCACCACCCCTCATGCGAGAAACTCACCTGTCCACAGCCAATCTTCGTCCGAAATCCTCTCTGCCGGCCTGAACCAGAGTGTGAGGTATGTGTGGGTGTCACGGAGCTGACAGGTCTATCTGGACTCTGTCTACTGTGCCGGCTCCTCTCATTTCCCCTCTTCCCTGCCGTCTGTACAGCTGCTGCGCATCCTACCATGAAACACACACACACACACTCATATCAGTTTACATGGATGGTACGAGGGGTCGTGCTTTTTTTTTCTTCATTGCAGAGCGAAACGCCGAGTCACTTTGAAATCAAAACAAACTTTATTACTTTTTTGGTTAAGGGAAAGAGAACAGAGGAAATATAGGGACTTTTGCATCAGTAAAACACATTTTTTTTTCTGATGAACGTATCCCAGCATACATCACGTCTGTCTGGTGCCACACACACACACACACACACCAAAGACCAACAGCTGCTGCGAATCAGGCACACGACACCGACACCATAAACGCTTTGTATCACATTCACGACGGCTCTAAGCCATTTGCTCTCACCAGCACACAGACGGCCATTCCCAGCCACATTTGCAATTAATTTGCGCGCAACCACACAGACAGGCGGCATATTTATGGTCGCTCCGAAATAAGACAGGTGTGGAACCGCGAGTGGGAGGCTTATCTGTGGAATAGGAAGTGTTTTTAACCGTCAAGCGTTCATTTTAGTTGGGTTTTTTTCATCCCTGAATATGTATATATATATTGGATCAATAACACTTAAGTGTATCCTGTTTAGGCCACCATAGCAATTATAGAAAATTAGTGGTGGCAGATCTCAGGGGATCAATGGCTTTTAAAGGTACTTCCTCCTGGTGGTCTTCATATCTATGGTCAGCATCACATTATAGATTAAAACAAACAAACACAATCCT
Source organism: Callionymus lyra (assembly GCF_982586985.1). Taxonomy (NCBI): domain Eukaryota; kingdom Metazoa; phylum Chordata; class Actinopteri; order Syngnathiformes; family Callionymidae; genus Callionymus; species Callionymus lyra. The sequence goes on from NC_141826.1 coordinate 16,176,328, forward strand.
GTTTGAATACAATCCAAAGTCACATTGCACATTAATTCACTTACTTCACCAGAAATGTATTTATTCAGTCGTTTTAATATTTTTCAATTGTTATTTAGAGCTCATTATATAGCGCTAACCCAATTATTATTATGTGGCCAAGAAAATATCTACACACATCCTTTTTTTCATGATACCCCATGGATAGTCAACAGCATTATCAATGAAAATGCCAAAAAGTTAATTTTTTGCTTGCATTTCTTCTCTTTGGAAATGCAAATAAAGATCCCTCGGTTTGAATTCAGTTAATTCATGTTAGGCGTGTGTTGTGGATTTACTTTGCCATGACAGGTTTCTTTTTAAAGATTTGAATTGCAAGAAAACTAATGTAAAGTTGTTCTTTTAGTATTGCAATATATTTTGCAACCATTCATATCTTTGCCCCTCGATTGTGATATGCATCATATCACCATATTCATGCTCATACACACCCCTAATAAAATTATGCTTCCATTTCTTACACATTTCTCAGATATACTATTTGGTTATAACCACTCAAAGAAAATCATGTTATTATCAGTTTTCTTTTTATTTCTTCCTTAAAGATTTCGAAAAATTTCTGGAAACGTTGATAATGGGGCAATGAACATATGGTAATCTTATAGTGTTACCATCTGGATTCAGGAATCTTTTAAAGGATCTGATTCAGCTCAATAGTTTCTTCTAAGCTTATATTTACAGGGTTTTGATATGCTTTTTTATTCTGCTTTTTTGTTTAATTGGCGTTTTGCTATGTTGTACGTACAAATAATTTACACATATTTTGTTTGAAAAAGTTCGAAATAAATACAGTAAGTTAATTCATTCATTTATTTTGTGTTGTAGAAGCTTCATAATGCTAATAATTTACTATATTCATTTCAGATTTTTCTGTCCTCGTTTCATGCCATTGTTCAGCAAATAGATTTCTGATGGACGACACGTTTTAATTATTGCCTTCTCTTTTTAAGCCGAGTAATTGATTAAAATGTCGAAAAAAAGTGACAAGCTAATGGTGTAAAAATCCATACACAAAATTGCCATAATTAACCTGTCCATCAAGTCGTTCAATACCCATCAACCTTTTCCGATCATGAGAATGATGGATGCCTGTTAATTGAACTTGTAACGTAACATGAAACCATCATTTCCTTTCACTGCCGCCCACCGTCACATTTCAATGAAATACAATTTTAAACAGTTTTATTTAGAGCAAATTTTTGAGCAAAGTTGTAATTTTCATTCATGCTCCACAAGCTTCCCGGTTCCTCAAGTAAGGACGCCAGTTTTTAAGGATGACCACAGTCTGCAGTGTGACCACACAGAAGTGATGAGGATGATTTACACAGCACCAGCTCAGCGGTTTGTTTGGTTACCCAGAGTAGGCTTCCATTGCTCAACTGTCTGTCAACATAATTAAATAACTGCAGCGCCGAGCACAGATTTAAATATTTCAGAAAGTCTTTAGACACACCAGGGAGCGTTACAACCAGTCCCAATAAAAGTATTCTTTAACCAGTAAAAGCGTGAGTAGTAGGTGTGTGAGAAGAAACACCGATTATATTTTTTCTAGATACTTAATCGATATTCAACAGCACTGTATTGTTTATGTCCGCTTTAGAGTCATATCTTATCTTTATTGTGGTTCTTTTATGTTTTTTTTTACTATAAATAAACAAATATTCACACGTTTGTTAATTTTTGTTTCATTTAAACTCCCGGCTGCTATATGGCGACAAACCGTCGTCCACAGCTAAAGGAATAATGGGATCCTGAGATATCCCAGAAATGACTGAGGACGAGAGGATACATTGGACTCCAGTAGCTCTTAAAGCTTAATTTTGGACATATTTTTAAAACAAGTTAAAGCAGTTATGCCAGAGTCAAGTACTCTGGAAACACGACAAATGTACCCTTGTTTAATTTTTTTTCACAATATCCCGTCGATATTCAACAGCACTTGATCGATTAAAATGCAAAAAAGTCACTTTTATTTGCTTGTATTTCTTCTCTTGGGAAATGCAAATAAAGATCCCTCGGTTTGAATTCAGTCAATTCATGTTAAGAATGTATTGTGAATCTACTTTGCCATGACAGGTTTCTTTTTAAAGATTTTAATTGCAAGAAAACTAATGTCTACTAATGGAGATGACTGAGGACGAGAGGATACATTGGACTCCAGTAGCTTTTAAAGCTGAATTTTGAACATATTTTAATATTATATATTAATAAAATAATAAAACAAGTGGAAGCAGTAACGCCAGAGTCAAGTACTCCGAGAACACGACAAATGTACCTTTCTTTCGTACAGTTTTGCAATATATGGAATCATTGACCCAGTATCATGATATCTATCGTATCCCCAGATTCTTGCCAATACCTAGAAGAAGTAGCAGAAATTCCAGCCCAGGAATACATGTCTGAGATTGTTGCAGAAATTGTGCTTCATTTAAAAATGTTTCTCTCAATATAAATATCATTTTGATGCATTTTTTTCTAAAAAACATGAGGTAGAATGAGTTTATCGGGGGCTTACAACGAGTGGTTAATGAGCTCCTCTCGGACACCGACAGGTTCATTGAGTAAGAGGTGAGTTCCAATCTTTAAGTCCCCTTTCAGCTCCACCCTTGCGCAACACATTCTCTCAAAGCCTCGCGACGATCCTTTATGCCCTGAAGGGAAACTTCCAATCAGTCGGGCCGATCAATACGCCCCGGCCTCGGGATGAAGCAAACTAGAAGCACTTAAAGATACCAGAGCCGGTATCGATTACCAAAGGTTAATGAGATCTGGAATGCAGACTACGTTCTGTCCCGAGACTGAAAACTAAACTTAATATTAGTTAGTCCAACAAGATTTTTTTTGTTTTTGTTTACCCATTTAATAAAAAAATGCTTGTAAACAAAAACTGAAGACTCAAAAAGAACGCAAAGAAATCTCACTCGTATCAATTATTCAGAGTCGCCTTTTCTAACAGTTTAATTATACATCAATGTTGGAATTACAAAGCCACGGATGCTCCATGTGTTCCCAAGTGTAAAAAAGGCCACGACAAAGAAACCGGATGGAGCGAGGGGTTTGGGGGGGGGGGGTCTAGCCTGTCGGGAGGGGTCGGAAGAATCGGGGAAACTAAATGGCCTCGGGGCTGTTTTGTCCTGCTGTTGGGGTGTCATTTCTGATGCGACCACCTCACCCCGCCATGTGATGACGGATCAAAGGGTTAACTGAAACTCTGGCCTATAGCCTGATGCTTACATTATTCAACAGCTTGTTACAACAGCCTGTTCCCTGATCTCGCACACAGAGCGAGCGACAAGAGCCGCAGACTCCAGGGACGGGAACACCGGGGACTAACAGTCGGATTAAGAAGAGGGAGGAAAAAAAAAGAAAAAAAAAGAGAGGGATGACAGGGAGAGCAGAAGGCTGGTGAGCAGAAATAACAGATAGAATAGGGATGGACCTGAGGGATGAGATGAAGAAAGGAAAGGAAAAAAAAATCAGGGGCTGAATGGGAAGAAAAGAGGCATTGAGAAGAGGAACGATGAGGTGGTGATGATGGACTGATAGAAAACACAGGTGTGTGAAATGAGGAGTTTCCAACTCACCTGTTGGACCGATCGCTATCTCTAGACATTCGATGCCAACTTCAAATTCAAAATTTCAACGTCCATTCACAGATAGATTTTCCTGAACATGTTTGGCCAGTTATGACGTCAAAAGGTACACAAAGGACTCAAAAATAACTCTTGTTCAAGCCATTATGCACCAATACAGGGAGTGTTCACAATCACCCTTTTGTGGGGCCAACAAAAGACTGAAATGTGCGTTTGAATATCTCTCTTAACCTTGTAATATCCATCTCGTTATACAACCACGTTACATGGTTGCTTTTCCGATGGTAATGGGATCCATTAGGCGACACCATTAGGGACGATTCTAAGGCGATACACTCATCTCACGACATGTTTCTGTACAACTTATTCAGCTCACGATCCATGTGATATATTTTCGTTACGATTTTAAGGGACACTGACTTTTAGTGTCATCTTGGGATTGCTCCACATGAGTAAACATTAACTGAAAGCCAAAATATGTCCAAACATATGCTTTAAAAAGCCGGTAGAGTATATTGTATCCTCTCGTCCCCAGTCATTGCCAGAATCTCACAGGATTTCATTGTTCCTTCACGACATAACGGCGGCTGGAGGTTTAATCGATACATCAAAATGAATAAACGCTCAGAATATTTGCACGTTAATTCTAAAAGAAAAAAAAGTTTATTTTACACACATTTAATTTAATATAAATTAGCCCAAAAAGTTCCATGATAAAAACAAAAATATGATTTGAAAACCAAAACAAGTTCAACATCATGCTAATGATAATTTGTCAATTTATTTTTCTTGCATCTCTAGACACTACTGCACAATCTCGCAGAGATATCCCAACAGTACACAACTTCATCAAACACACAATGACTGGAATGTCAGCAAAAGACTTCTACAGCAACCAAATGAAGAGTCAGTCTATTCCCCCTTTTTCTTGACTCAACTTTAACCGTTTTGCGTTTCCACCAGCACGGTACATCAAAGCAGGTACTATTTGAAGTACCTGCTCCTCTCGGGTTCCAAGCGAGCCGAGCTGGCCCCTAAAAATGTGACGTCATGGCGGCCCCGCCCAGTGCAAGTAGGTACCAGAGCCGTTGGAAATAGAACACAACAGTGTCTAAAACCATTAGATGATACTTGTGTTGAACATAAAAATAAAACTATTCTGTTCATTAGATCTCGATTTGGCCCTGGAACCCTTGACTGCTCTGAATGTTGGCCCCTTGTGTGAGATTGAGTTGAACTCCCCCGTGTTGAGTCACCATACCTGCAACATATCGACATGAATCCTCATTAAAATCTAATGAAATATAAATGCTAATCATACGTGGGCAGAAAAAAGCTGTTTGGCTTTTGAGTCATACCTTTAAAAATACATCACTTTATCAAGCGGACACAAATGTTCAGGCACTTGGATGTTTCCGTTTACGAGTTGGAAACTATACCAGCCGTCTCAATTTTCTAGTGAGCGAGAATCCAAACCAGACATGATGAGGATCTGCCAGGTACGATCAATATTTGTGCGAGTAGAATACCCTCATGTCAGGCAAAAAATGTACGTCCAGAGCAACTGGAAGTTGTCGTCTTCATCTTCGTCCCAAAAAGACACTTAAAAACATCCATATACCTCCTGTAACGTCCCTCGTGTATTGAAGCCGTGACATTAGAAATTGTATTGAAAATTAAAGTGATTTATAACGTTGTTTGTAGCCCAACAATTTAAGTATTTCCCAACAAATAATAATGTCAAAGCTTGAATACATAAGGGACGTTACAAACAATCAATATGGAGGTATTTGGATGTTTTAAAGTAAGTAAGTAAGTAATTTTTATTTGTATAGCGCTTTTCCAGACCAGGGCCACAAAGCGCTTAAACAATCAAAACAATATTCAATAAAGTATATACTTTAAAGGTCAAGATAAAACTGAGAACACAACAGAGTTCCAGAAAATCAAGGAAATTTTAAGTGTGTTATTTTGGATGAGGTTGAAAAAAACAACAACCGAGCACCGCTCGCAACATTAAAATAAACATACATTTGTGTCAACAATTTCAAAAAAGGAACAGATTACTCTGAAAATAATCCCCTTAGTCATTATGAGTAGAAAAATTAGTGAAATCTGAATGTAGGGTGAACCGTCCCTTTAAGGTTGTATTAGGAACAAAGTGCTTCACACAAAAACATTTAACACAATGAAAGAAAAGGGATGAAGAGCAGAAGTGAGTGGGATCATCTCAAGTTGAAAAGAAAGAAAAGAGTGCATCCATTTTAGCAATTCTTCTTCTTCAGAGCTGAATCCTCCTCCATTATTCTTTCATTGACTTCGGTGTTAAGCAGGTTTCTCAGCAGACGGATGAGCAGGAAGAATGTTAACGGCGTCCTGGTTTTATTGTCGCACCAAATATGTGACACGACATTCTTTGTCGGCTTAAGATACCTTCGGAAATTGCGCTCGCCGGACGACACGTTTGTCAATCGATGGGGAGCAGCTAACCGACGGCGGCCATCTTTCACGGTGGAACCGTTATGGTCCTGGACCCGCCGCTGCTCGGCGAGCGGGCTCCTTTGTTCATTAATTGATTGGCCTCCCCTGCTGGGCCTCGGTAACTAGGTTACACGGATCCATGAAAAGAAGAGGATCGGCCCCCACGGTGAAAGATGGGAGGAACGACTCGACCGCGGGGGCAGGACTCCCGAGTGCTAATATAACTAATGGAGTGAGTGCAACCGGTAACTTTATTGAAATCACCCTCATCTCATTAGAGCGGCTGATGAGAGCCAAGACCAAGGAGAAGGTTGTGTTCCATTACGCAAGGATGATGTCATCCTTGTATCCAGCGAATGGGGGGGGGGGTGCCTGAGGAAAAAGGTGAGGCTCTTGATACAAGAGGCGCAGCGTGATGTTCATTACCCAGCTGTCACGTGCACACGTCACTCACTGTCACACCCGGCGTGTACACGGTAAGAGCTCCAGACGTGGAGGTTTGTTCAAGAGGAAGTGGCTCCGTGAAGAGGGTCAGGCTTAAAGATGGCTTTATTGGTCCCTCGGACGGGGGAATAAAGTCTACCGCGGTAACGGTACAACTAACAGTCTTGTTGACGCACAACACTCGTTAAAATTTGGGGTTTTCAACTTACGCCTTCAAGCATTTGGACTGGACTGGGACTCGTTTACTAGAGTGTAAGGAAAATACATATAATTAAATATACTTAAAGATACCAAAAAATAATTTCACACCAATGTACCGTTGCTATTGCTATTTAAAAGCACTGTTGCCATTTAACAAATTATACTTTTTTTGCTTTCAAATCATATTTTATATTTTTCACATTTACTTTAATGGTTTATATGTCAAATAATTGTGCATACATTTATTAATTTATCCATTTAAAATGTACATTTTTGTACTGCAATGAAAGCTTCCGGTCGCTAGTTGGCTGCAGTCATTATGCGGAGATGACTGAGGATGAGAGGATACAGTCGACTCCTTTCGGTTTGGACATATTTTAGTTTCAAAACAAATTAAAGCAGTTACAACTTTACAAGAGTCAAGTTCACAGAGTGTACTACTAATATATCCTTGTTACTACAGTATCGCAATATTTTCGCAGAAAAACATATCCTCAGTATCGCCAGATTCTTGCAAATACAAACTCCTACCATTTCACCATAAACAATGGATGTGTCATCAGAAAAAAGCAGTAGTTTTGCCAATACTGTGTCACATTACTGTCACTTTGCAAGGCTTTTTCAACAAAAGCAGTATTTTACGGTAAGCCAAGATTCTCCAGTTTAGATAATGCAACATGGCCTTGTCAAAATGATGTCAATTTGACAAGAAAAACAGAAGATTTAACCGGCGAAACTATCTAAAAAAAGAGAATACCAGAACAAGACATTCCCACGTGCTTTTTTTCCGCCATTAAAGTCACGAGGAGACACTTAGCTGTTGCTACCGCTACTTATATTGTGTATCCGTTTACAGTTAGCCTAACATTTAACAGAAACGCCGACTGTCGGGTCACCTGTACATCTACGAAAACATTTCAAACCGAAAGTGATACGACGCGTATCAATAAAAGCCGACTTCTGCGGGTTTATTCGAGGCAGGCGAGATATTGTCAAGAGGTTTTTTCGGTAACAGAGACATCTAAGCTCGTCGCCGCCTCGTCGGCACTAGACAACAGCTGAACCAACAGACCACCTGCATCTGTCACAGACACGTTTGAGCCCGAAGAGTGAATTTATCCTCAGAGCGACAGCTTTCTTAGACGAAGAAAAAAAAAAAGAGAAAAGAAAAGTGTCAACTGTACGAACAATATCAGACGACACCCTGCCAAATGTACGATGGGTGGTAACAAACTTGTCGGATTCCAGAGAAGACAAAAATCAATGAGGTAAAAGCCTTTTGGGAGATGAAATTCAAAACGTGACTCAGCAAATAAAAAATGCTGGCATCGTCGTTCATAAGTGAGAGGTAACAGCACTCAGCTACGTTTTTAAATATCTCTTTAATACCTCCCGCCCTGGAGCACGGCGGTCGGACTGCATTAGTCCAGAAAGTGCCCTGGTGAGACTCTGAGCGTCATACAAGTTGACCACTTGTCACAAACAGGCATCCGGGTCACACGAAGACGTTAAAGTGCACTCTGGGTTATCCTTAGCTGCCGCGGGGAGATGTGGACGAGGATTAAGCCGTGGCATTTTTTATCCCAAGTATTTGCTTTGGTTTCTTCCTTCTTTTTTTTTTTAATCACAGATTTGTGACTCGAGAGTATAAAGATGCACTTCAACTTTGATTGGATAGTGTTTTGAAGAGCTGTTTTGCCGTTAATGGCGCTGATGAAGTGGGACTCAAAGAGCCTTAAAGGATCATTAGCTGGTGGCTTATTCTCTTTTTTTAAATGTTCTTATGCGGTAAGTCTACTTGTTGCTAAAGACAGGTCATGGAACCCAAAATGTCAAACTTCTTTCTGAAGCCGTGTTTGACTAATACAAGGCTGTTGAGGCAAACAAAAGATGGTAAAGAACGACCCTTAATTTAGATTTAATATGATGGAGTACAAAACAAATTAGTAGTAGAAGTAGATACAAGGAGTTGTTTTTCTTTTAACTAATATAAGTCATAAAATTTAAAAATGGTTTTGACTTATTTTTACAGAGAAGTCACTCAAATTTTTATTTTTTATTTTAAAAGGGGGAAGGTGGGGAAGAAGACTCCCTTGAAAATTAAAATAAATCCAATTTTTGAAGACATATTACTATGTACAAGATACTTAAGTAAAGGAGATTTCCATCATTTTTAGCTATTTTCGCCAACTATAAGGGGCACAATACAGTCTGACGTTTTTCTGAAAGTCTGAAGATTTTGCACGCCAATTTGACTAAGGCTGTGTATTGGCAACAATCTGGCAATATGATACGCATCACAAAACAGATGCAACGATACAATTTATTGCCAACTACAAGACTTTAGTGTTGCATAATTTACATTCCTGTGAAATCGTAACTGCTTTCACTCGTTTTGGAACCAAAGTATATTCAATCCGCTTGAAAAGCTGCTTGATCCGACTGTATCCTCTTGTCCTCAGTCATTGCGGGAATCTTGCAGGATTCCAATGATCCTTTTTTTTAGTGGACAAAGACTGCATCCTTCTAGCGTCCATTTGCATAAATTCAAACCAAAAAAAACGCTGTGAACATTTGCAAGTAGAGCAACATCAAAACTTCAATGGAGCTTAAATCTTCATTTTTTTTGCACAACAACCCGCCTTCATCAAGGTCCGCATTAGCACAACAAGGTGACGAGGGAAAAATAAGGGGCGTCCTCACTTTTCCTGGCCTTCATTAGCCAACACAAAAGACAGGTTGACGACAGACGAGGCACTGCAGGATGGCGAGGAGCAGGTGTATTTAGCGAGTCCCGCCTGTCGCCGTGTCCTAGATAAAAAGGCCAGGTTTATTGTCGGAGGCAAGAGTCATAAAGAAAGCTCAAAGGCCACTCAAACCGAGGACAGCCTGTGTAGCTTTAATTTGGCTCTCTTGTTGAATGGAGGCCAAATATGAGCACCAAGACAATTATTTAAATCTGTTCCTGGAATGAAAGTAGGACTTTAGGGTCTTGCTGAATTTATTTCCTCATGAACCATAAATTCTATTTTATTTGTACATTAAGCGAGTTAAGCTCTCACAGAGTTATTGAAAAACGGCTGTGCCAATTTGTCTGGCACCACAAACGGCCATTTAAGGACGTTGAAATTATCTTTTACTTTATTTATTTAGTTATGATAAGAACATGCGGAAAATCCCTAATTGATCAAATACTTTCCAGTTCTAGTCCATATTTTAATCTGTGGAGTAAATCACATTATATTTGATAGCAAGTTTTTTTTTCCCCCAATTCAAATTCATATTTATGAGTCACTGAGTCATTACGAAGATAAAAAAAACTTGGTAGAAGTCTCCATTAGTCAATGGTGACAACCGGTCAAAGGAAACAAATTTTGCAGGACGATACATTTTGCCACAATTTATCACCAGAACTGGTGATGATTTATAGTTAAACATTTCATAAAATAGTTAAGAGGACTATTTTATGACAAGTATAACTATAAATCAAACACTCTTTGTTAGTAAGTAAGTAAGTCATTTTTATTTGTATAGAGCTTTTCCAGACCAGGGTCACAAAGCGCTTAAACAATCAAAACAATATTCAATAAAGTATATACTTTAAAGATCAAGATAAAACTGATAACACAACAGGAGTTCCAGAAAATCAAGGAAAAGCCTGAACAAATAAAAACGTCTTAAAACGATGTTAGTACCTTGGATTGTGTGGGGAAAAAAACAGGAACATTTATTAAATAAAAAATAATATTGGCAACATTTATATAGATATTTTGAAAATAAGATCTGAAGAAAAAACACTGTATGTGCTATAAAGTGATTATAAGAATAATATAAGACAAGTTTCAAACTGTTAGATTAACTATATCTTAAGATAAATTCAACAAAGTTGTTGTTATTTACTACTTTTTATTCATGACTGCATCATTCATGTCTACTAGTTATTTTTTGGGGGGTTTTTGGTGTTGTTGTTGTTGTTGTTGTTGTTTTTGTTTTGTTTTTAAATCGGGCTTTAAATGATAATTATCCTTTTTGCCACACAACCGCTTGTCTATTTTTAAAAACGAAGAACGTTCTTCACCCCTCTTAGGTTCAACAATAAAATGTGACCCCAAGTTGCCCCTGGCAAGTTTACCAATGACCTCCGTCGGACAGAGCGTCTCCACCCATCCTGTAGAGACGCACGGCGGAGACGAGGGAGCTTTTGAATTAGCAGCACGGGTGTAGTATGAATAATCTTGTGAAATGAAAAAAATAATCTTCTATTGACATAAACGATGGATATCAGCAGGACCAACCGCAGGTGACCGTAATTAAAAAGCATTAAACGTGCGATAAGGGATTGTTCTGGGGTTCACAAAAGGAGAAGCCTCCATAGGGTTGTTTTTTTTTTTTTTACAAATCTCATTGTGTCTAATGGTTCCCAGATGCTGGCCTGCTTTTTCTGGCAACGGCTTGTCATTCTTTCAATCTTAGTCAAAGTCAATCTGAGAGCTTCCTTACCTTGCAGCCAAGTCAACAGCCCCCCCAAAAAAACCACAAGTGAGGCAAGCGTTTATGGACGACAAGATGTCATTAATAACACATCCTGGAAAAATAATTAAAAAATAATAATCTATTCAACCTCCCACTACGACCTGCCTCACTTCGCGACCCATAGTTCTGTGTTTAAAGGTACGCCAAGATGCTGCAATTTACATAACAAAACAAATCTATCAAAGATTTAACGAAGAATGGAGTAAAAATATATACACAAAGCAAATGCCTGATGCTTTCCTATGCCCTTTAAGTGCCACATCAACAAGGAGTATAACGTGAGGAGGCACTTAGCTGTTGCTATTTCAATACAAAAGGTGCTAAATAATTTATAACATTGTGTATCTGCTTTTAATCCGTCAACAGGAAGTAGTGGTAGAGGGGTTGACCCGTCCAGAGGGTGGTCTTCCTCCCGTAAAAATGTGGCCCTCTGAAAGTTTTACTTAGATAGCCCTGATCTAAATGTTTTTTATTTGATCATCTTGGGATGGATAATAAGTAGTAAACAAGGTTAACCATCACTTAATCTAACCCAAATGTGGTCGTGGAAGTGTACAGTGTGAATACATTACTAGGCTGCTCCTTCCCAGATGTAAAACAAATAGACTCAAGGACTCATTCATTCCTCGGGCTATTAGATTAGCGCTTTGTGACCCTGGTCTCGAAAAGCGCTATATAAATAAATATTACTTACTTACTTACTTACAATTCTAAGTTTGGGGGCAGGAGTGGAGTAAAAGTATCAAGTTGTTCTGTTCCATGTTAGTCTTTGTATCCTTTGCCTTTGTTATTTTTCTTTGATCCATGTTCTTTATCTTAGACTTATATTATATCATCTTGTTCTTTCTCTTTATTTCTTTGTTCTTGTTCTTATTTAATTTTTATTTATTTTTTATGAAAAATTGCTGTATTGCTGTGGCTAATTGGAAAAAAACGATCAATAAAGTTCTACCTAACCTAACCTAATATTAGTAGAACTTAAAAAAAAAAAATACAATAACTTAACACACTGCCATGTAATCCATTTTCCTACAACAGTTGACAGTGGAGTCGATGAGTCAAGACCAGGGTTTGTAATTTAATTTATATTAATGGAGCGTGGATTATGATGCAACGATAATCCCGGGCAGCCTGATGGTTCTCTTAGACATGAAAGTCATGAATGCAAATGATTGGACAGGAAGCAAAAAAAACCAACATATTTCGCAGCATCCTTCGCCTCCATGTTGGCTAACCCGACCAATCACAGGGGCTCATTTTTTGTAGCTGATGAGGGACAGATGTCTTCGCTTCACATCGTCAAAAAGGATGGGGATGTTTACCGATCAAAAAGACGAGAGTCCCTGATGTAGAAGAACAAATAAATCCCAGACATGTGCAGTTAATTGAGGTGTTTGGCTCCGGGAAGTGCCAAAGATCACTCGTCTTTGCGGCGGCATCTTGGAAAATATACAGAGGACGTTTAAAAAGACGAGTCGTTCGGCTCTGAACCGGAGCAACGAGGAACAGAGGAGGGAGACGTTGCGACGAGAAAACAAGAGATGAAATGCAACACAAAAAAAAAAAAAAAAAGACAACACAACCCCCGGAACACAACGCGGGGCTGAGCACAACACACCAGAACAGGCTGTAATTGTGTTGTGCGGGTTTGACCCCGGCTCATCTCAGCAGGCAATGCATGATGAATGGACCTGGCGATGACTGCATCCCACACCCCTCCTCCTCATCCTCCTCTTCACTCTTTTTCTCTCCCTCACTTCTGTTGCCACCATTAGCCCTCCTTCCGTCCCTCCTGTTTGCACCTCTTCATGCCTTTAAAAAAAAAAAAAAAAACACGCAACAAGATGCTCTTGCATTCACTTTGTTTAGTCCTGGTCTTGTGTTCCGGTACAAAGACGTATATAACACGGCTCACCTATAAAACATGGTCTCGGTTTTTGAAGACGCGGCGTCGATGTATAACACGAGGCAAGTGCTCAAAACACACTTGAGCACAGAGTATCTAACACACACAAGTCGCTGTGAAAGCATTAGAGGAACAGTTAGATAACCTCTATTAATGATTCAACAGACCCAAACTAATAAACTGGGTCAGATTGCGTTGTTCCTGAAGACTGAAAGAGGGAGACCTTTGGCTACTAGAAAGAGAACTGGGATCAACTAAAAAGAACCACAAAGAAATTTCATAATGATGTAAAGAAAAGAGAGCAAAAAAGTGTTTATGTTCTTCTAACACGAGCCTGGAGGATGGTGACGGTAATGCATTAGAAATGGTCTTTTTTTTTTTTTTCCCCCGAAGCTTCTGTTCACCTACTGTGTCGTCGTACCAGAGACCGAGGGGAGCAAAGGAAGGGAACAGAATTTAATTTGCTTCTGCTTGTCTTGCCACCAACCTGTGTGCCGGAGGGCGGGAGAGGAGGGGGGATATAAGAGTGAATATGACTGACATGAAAAATTTAAAATGGCATTTACAGCAAAAAAAAAAGGGGAGACATTACAGTGAGGAATGAAATACTGGGGTGGGGCAGGAGGGGTGGAGGTCGGGGGGGCTATATGCACAGTGACGTCATTTTAAAATCTGCTGAGAATTCAACCATCTGGACGGGTCACAGGGTGATTGAAACAATAAGATCGGGGTTGTTGTGGACGGTAACGGTCTTTTAACAGGCTATAATCATTAATGACTAAATTTCCTCCCTGAACGAAAATAGTTCTATTATATTATAACACTTTGCTAAATAAATGCAGTATTTTTTTTAACTGAACGTGTTGAATAATAATATTTTGACAACCCCTCTCAGTGCATTAGCATTGGAACTACTTCTTATTTTATGAACTTATGTTTTAAAGATATTTTCCCTCAAACGTTAAATGAAAACACGTTTCTTTGTGGACTGCAATAAATTGTCAATACTGGTGCCATTATTGTTCCAAGTGTCGGTACTAGGGCTGTGTAATGGAAACAATCTGCATCATAATACAGGGAGAACGATGTGATCTGTTATGATACTGTAGGAACAAGTATATATTTGTAGTATTGTCGAGTACTCTACTCTGGTGTTGCAGAATATACAGACCACATGACTTCATACAAATCGTAACTGCTTTTTATTGTTTTGAAAACAAAATAAGTCTAAACATCAGCTTCAAAAGCTACTTGAGTCCACTGTATCCTCTCATCCTCAGTAATCACCAGGATCTCAGTGGATTTCACTCTTCCTTTAGCTGCGTAGGAAATAATGACTGTTGCCATCTTGCGGCCTGAAGTTGAATTGAAACACTAAAATGTATAAACACTGTAGATATTTGCATGTTAATTGTACATTTAAAATAATCAAATTATCTGTATTTTAAATACAGTTTATTAAACTGTGAAAACAAAAAAACACACCTTAATATTACCTATATCTAGCAACAACTTTATGAGCATAACTCAAAAGATCCATTTAGTCAAAGTAAATTGACCATTTTTCTAAAAAAAAACATTGAAGGGGGTCAGACCGATTGATCTTTATTATCAAACACAATGGTGGCAGCCTATTCCCGGCGGCACCTGGCGTGATGTGGTTTTACAAGTCACCGTCGGAGGCTCAAAAGTACCTTCAACCAGTCACCGCATGTGGGTCGTGACTCATCTATGGAAGCAACACGGGGTGACTTCACCTCAGAGCCAGAGCGAGTGTACAAAAGGTGTGCAGTTTAAGACTGTGGACAATGTGCGCTTCACATTTCTTCCCCTCCAGCTCTTCTGTACCCGTCACAAGAGCACTTTGAGGACTCGGCGGTAAAGCCAGAGCCTCGGCGCATTCAAATGCCTGCCACGCTAAGATGGATCAGAGGCAACTGGGGACAGATAGAAGAATTCAAGAAGAAAAGGGATTCTTAAAAAAAAAAAAAAACCCACCATACTTGCAGGACGAAAAAAAAACTCAGCTTGTTGGATTTCATTATCAGATTCCTGACTGGAATTCTTTCATTGCCAAGTCCCACAAAGGAAGAAAGGAATGGAGGGTCCACCCAGGTCCATTGGGAACAAATGAAGTCAGACTGCAGGAACAGAAAACAAACACAGACCTCAGGCCAGACACATACAGGCTAGCCCCCCGACACCTGTGTCCCATTCAACCAACGCATCCGGGCCACTAAACAGCTTTACAGGAAGGACGGCCTTTTCTGGGTTTTTTCGCTACAAAACTCATTTTGCATTTAATTACTGAAGGGCGACACTTCCAACTGAGAGCGGTGGACCGTGTCTCGGGCGGACTGTTGTGAATGCGTTCGAATGAGAAGTCTCTACAAAAGCTAGTAAAAGGGCTGGCGACTTAAAACCCGATGTCATTTGCAGTCTGCCACTCGTCTGCTGGCCCGGCACCGGCTTCAACTACCGGGGCTAATCTCCAGATCCAACACCTGTCCACTCGCACAATAGGCCATAAAGAACAATTGAGAGGAGTTGTCGGTGTGATATACAGGGTTGTTTCACCAGCGTTTAAATGATGCAACACAATTAAGCTTCCATTGGGATGCGTCATTACGAGAAATCGTTTGTTTTATTTATACATTTGTCACAATAAATATACATAATGAATGACCAAGCAGGCGCCTAATTCGATCCCAAATGAAACGCAGCCAATGTCCGGAGAAAACGCCATTTTTGAGCCAACGTTATTAGAGAATCCCTGTTTTTGTTAGCGACGTCCTTTATGTGTTCATTTCATTACGGGTTTTTTCAGACCACTCCTAAAATTCATCAGGCAGGAGGAAGGGAAGACGCCAAACAAGGAGAGAAAAACCACTCGCATTTACAACATTAAGGGATTTGCCAAGGATTGTGAGAGGAAGCCAGAGTGCGTAGCGAGACAAATAAACAAGTTTTTTCCCTTTTGGGATTTAAACCTCAGACCCTTTATTTTCTATACAGACAGTAGCCCTGACCAACATGATGAAAATCTATTGCAAAGCATATTTAAGATGATATTTTAACCACTCAAAAGATTACAAAACTATTGTACAAAAATAATGTGAAGTTTAAATGTTAATAGGGAAACATCACATAGAGTACATTTAATGTTTTTTTATTTATTTGTTTGTTGTTTTCCTATTCCAGCTACTTGGTGTGAGATTAAATTAAAACAGACAATCATTAATACCTACAAACAATTGTTTTTTGACTGTGGGAGGAAACCAGATGGAATCAAATTCCACTAGTGAGTCATATTTTTGGCCCCACACTAGTCTTGCCTTTATCCCTGTAAGCTAAACAACAACATAGGTTGAACAGATTTTAACGTTACATTCCAGTAAACGTTTGTAGTTGTATCCGGAACGGTTGATGAAGTCTAATCAGCAATTCGGAATTACCATCTGGATCCACACATCTTAAAGGATTTGTCGCTTTATAGGTGGTACCATCGCTTAAGACGTTTTTATTTGTTCAGGCTTTTCCTTGATTTTCTGGAACTCCCGTTATGTTATCAGTTTTATCTTGCCCTTTAAAGTATATACTTTATTGAATATTGTTTTGATTGTTTAAGCGCTTTGTGACCCTGGTCTGGAAAAGCGCTATATAAATAAAAAATACTTACTTAAGTGTGACATTTCAAAAAAAAGGCTAAAAAGCATGCAAATAAAATGAATAGTGGGTAGATGTATACATATAATTTGTCAGTTGATTTCCCTCGTATTCACCAGATGCAAACATATCGTCGTGGATTTACCGTCAAGCTCCAGAGATGATAGATGACATTGGCAGCGACACGATTTATCATCTTCTTTTTTTTTTGTGTGTAACGGGAGCATCAAAGCCGACTTGTTTAGAAGTGGCTGGAGCTGCATGCGTGCCAGAATTCTTGGTTTGCACTGAGGCCAAATACACTGAGCTTCAGAGCCAACTGGACTCCAGATGACTTGACAGTGTGGTGGCTCTGGTCTGCTTTTGGGGCTAAGAGCCCGGACCAAGAGAGCCGGGGCACCAGACGCCTTTTGCTCTTTGCTCAGTTCCACTGACCCGTCGGCGACCGGGATCTTTTTCGACCCGCTTTAGTTCAAGGGCAGCGCTGGAGGCGAAGCGAGCCGGTATCAGTAAACGCATGAATTTCATACCGTCTAGTTGTTGTTTTTTTCGTCAGCTGCTAATGATGGAGAAATGAAACCCCTAAAACGACCTTGAGTAGGTGTCTGCGCTTCATTTTTTTTTTTTAGAGCTTAATCGGCATGACAAGGCTGTAAACACAAGCGCCGGTTAGTTTACAGCAAACAACCGGAATCAGGTCACAGCTGTGATTTTGTTTAAGCTACTGAAAATGATACTTCAACAGGTAGTGACTAGTAAACTGTACCGGTGCATGTTTTGTATACAATGGCAATATATCTGCTGACATCATAAGGTTACGGGTTTAGGTATGTTCAGCACTTTGTCAAGGACATTATTAACAATATCTCATTTTATAGATAATAAACGCAGACATAGAAATGTGTGGGGGGCACCAACTACCGCACCCACTTTATTTAACAAAAAGTTGAACTCCCATGATGCTTTTCTACACACTGCTCCATTCAGAGACCGTCGATTGGTCGCTACAACACTATTTTTAAATCTGTGTGGTCGTGTCAAAAGTGAACGACAGCTTTGGTTGGCTGGCTGGGCGGCAAAGCATCACGAGAGCTGTACAGTGGACAGGGGTGACACCCTGAACAGGTCGTCACACAGAGAGAAAACACAATACGTTTGTACGTTTTTTGGACTGATGGAGAAAAACTTAGAAACAAAGAAAGAGAGCTTGAGGTGAATTGTCCGACTAAAAAACTACGCCGCTGTGTGTCCGGAATAATTTTTTTACATTTGTTTTTTTCTTTTCTTTCTTCTCTCCATTCTTTTCCACCTTAATTTCTTTTGTTTTCCTCCAATATTGTATTCACCAATGGCCTGATTAAGGTTTAAGAGCTACAAAAAACAAATTATCAGACATTCTAGCGGAGCTGAAGTGCTTAATCCGAACCTTAATGGGCGTCTGAGATCCGCTGATTGGTCTTTGGGCTTAATATCGAGCAAATATCCGACAGAAGAAAAGTGTAATTAATTCTCACAATGAATCACAGATGCAAGTCAATAATAAGGTTGTTTTTTTTTATATAACCCACATTATGTCAAGTTCATAGCTCCATTTATAACAAGCTTCCCTTCTTCCCACTTATGCGATGTCGTGCATTAATAATTTTTGAGTTTAGATGACTCACACCATTAAAATTATGAGCGTGGCTTCTCAGCGAGACGAGCAACAGCATAAATCAACCATCATTAACAAAACACATGTGCACTAATAATTATTGCAACATGAAATTCAAACCTGGCGTTTCACTTTAGGCGCTTCTTTTTTTTTTTTTTTTAGAAGAAAAACAGACAGCCCCGTTAAACAGAACTTGCAAAGTGCAATTATTTGCTTTTAGACTCTTTTGCAAGTTGTATACTTGGATGTCAAACAACACTGTGTCACTGCCAGACTTGCACCAAGGCCACCAGGCAACTGCATAAACACACACAGCCCTCACACACACACAGCCCTCACACACACACACCCACCTGAGCGTCTGCGCCGCCACCAACAATGAGGTCATAAAATGAATTATAGCACTCGACCAGCATGTCACAAAAGGTCGCTTTGTATTTGCTACTTTTTTGGCCCTTCAATAATAGGGGTTTGAGAGAATATCGCTAAACTTAAAAATCACTTTTTTTTTTTATTGCTGTATCGATTTTTACTTTTTTCTTTATTTTTTGGCTGAAGTTGTCAGACTTTGTCATGGTTATTTTAGGGTTCATATTTTGATAAAGGATGTAAAATAATACCAGTACTTTTGAGCCTGTAAGAGTGAC
Organism: Callionymus lyra; assembly: GCF_982586985.1. Taxonomy (NCBI): domain Eukaryota; kingdom Metazoa; phylum Chordata; class Actinopteri; order Syngnathiformes; family Callionymidae; genus Callionymus; species Callionymus lyra. The sequence continues at coordinate 16,195,492 of NC_141826.1, forward strand.
TTGTAAACCACATCATACCAGATTCCCTTTGAGATCACGTTTAAATAATAGAGAACAATCTGTTTTTCTTAAAAAGACAATTTACCCTGATTATAAGTGCATAGTTTGGGTTATATACATGAAGTATCATTTTTGCAAGGTATGGGTAACTATTGATATCAATACAGCGATATATTGAAATATTATTTATCACAATACTGTATCATTATTCGACAGCACTGTATATATTTTTTTAGTGTTTTTGTTGTTTACAGTTCAATAACTTGTGTTTAACATTTTTTTTAACTACAATTATAAATAACCATGGCATTTGTTCATTTAGTGCTGCAATTTAACTTCTGGCCGCTAGATGGCAGCCGTCAATATCTTGCGAGATCAGAGCGATGACTGAGGACGAGAAGATAAAGTCGACTCCAGTATATTTAAAGGTTTTTTGCGTTCAAAACAAATTAAGCATTATCTACCTCGTCAGAAGTCATTGAGTCTGTAAATGTATACTCAGGACAATACTACAATTATATTGTAGTTAAACAATGAGTTCTTGTTGTACAATATCACAGTACATTTTAAAATTGATGTATCGTGATGGTATCGACAGACTCTTGCAAAAATACACACCAGGGGTGCAAATAACTACTAAAAAAAACATCTGTCCAACTCGGACGGATAAAAGTAATAAAGAAATCCAATCCCATCCGATGACTGATAGTACTCATGATGAGGAAGAGGTTAGAAGAAGCCCGGGTCGAAATGCTGTGCTTCAATAACTGCGTCTCTTCTTTAAGACCGGCCTCATTAAGAGTGCGAGCTCCAGCTCTGCTTTGCCAAATGCATGAAAGCATTGCACCCCAGGGGTCTTCTGCCACTGATGAGGTGAAGTCCATTATACCCCTACAGCTTGTTTTTCAACCACTAAATAATATTTCTCTGCACATTTTGAAACGATTTCGACTCGAACACTCAGGCTAACTCGATTTTCGACTCTTTTCTTCCCCGACGCTCCGGTCTCCGGGTTTAGCGAATCACAACAGTCTGTGATCTTGACAAATGGGCTTTTCTTGCTCTTTTCTGGAACACGTCAAGTGATAACCAAGTTATTATTCTCAAGTGGATTACTGTGAAAATGTCAGGCCCGCTTCATTTTAATCACCTTGCATAGCAGAGTGGACGGACACGAACCATTAGGCGACACATCGGGTTGTTTGTCACTTAAACCACCGAACGAGGAGGAAAGTTACACACTGGGCTACGTTTCTGACGAAGATTATATGCATGGAGCGACCTTTAGATCAAAATCAGTGGAAATAAAATAGCACGACCGGCAAAAAGCTGAACCTTAAGTGCATGAAAATACATCTTGCAATAACGCTGAAACAGCAGGAGCTCTGGACTGGTTTTCCTGCGGCAAGATAGTCTTGTAGTTTCCACTTTTACTCGTTTACCAAATTACTCTCAGGAAAAACCTGACTGAAACTAACAGAGAAAAGTTATTTTACCCAAATAAAACACACTTTAGACAGCAATAATCTGTAAAACAGATATTACACAAGTATTTATTTTATTTCTAAGCCACCCAGTGACACATGCCTCACGGACCATGGGTTTGGAAACACTGCTTTAATGCTTATAGGACTAAAATGTAGGTCGTTTCCTCACAGGTACGAAAAGTTTTGCGATGGCGATAAAGTTTGAAATATCGTGACTTTAACGTTTTTTACTAAATACATATGTTCCGAGAATGTGTGTTAAAAGATGAGAAGGAATAGTTGAAGGTCAAGGCAGGATTGTGCGACAGCCGAGTGCGTTACACAACCAGTGTAACGCTTAATAACAACTTTATTTAATGCACCAGCTTGTTTTTCTGGATATTCAAGTTTAGTATCTTTGGAAAAACAAGGATCACCAGGTGTCCAGAAAAATAAAATGATTAAATAAATAATAAACAAAAAAAAATGATCTTGTAACACAAAAAACATAACATGTTCAAACCAGAGGAACAAGTTAATAATTATTTTAATCTAATTTAGTTTCTGAAAACTAAGCTTCAATGCACACGAAACAGTACTAAAACGAATCATTTATTTAGTTGTTTTTTTATGTACATTTTTTTTTTTTACATAACCATACATTAAAACATGTATGTATATATATATATATATATATTACAAATGAACAACTATTTTTGGTGTTTGTTTCCAATTTATTATCTCATCAAAACTCCTAACAGACAAATGTTTGGAAGATTTTTATTTTAAAGATTTTAATTACTGTTGCTGATCTCACCAGGAAAAATGTCAAATTATATTCTATCCATAAATAAAAATCGCACAAACAACACATTAATATAGTTAATTAATCTTGTTCAGGTCTTTTATTTTTCTTTGTAAACAACCAATTTTGTTTTTTTAAACAGCAGAAAAAACTTGTTTCCTTTGACAATATTTCCAAGACAAGCGTGTGCTTCTCTCAGCGCCTGTCAATCAAACACGCCGCCCACCTACATCTGCCAGCAAAACCCTTAAAACGTTTAATTAGGGAGGACAGTAAATCTGGTCGAGCATCGTCGTAATTGAGCTGATCTAGAACTCAAACTTTCTCAACCGAGTTCATCAACTAACGGTAACAAAAAGGGGGTGAAAATTCTTTACACCTCAAAAATAAGTCCTTCCCTGGAATGCCTCTCATCCCGCAGACATCTGGGCTCATGACATCGCTCTTAAGTTTCCCAGACCCTTGTGCTCCAATCACATGTCATCGGATGAAACGCAACACCCTTGTCACCATTATGCGTCTGGATACAGGAGCCTCAGGAATGTATCGGATTCCTGCTTCAGGGGGATTGAGTTGGGAAAAGGCAGCCAGGATTCCCACTCCTCCCCGTCTATCCCTCGTTCATCTACCATTGTCCCTCCCGTTCCTTAAAGGTATCGCCACGCTTGATTGACACATGTTCTCTTTTTTTTCCACTTATTTCATCAACAATCGTTTCTAAATCTTTCCCCCCGGCGGAGAGCAACAGTTATATTTCGTTCTATTGAGTATCTGAGTCACTGGCCTGCGTAATTCAGTCTAGGGGAATTATGACAGTGGAAAATCATTTCCCTGGGCCGGGATAGGAGGCCATGGCTAATCGTTCAGTAATCTGATCCGCCCGCATACTGTAGCGTTCAAGCCGCACCGCCACCAGCCCCACGGTTCGGCGTGTCACACATGTGGACGTCCTCGCTGGTCCGTCTAATGGAGACGATGGAGCCGTCCAGGTTTTTTAACCGAAGGATTACAGATCATATTGGATCATTTACTAATACTTTTGCTCTTTACGATGTATTTACTCCAGTGCAGCTCAATGCCACGAGTCATATCATGGATAGAGTTCTTGGCGGAAAATAAGGTGCTTGAATACAAAGTGGGTTTTTGATTATATTACAATCACGCATTGAGGTATTATTCCAAAACAGTAGGATTATAATAGTAGCCTACAGTTACTACAAGACTGGCTTGTCTGAGGTTAGAGCGGTTTTGAGAACAAAGCTTTAATCCAAATTGAAAAATAGGCATCGAAAACCTCAAAACAGTAATTCAAGGATTATAGATTACGATGTTTTTGTAATTAATGTGTTCACGACTGCCTAGATTACTGACAGATTGGAAGGGATTCCAACTTTCACTTTCACTTAATCGTGCAGAATTGATCTTTTTAATTTATATTTTCAGCAATTAGTTTGTTCCAGAAAAACAACAAGCTTAAAAATAGTTCATAATAAAAAATTAATTGGTATGAAGAAGATGTGAAGAAAACAATTGCGCAACATATACAGTTCTTTTAACGTGACTCGCACTCGCAAAACAAGTTCTTTTGTTTTATTCTCGGAAAAGTTATGTTGTCAATTGTGTTTTGTAGCCTCCAGCACCTTGCATGGGTTTGAATAGAAATCAGGAGCTACTGTCACGAGAAAGAAAACACAATCACAATTCCTGTTTCTCCACTTTTTGTTCTCCATATTCAACGCTAATAATATGAGAGTATGGAAATCAAAATACAGGCCATGTTGAAAGGTTCAATCGTTACTTTGGTATGAAAGTACTAACCATTTAAAAAGAGCATTGGTTGGTTGCAACAAAAACCGAAGCATTCCACTGGCTGTTGCGGAAATTTTGTTTTATCAATAATAAGCCTTAGTGGCCCTACAAATTAGATTAACTAGGGGTGTTAGAAAATAATAATATGGCAATATACTGTATATCAATCTATATATTACACTAATGCAATTTTTCTTTTAATTTTCACAGCATTGGTTCATTGTTGTGTTGCGAATAAAACCCACTAGAAGGCAGCAGTCATTACGTCCTTTACGTGACTGAGGACGAGAGGATACAACCACTTTAAAAGCTGATATTTGGACATATTTTGGTTTAAAAAACAAACGAATGCAGTTACGACTTCGTCAAGAGTCATGTAGTCTGTAAATTCTGCAACACCAGAGTCAAGTACTCGACAATACTACAAATATATCCTTGTTACTACAGTATCACGATATAAATCGAATCATTCTCACTGTATCATTATACGCATCACCAGATTCTTTGCCAATACACACCTCATACTTAACATTTACTCATTTTAGAACCTAAAAAGGGATAAAGACGACACCAACGTTTAGCTGATGAACCATTTTCTTTGCGAGGATGTTCTTCAGCTCAGACCGACGTCTAGAAGAAAAGTGAGTGGCAGTGATCGACAGTGACGGCCTCCTCTACACATCTCAGCATCCACGGCTCAAACTCGAAATGACGAATGGTCCGAGATCATGTCTTTCTACAGATAAAAGGCACCGACAGTGTTCGGGTGTCGACTCGGGATCCGTCATAGACCATCGTGCCCTCGCTACTTTATCCAGACTCACAATCCCATATCTGCCGTGTTTGCAAAAGCATATCCAAAGAGCGAGAGGCTGATTTATGATCAGGAATCCGTTGGACTTAGAGGGATGTACCTCCAGAAAAAAAACACACGGTCGGGGGAATATCAAAAATATGCGAGGAATTTCGGTAAATAAAAAACGTAAACTAAAACCAGAGGGACTGTTCAGCTGCAAGACTTCCTGCTCCGAATCCAGGGAAAGTCCTCATAACTTTTTTTTTTCCGGAAAGAATACATTCTAGGAGTGACTCACTCGGCCTCGGTTATCGCTTACTCACATAGGTGCTCACATACGTGCCCCCCCCCCCCACCCCCAGGCAAGGGATTTTAGGCAGGTCTGAACTGCCTCTTTTCTTTTTCTTTTTTTCTTCCCCTTCAGAGCACGGTCACATTTTCATGGTGTTTAATAGAAGCAACAATCTTTGTGGTGGATGATCCACCATGGCAACAGCACGTCTAACAAAGCAAAGCTGCTACAGTAAAGATCATAACGGGATACAGGAAGAGAGGTTCCTGAGAGATACTATCCCATATTTGCTTTTTTTCTGTCGTGTATATATATATATAAATGTGGGTATTAAAATCATTTTTATCACGGCCCGTCGGCCGTTTAAGCCGGCAACAAAAGGACCTTCAATCCTATAGAAGGAGAGAAAGAAACTCAATTATGTATAATGAATTCCGCTGGATTTAGCTGTGAACTCATGCATCTTTAAATATTTAAGAGCCTTCATTTGCACAGATGTAATTAACATTATCTAGCTTCTTTTTTCTTTTTTTTTTACTTTTATAACCCCTTCCGGCCACTGTTCAAATACATCGACACGTGAATAAAATACTTGGTCATTTTTACCAGAAACAGAGTTAAGATAAAGTAAGTAAGTAAGTAAGTAATTTGTATATATATAGCGCTTTTCCAGACCAGGGTCACAAAGCGCTCAAACAATCAAAACAATACTCAATAAAATAGATACTTTAAAAGGTCAAGATAATACTGAGAACAACACAGGAGTTCCAGAAAAATCAAGGAAAAGCCTGAACAAATAAAAATGTTTTAAGTCACTAAAAAGATGATGATGTCACAGAGACGTGGCGTCACGTCGGGGTCACTTTGCTCAATTTCATTTTCCAAAATACATATGTGAGAAGATTACGAGATAAACACCCCAATTTTCGGGAGTACTTTCCATGATAATTTAATGATTTGTAACTAATGACTTTTTTCTCTTTTTTTTTAATCTGTTTTAGCGAGTTCTAGTAATGGATTTTTTGGCATTTTAAATTGGAATTTTGTATTTGATAAACACATCATTAGAGCGATTAGCGTTGGCAGGAAACTAATTGCACTTTAATGTATCAAACCAAAATATCATTGTGTTGATGGAGCGAAGAAAAATAGAAAAGTACAGGTGAGGAAAATGTTCCCCTGAAGACCTTTTAAAAACAAATCGCTAATGTCTTTTAAACTAGACATAATCATTAACAGTAGGAGGTCTTACCTAGTCCAATGAAATACCAATACTGCTATATCGTATGAGGTGGTACTGAGCGATGTTAAGTATGTAAATACTGTCCCTAAAAACATAGACTTCCTACCGGTTGTATCTTGAAATATCAGATTTTTACATATCTCTGAACCACTCGAGTGTGTGGACCACACCTCCGTACATATACACACACACACATATATATATATATATATATACTGTATATATATATGGATTTTTTTTTTAATATACTCTGGATTCCAACTTGTATCTTGATGCACACACCAATTATACATATATATTTATTTAAGAGGAACATTCTATGGTCAGATGAATAAAATAGATTATTTATTTGCAGGTTAAAGATCATGTGTGTTTACGATCAGCATATTCATGTTGGTTGATCTTTTAAAACCCACTTTCCAAACATGTGGATTACAAAGACATGAATATCTGGTTACATAATCCAGACTTACTTACTCCACTGCCTGCTTGTAAAGCTGTCATATTGATTCCAGGTCGTGGAAGCCATATCTAATGTTATAATGTTATAAAATAATAATAATAATGGGATAAATCTAAAAGTTGCTCAAGTCCTCCAGGTGACCTGTCAGCACCGGTCCATGCAAGAACTGCAAGAGTTCCACTCGAACCCTCCTCGTCTTGCTCATGGGTTTTTAACCTTTTGATGCACATTTTGTTTGTACACAAACTGCTCCAAGAGGAGCCAAAAAAATGGGGGAGACAAAAGGGGGGATTTAGTGTTGGTTTGTAATGGTGTTGATGTGGATCTGCTGGAGCTAGTCTGACCCTCAGCAGCAGCAGCAAAGTTGGGGAAAAATAAGTTCCGCTCGCCCGAACTGCTTTTCCAGGCGGAATAATACAATTCCCGACCATTCCTTGCTAAGATTCCCCGCAAACTTGAGCGGAAACCAGAGCGAATCTCTGCCGCGCACAGGAGAGCCTCCGCCGGGGAGCTTCACGTCGGACGAGCCGAGGCCGAGAAACTGGCCTCATTCTCCGCCTGCGCCAGACAAGCGTCGTCCCCCCTCGGCCTGGAGCACCGAGCGGCTCCGGTTGTGTGTGTGTGTGTGTGTGTCCGCCCAGCGGGAGCGACGACGGAGGACAGGAGTCGGGTTTTTTTTTTACTCACCGTTCGTCGAGCGCCGGGACCTGGTGGTTGTTTTTGTCTGCAGGAGGGACGCGGGAGGAGAGACGCGCCGGTGGGCGAGAGAGTCTTCGTCGTCGGCGGCGGCGGCACTGATGTGGAAGCGGCGGAGAAAACTGGAAACGTGAGAATCTCCCCCCTTCTCTCTCTCTCTCTCTCTCTCTCTCTCTTTCTCTCTACCTCGCTCTCTCTCTCTCTCCCGCTCCCTCTATGCAGCCCTGCAGCGAGCACAAGCTGCCGACAGGGGGCGTTATCAGTGTTGAACTTCTGGAAGACTGTTAGAAGAGCGACTGTTTGGAAGCGAAACAAAACTGAAAGCATTTGATATATTGTTGAATTTTAATGCATTTCAAGTGGAGATATCACTAACTATTAAATTTTAATTTAACTACCATGCGATTGTTTTTGCTCTTTGATTAATTTTAATGAGGTATTTTAATTCTGCAGTTTTCTAGATATGGGGAATTAAAGGGAATACATTTATTTTTCATTCAAAAAACTATTTTTCTTTGGACTAGATTAGATAAAAATGTATTGAAACTTTGCGAGAATTCATTTGGGAATTTATTTTATTTTATTTTATTTTATTCATCAATTTATTTATTTTAAATGCCACCAATTTAATGTACTTTATTTTATTTTTGATGAATCAATTAATTTATCCTCTATACCACCCTAATAAATGTATTTTATTTTATTTATCAATAATTTATTTTATATGCCACCAAATTAATGTCCCTTATTATATTTTTTAACGTTATTGTATTCATTAATACATTTGTTATGCCACTTATATGCACTTATGTGCTGTCTCTTGTTTTATTTAATTCATCTTGTTTTGTTGCACGTACCTTTATGTGTCTTTCATTATTTCTATTCTATACTTTCTATACTGTCACTGTGTGTACAACACTGGCAATAAATGTGCTCTGATTCTGAATTTACAGAACCTATTAACTACTCAACAAAAATATATTCATCTTAAATAAGCTTTAATGCCAATTGGGAGGTTTTGTGACAGAAGCAAAAGTGACTTTTTTTTGTTGTTGTTGTAATTACAATTAGAAAGGAATGCGGCGCCATCCTGGAGAATGTGCACCTTGTCAACAGCGATTAAGGGTCAGCATTAACAGAAAAAAAGGGGCAGACCGTGAAGAAGTTCATCCAAACACGTCTCCTGACCTCCTGAGTTCGGTGATCTCGATTTTGCCGTGCAGACAAAGCCAGGACAAAGCCATCCTTCAAAACAGCTTTGGTTGACTCATCCGCATCGCATGATACAACCGAGACAGGGGTCAAAAGTGGCATTAAAATTAAAATGAGGGCCACTTCCTCAAGTTGTATGTATGTGTTATGATGTACGCCTGTGTGTTTATATATTATTTTTATATTTTAAAGTTAACTTATATGAAAAAAAAAGATGTTCAGTTACACAGTCAGCTATCCAAAGAAACAGTCACCTCCTCTTAGCTGTATTTAATCCTGCGTCTTTGGCTCCACAGCCCGGGTTTGACCTTAACTAAACATTAGGGGCTTACTGCCAATCCAATATCACCAACATCCTCTGCCCCACTAATTAGAGTTTCACACTGCAGAGACACCCTGACCCGAGGTGGAACAGGTGGTGAGTTAACTTGGAATTGGACTTAACAATTATCTTATAGAAGCGCTTAGAAAGAATCCGGATCTTTGCTTGACACTGTCCTTGTCATAAAAGTGCATCAAGTAAATGTAGGTTTAACATCAACATAGCAACAACTGGTGCATGTTGTTTTTGACTCATTAAGCATTATAAAAATAAAATAAATAACCTGTGTATTATTGGATCACAGTGATATTTATCGCTCGACCACATGTGTTACCAATATAGGGACAAAGAATACCAGGTATAGTTTAAAAATGTGCTAAAAATGACTGAATTTCACTATTTTTAAGCAACATTTTCCAAACTAGAAAAGGGAAATATAACAGAGAGGTCAATGATTTTAAGCAGTGGCTTCTACAACTGATAAGTTGTTGTTTACCACGACAACACTAAACTCACTAAATACACAGAGTTACATAATCAGACCTGGGCAAAGTGCTGTATTTGTGTGGCCCTCACGAGGTCATAGATCTTGAAAAAAACAAATATTTTGTATTTATTTTGTATTATTCATTACTAGTACAACACTAAATATTTGTAAATATGGCTATAGGGTTTTTTGTTTTGTGTCTTTTGTCCTCTGTTTTTTTTCAGTTTGGGAGGCATGTATTGCTCCCAAATAGTTTTAAGAAAATATTAACAATTAAAATGGTTAAAAAAAATTATAACAGTTTGAATAAAGGTTTTATTAAAATAATTTTGGGAGGCATTAGCTTATTATTATATTTCGTTGCACAGTTTTTTTGCGTTTTCGCTCCTTTATTAGTTTTTTGATGGCCCCTCGCAACATTTACCGTGAGAACTGTGGCCCTTATTTAATGTAATTGTCAACCGGTTAATGTAACTCTTTTTTCTGTTCAAATATAGATTGTTTTTATGAGTTGTCATCCTATTGTCGAGTAAAACTCCGATCCAGCTGAGGGCGCTGCAGAGCCCAGAGCTGTTTTGTACAGCGCTCAGGAAAACAATAGAGGAAAAAGCACAGGCTGGCGGTCTAGTTTTGCAAAATGGCGACGTCCCTCGGTTCCAACACCTACAACAGACAGAACTGGGAGGACGCGGTATGTTTCCTACATTTAACTGGATGGAGTTAACACGTAATGACAGTATCGTTTATAAACTTTAATGGTTTTTACTAGAAATTTCCTCATTTAGATGGCGATTAAACAGAAAGGCTAGCCCCGGCGGCTAGCTGTTATCCTAGCTTCGCCATAGCAACATTCCCGCTAAACACCAACTTATCTTCGCTAAAGTTGTATTTGTAATCAAATCCCATGTTATTTTAAGTTGTGTTCGTCAACTCGTTATCTCTAATGCAAACTTCAAGTTATGATTATTATTATTTGATCGTTTACTTCAGCTTGTATGGCTATAAGAAGCTAACGGTGGCTGGCTAATAGACATGTGAATCTTTAAGCGTTTCATAAAACGGTTTTATCGAGGTTTTAAGGTGAAAATAACTTGAAGAACTAGACGAACTAGATATAATCGAGTAATAATGGAGCTCCAACAAAATATTTGTGTATGCACAGAGTTTGGCCCGAAAGTTCAACAGTTATTAGTTCTTGTAAAGTGATAACATTTGTCTTGTTTAGTATTACACAACTATTACCTGTGCTCCGAATACTATACTTTTATTTGTATTCAAACTTAATGTTTCGATAATTGCTGTTGTGGGTTAACCATCTGTTTAACTGATTCTTTTTTTCCTTTCATACTCAGGACTTTCCAATTCTTTGTCAAACATGTCTAGGGGAAAATCCTTACATCCGCATGGTAAGATCACATTTCCATCTTGTAAAGTCTTTGGTTTTAAATTGATGTTCTTATTTGTTACAGACCAAGGAGAAATATGGAAAAGAATGCAAGGTATATTTTAAGGACTGTCCATTTTTGAGTTGCATTTAAACTTCCTAATAAATCAACACTTTATTGCTTGATAATTAATTGTATTTCTGCATTTAGATCTGTGCTCGACCGTTTACTGTCTTTCGTTGGTGTCCTGGGACGAGGATGCGCTTCAAGAAAACAGAAGTCTGTCAAACGTGTAGTAAAATGAAGAATGTTTGTCAGACCTGCCTGCTGGATCTGGAATATGGTAACATTTTGGTTTTATATGCGGTATTGCTGTGCTAGTTGCTGTTAAAACACTGATTTATCTTTTCCTTTTATAGGTTTGCCCATTCAGGTTCGAGACACGGGTCTCGCCATCAAAGATGATATTCCCAAGTCGGATGTAAACAAAGAGTACTACACACAGAACATGGAAAGAGAGGTAATTTAATGTTTGTTACAATAAATAATTCACTTCCCTTCAGAGGAATTATACGTTTTTCCACAGATTGTTTACATCTTTGAAATTATTATTTTAAGCTTGTACTTCATTCTGTCAAAGTAAATAATGCATTTCAAATGTTTATTCCTGCGTCATATTCTTTCTTTTTCATTTTCAATATACTGGAATTCCCACCTTAACCACTATACAGTTTAAGTTTGTCTAAGAAATGACTTGCTAAATATATTTCCAAATCTCCAGCCAAGAAGAAGGGGGGGTTCTGTCATCAGCTTCTTATTAATATTTCTGTCTGCGTGTTCTCAGATCTCCAATACCGATGGCACACGGGCAGTCGGCACAGTCGGGAAAGCAACCAGCTCAAGTGACATGTTGCTCAAACTGGCCCGGACAACTCCCTACTACAAGAGAAACAGGCCTCACATCTGCTCCTTCTGGGTGAAGGGGGAGTGTAAGAGAGGAGAAGAGTGTCCTTACAGGTGAGTGGACAATCACATGACCCCTTGTTTTAATTTGGAGTGACCAGCGCCTGAACTGTGGCCACATTTTACTGTAACTCTTTGATTATATTTCCAGACACGAGAAACCCACCGATCCGGATGACCCACTTGCGGATCAGAACATCAAGGACCGTTACTATGGTATCAATGACCCCGTTGCTGACAAGCTGCTTAAGCGAGCCTCTGCCATGCCCAGACTGGACCCACCAGAGGACAAGTCCATCACCACTCTCTACATCGGGGGTCTCGGTGATAATGTCACGGAGGAAGATCTCAAGTAATTCATAATTCCATCATTATCTATTACCTACCATCCTTTTGTGGGGATTTTTTATTTAAGCAATTCTTCTCTCCATTTTAGGGGTTTCTTCTACCAGTTTGGGGAGATTCGAACCATCACCATCGTTCAAAGGCAACAGTGTGCCTTCATTCAGTTTGCCACTCGGCAAGCGGCTGAAATGGCAGCAGAAAAGTCTTTCAACAAGCTGATCATCAATGGACGCAGACTCACCGTCAAATGGGGAAGGTAAGATGATCAGGGTTGTGAACAAATCATAAAGTCTGAATTTTGACCAAAATCTCCATGTAGAGGTCGAGATCAATGCCCTGCTTGTTTTTATCATGTGTTTTTGTGTTTTGTCATCACAGTTTGTGGTTTTGTTAATTAAAAACATTTTGTTGGTTGGTTTGGTTTTTGTTGGTTGGTTTGGTTTTTGTAATTCTGTTTGCTGATGATGTAATGCTATACTTTCTTGGTTTTTCGTCTAACTAAACATGCTTTACCTCAGGTCTCAGGCAGCCAGAGGAAAAGAAGGGCTGCCAGATGGCATCACTGAGATGGGAATCAGACTTGATCCTGTGCCTGGTTTGCCTGGAGGTGAGTCCACAGTCAAGCTAATACTTAGTCTTAATTGGTTTCTTAAGGTAACGAACAAATATAAGGAAGAATCATCATTGCAATGAATGATAAGTGATAGGTTCTTTTTTTGAACCTGTTTTTAAGTTGTGTATTTCTTCTGGTTAAAGCTCTTCCTCCACCTCCACCTCTTGACCAAGAACCACCAGCAAACTACTTCAATTTGGACCCGGGCAACCCCCCTGCAGTCATGAACCTCACTCTGCCTCCACCTCCAGGTACAAATCCTTCCTCTGGCCAAATAAACTGTGACTCTTGGATGTGGAGGCGTTTTATAAAATCTTTAAATTCTTTCAGGTTTCGTCCCTCCAATGTTTCATCACCTTAACGCGATGGCGCCACCGATGCCTCCCGCCATCGGCATAAGACCACCCGGCCACATCCATTACCCGTCTCAGGATCCTCAGCGCATGGGTGCTCACGGCGCCCACGGCAACCGTCAGACAGAATAGCTGGCGTCCCCCAAAAATTAATGTGACGTCCTTCGCTATTATATCTGTGAACGAGGTGCATAACAAGTGAAACACACAACCATGTTCTTGCAAATTCCCGCTTTATTCTCACCCTTCGAGTTCACAACTGGACGAGCGCCGGGGTTTGCAAGATGGACGACGTCGCGATCATGTCATTTCCAGACCAGCTACTTAGTTAGTTTACATTGTCTTTCATTATATGTCTTCTTTTTACCTGTGATTAAAATGACTGATACATGCATGTGGGACTGTCAATTTATTGAACCCTCAACATACAACTCAATGGTTGCGAGATTCATCTGGACTAAACTGAGGCTGTGAATTGTCATTGTATACCAGTGATTCATAGTTAAACAGAGTGCCCCCCCCTACCCCCCAAAATAATCTTGGCAATGCTGGACTCAAGTCTTTCTTAGGCTCGTCAGCTCTGTTTTCATAGTTCATTTGATTCCGGGCCGTGACCAACTCTCCATCCCCTGGGAGCTCTGTTAAAGTTGGGTCGTCGACACATGCGCTCGAGTGCGACTCCGGGCAGATTCTGGGACTCGACCGCCTCGAAGCCGATGACGGGGATCACTCTCTTGCTGGCCAGACCGCCACCGAACGGCACAGGAGCCCTGAAAGTTGAACAGACATGTTTCAAGTTATGAACAAATCGAGGATTCAAAAGTATCTCCCGCATGTCTTGATCAAGACATTACATGTTTGTTTATGTAGTCTTTGTCATCGTAGTTTTAGGTTCTTCATCTGAAATTTACCAACGAGGAACCACTAACGTATAAAAATGAGTCAATGTTTTGTATCAAGATAATATTCCTGTTTTACTGTTTTTCTTCTTCCCTGCACAAACGTGTCCGACCCTCGGCAGGTCGTATTTCTCTCGACGCATCAAAATAGCGTTGGGCAGTCGGTGGAGGCGTGAGTCATACAAGAGATTCGATTTCAAAATGTGGAAACATGGAGCGGAACCCGAGGGGGTTCTTGAGGATCGTGTTGAGTGATGTAGTCATTTTCTTGGTCTATTCGGAGACGTATAATTGAACAAGACGTCATCGGTGCGCCGGGCTTGATGTCGGTGACAGTTGGACTTTTGGACTGTAGTTAAATTACAATGTTCTCTATGTGAAGACTTTGACTTGGACCACGGTCGGTGCCAACTCATGCAGGTCGTCGTCCTTGTACTTTTTTTTAACTTTAATACATTGTTGCCTGAAGTTAACGACTTCAAGTTGGGCTGCATATACAGTTGTGTATTGGTCAACGATACGATATATTTTGCAATACTGTAGGGACAAGGATATATTTGTAGTATTGTCGAGTACTTGACTCAAGTGTTGCAGAATTTAAAGACCACATGACTCTTGATGGAGTCCTAACTGATTAAATTTGTTTTGAAACCAAAATATGTACAAACATCAGCTTTAAAAGCGGCTGGAGTCCACTGTATCCTCTCGTCCTCAGTCATCGCCGCAGTCCATGCAAGATCTCATTATTCCTACACGGAGAACATAATGACTGCTGCCATCTAGCAGCCCCGAAGTTTAATTGCAACACAAATATGAACAAACGCCGTGAATATGCGCATGTTCGTTTGTTATATAAACATCCACTTTAAAAGCTGCGGGAGTCAACTGTATCCTCTCGTCCTCAGTCATCACCGGAAGTTCACTAGCTGCAGAGGACATAATTACCGCTGCCATCTAGCAGCCCCGAAGTTTAATTGCAACACAAAAATGTACAAACGCCGTGAATATGCGCATGTTCGTTTGTTATATAAACATCCACTTTAAAAGCTGCGGGAGTCCACTGTATCCTCTCGTCCTCAGTCATCACCGCAGTCCATGCAAGATCTCATTATTCCTACACGGAGAACGTAATGACTGCTGCAATCTAGCAGCCCCGAAGTTTAATTGCAACACAAATATGAACAAACGCCGTGAATATGCGCATGTTCGTTTGTTATATAAACATCCACTTTAAAAGCTGCGGGAGTCAACTGTATCCTCTCGTCCTCAGTCATCACCGGAAGTTCACTAGCTGCAGAGGACATAATTACCGCTTCCATCTAGCAGCCCCGAAGTTTAATTGCAACACAAAAATGTACAAACGCCGTGAATATGCGCATTTTCGTTTGTTATATAAACATCCACTTTAAAAGCTGCGGGAGTCCACTGTATCCTCTCGTCCTCAGTCATCACCGCAGTCCATGCAAGATCTCATTATTCCTACACGGAGAACGTAATGACTGCTGCGATCTAGCAGCCCCGAAGTTTAATTGCAACACAAATATGAACAAACGCCGTGAATATGCGCATGTTCGTTTGTTATATAAACATCCACTTTAAAAGCTGCGGGAGTCAACTGTATCCTCTCGTCCTCAGTCATCACCGGAAGTTCACTAGCTGCAGAGGACATAATTACCGCTGCCATCTAGCAGCCCCGAAGTTTAATTGCAACACAAAAATGAACAAACGCCGTGAATATGCGCATGTTCGTTTGTTATATAAACATCCACTTTAAAAGCTGCGGGAGTCCACTGTATCCTCTCGTCCTCAGTCATCACCGCAGTCCATGCAAGATCTCATTATTCCTACACGGAGAACGTAATGACTGCTGCAATCTAGCAGCCCCGAAGTTTAATTGCAACACAAATATGAACAAACGCCGTGAATATGCGCATGTTCGTTTGTTATATAAACATCCACTTTAAAAGCTGCGGGAGTCAACTGTATCCTCTCGTCCTCAGTCATCACCGGAAGTTCACTAGCTGCAGAGGACATAATTACCGCTGCCATCTAGCAGCCCCGAAGTTTAATTGCAACACAAAAATGTACAAACGCCGTGAATATGCGCATGTTCGTTTGTTATATAAACATCCACTTTAAAAGCTGCGGGAGTCCACTGTATCCTCTCGTCCTCAGTCATCACCGCAGTCCATGCAAGATCTCATTATTCCTACACGGAGAACGTAATGACTGCTGCGATCTAGCAGCCCCGAAGTTTAATTGCAACACAAATATGAACAAACGCCGTGAATATGCGCATGTTCGTTTGTTATATAAACATCCACTTTAAAAGCTGCGGGAGTCAACTGTATCCTCTCGTCCTCAGTCATCACCGGATGTTCACTAGCTGCAGAGGACATAATTACCGATGCCATCTAGGGTACGGAAGTTTAATTGCAACACTAAAATGAATAATATTTTGCATTTTAATTGTAAATAAAAATATATAATATTTAAAATTGTATACATACTTTATTGAAGTTTAAACTATAAGAGAACTTTGATAAACATTTTTAAAAAAAAGACATTGATACAGTGCTGTAATATCCCTCAAGTTACAAATGGTGTCAGAAGTAGGATCATCATAAACTACGTGGGAAGTAACCTTAAGAAGCTAGGGAGACGGAAATCGACCCGGCCCCAGCGAGGCGAAGAAGAGAGTGCAGGCGGGTCGGAGCCACTTACCTGTTGAAGCACCTGAAGTTGGCGGGCTTGTGCACCTGAGGCGGCTGCGGCAGCTGAGCCAACAGCTCCGGGGCGATCTCGTCGCTCGGGCCCAAAGCTTCCCTCCACGGAGAACAGTAGGACTTGGGGATGACCG